>NW_027531536.1:977295-1006661 GCF_008692635.1 Crocuta crocuta
TTCAAATTATTCCAACAAACACAATGTAAAAGAAAACTCTCTGGTTACTCAGGGACACAATCCCTGAAAATGTATTTATAATTCAGGAAGAGGAGGCGGGGGAGGGCATTCTCTACTAACCATGGTAAGCAATCTGTTCAGTTCCCAAAGCATGAAGTTTGATTTTCTTTTTATCTGGTTTTTAAATTCGAGGAAATATAAATGTCAGGAATCAAGCGTCCCCTCTGGATGATGGAGTAATAAATAACTTTCATACCATTTTACACAGATGCTGTGACTAAATTAAGACCAGAAAAGATATAAACAACTGCAGCAACAAACTGATTATGAATCTATTTTAAGAGTAACTATTAAATTAGAAAGATTTGTCAAATTAAAAAAAAAAAACTTAGAAGGAAATAATTTGGGCATCAATTCTAAGAAATTCAAAAGAGATCCAGAGCTAGAGTGAATGAGCAATACACTCATCCCAGAAAGGGCTGAGATCAGTTCCCAATTTTAAGCAAAATACTGAATAGTTTTAAGGCATAAAAGAGAATTTATACCTTGGAAGACTTAAAATATTACTAGGAATAGAAGAAAATATTTCTGAAATAATAAAAAGTTTATACTCTAAATAAAATACACTATAAAGAATAATATCAGTTATCTGTCCATAGGGAAATTCATACTTAAAGCCGAGATGAATATTTATCCTAAATTGATTCCATTTTATTAATTTAACTAAGATTTTGAGCCACCCCAACACAGGAATAGCACTCCTAGTTATTTATCTGAAAGCAAATAAATACAAAAGTATCAATAACAAATGTTCAATGAACCATTATTTTGTAAGAATAATATATTAGAAATGGAATCAAAACAAAGGAAACTAATAATTTGCTTAGTAAAAATTATTTGTCATGCATTATCTGGGTGCTTTACTTGTGTTATTATAGTTAAAAAATTTTTTTTTAATGTTTACTTATTTTTGAAAGAAAGAGAGGCAGAGTGTGAGCAGGGGAGGAGCAGAGAGATGGGGAGACACAGAACCTGAAACAGGCTCCAGGCTCTGAGCTGTCAGCACAGAGCCCGACATGGGGCTCAAACTCATGAACCGTGAGATCCTGACCTGAGCCAAAGTCGGACACTCAACTGACTAAGCCACCTAGGCGCCCTATGTTATTATATTTAACATGATAATCTAAATATTATTTTCCTAACTAGGAAATGAGCTCAAAGAGGCTAAGTTATCTGTGAAAGATTAGATACATGCATAGGACTTAATATTTAGCTAAAACACATGCACATGTAATTGCCTCTATGGTATAATTAAATATGTAAAATTATATTTACAAACGGTCATTGAACAAAACATGAGGATGGCTGATACATGCTAGGGACGGCTGATACATGCTAGGGTAGTGGCATCCTGAATGGCTTTCTGTGATTTAAAATTTTTCACTATTCATTCATTTATTCAAGAATACTTACTGAATGCCTACATCAATGAGCAAAATAAAATTCCTGTCCTTGTGGAGATTACATTGTAGTAGGGAAGATAAATAAAGAGTAAATACATACATTCTATGAAATCAATTAGTGATACATACTATGAAGAAAATAAAGCAGGGTTTGAGGAACGAGAGTGATAGTTTACCCTTTTTAGCAACAGTATTCAGGGAGGCTTCCTTGATGAGATGACACTTGCACAGTGAAGTGAAAAGGTGTAAGCTGTCTGACTATATGGAGGAACGACTGAAGGTGGGGAATAGCATGTGCAAAGGCCCCGAAGCTGAACTAGAAGGCCATGAAGACATTTTAGAGATACAGGGCCAAGTTCATGTAGTAATGTTAAGTGGAAATAGAATAAGGAAAAAGGCTACAAAACTATAATCATTATCTAACAATTATGTAAAAAGAAATAAAGCACACAAAAAAAGAAAGACATTAAAGTAAAAAGTACAACAATATGTTGATGGTGAATTATCTTGATGTCAAGATAGCTTTTAAGAGGAAGAGCTCCAGAACCAGACTGCCTGGGTTCAAATCTTAGCTTTGTGTTCTTGTTTTTGCTTTTTTTTTTTTTAAGTTTACTTATTTGTTTTGAGAGAGAGAGATTGAGAGCATGCGTGCACAAGTAGGGGCGGGGCAGAGAGAGAGGGAGAGAGAGAGAATCCCAAGCAGGCTCCAAGCTGTCAGCACAGAGCTTGATGAGGGCCTCAATCCCACAAACTGTGAGATCATGACCTGAGCCAAAACCAAGAGTTGGAGGCTTAACCGACTGAACCACCCAGCTGCCCCTCAAATCTTAGCTCTGTGATCTCAGGGAATTTGCATAGCTTCTCTGTGCCTAATCTATCAAGTGGGGGTAAAAACAATAGTAGCACTTGTGGGTACTTTAGTGTTGTTCAGAGGTCCGGTAGGCAGAATAATATGCCCAAAATGTCCACATTCTAATCCCCAGAAACTGAGTGTGTTACTTTCTATAGCAGAGGCAAGTCAAGTTGCAGATGGAATTTAGGTTGCTAATCAGCTGACCTTCAAATAGGGAGATTATGTGGGGTGACTGAGCTGGGCCAATATAATGGGAAGCATCCTCCAAAGCGGAAGAGGGAGGTAGGAGAAGGGAGTCAGAGAAAGAGGTGTGACGATGGAAGTTTGAGGCACGCTGTGTGGCTGGCTTTCAAGAAGGAGGAAGAGGCCGTGAGCCTCGGAACGCGGACATTCTGGAAGCCGGAAAAGGAAAGGGAGCATTCTTGCCTAGAGCTTCTAGAGACCAGCTCAGCTCTGCCAACACTTTGACTTTCGCTCAGTGAGGCCCTGCGGAACTTTAAACTACCAAACTGTAAGATAAGAAATGTATATCGTTTTAATTGAGTAACCTTGTGATAACTTTGTTGTAGCAGCGCTAGAAAACTAATACCAGAGGATTATGTGAGTTTCTATAAGTAAAATATTTAGTTATTTTAAAGTTTACTTTGAGAGAGACAGAGAGAGTGCAAGTCGGAGAGGAGGATGAGGAGGCGGGGGTGGACAGAGGATCTGAAGCAGGCTTAGTGCTGAGAGCAGACAGCCTGATGCAGGGCTCAAACTCACTCACAAACCGTGAGATAATTGACCTGAGCCAAACCAGGTGCCCCATAAGTAAATATTTACAACAATACCCCATGGTATTGGTATAACAGCATTCTAGAAGCTGTTATATTTTGATGGTGTTTTCTCCTACGCTTCCAATAAACAGTAAGTATGCATTGGTTGAATATTACCTTAAAAGTAAGTTGGAGGGGCACCTGGGTGGCTCAATCAGTTAAGTTTTGGACTTCGGCTCAGGTCATGATCTCACGGTTCATGAGTTTGAGCCTCAGTTGGACTCTGTGCTGACAGCTCGGAGTCTGGAGCCTGCTTCGGATTCTGTGTCTCCCTCTCTCTCTGCTCCTCCCCCATGCTCTCTCTCTCTGTCTCTCTCTCTCTCTCTCTCTCAAAAATAAATGAACATTTTAAAAATAATAAAAAAGTAAAACAAAAAAGTGGGAAAAGACTACTTAAAGAGAGAAAATATCAGCAGCATTAACAATACACAGAAAGGAAATTTTTAATTGCAGAAGAACACAATTAATTCGTATATAAATAAGAATAAATAGGGAAACAAAAAAATATTTCCTAAATCAAAAAGGCTTTTTATAGGATACGTTCTTCACTTACTAACAAGATACTGACAAGCAGCTGGGGCTGTAGCAGATTAAAGAAGTTTCATTTTGGATGTGTGATTTACAGACTATGAGGAAAACCCCGAATCCATCTAGAATCCAGATGCAGGTCAGAAATCTACGGCATGGAGTCCAGTAAATTCCTTCACAGACAAAGATCATAAAAGCTTGGAATTTCACTCCTAGTAAAAGCCTCTAGGAATTTGTGAATTCCGTTTTCATTCCAATAGAAAAGTGAGAAATCAAATTGTAGCAAGTCAGCAGAGAGCACCCCCACCCTTAATCCTTGGCACAGTCAGGTCTCCAAGGCCCTCAGAAATGTCGATTCCTTCCAAACACTTAGCGAGCATCTCCCAGACGTATGCCCAGACCCTGTGTTAAGTAGCATTGAATTTAAATACAGACAGCACATAATCTATAACTTTTATAGTTGAAAAAAATAGAGCCTCATTATTTTAAAAACTTGGAACATTTACTACTACTCATGCTCAGTTTTTTTATTCAAAAATATTTTTTGAATGTCCTTCTGAATATATTTAGATATCATGAAATACTTTCAAACAGACTGGGTGGTTTTTTCAAATAATTTGTGAGAAAGGAACAGGAAATGTTGTAGCTTTTCTACTTTCCTGCTCTGGAATTGTTTTCAGATCATTAGATGTTTGGCTAACAAATCAGAATATTTATAATTCCGGAAAAATTATACAATGACATGTTAGTCCAAATGTTAGATTTTAAGATAGTACTTTTTCATTTTAAATTTTATTTCATTCTTATTAATTAAAATAATGTGCAAAATGATGTCTTTTTTAGTTTTTAAAGAAAATTTTATAGTTTATTTATTTTTGAGACAGAGAGAAACAGAGCATGAGCAGGGGAGGATCAGAGAGAGAGGGAGACACAGAGTCCGAAGCAGACTCCAGGCTCTGAGCTGTCAGCACAGAGCCCATCGTGGGACTCGAACCCATGAACTGTGAGATCATGACCTGAGCCGAAGCAGAACGCTCAGCCAACTGAGCCACCCAGGCGCCCCTTTTTTAAAGTTTTTTTTAATGTTTATTATTTTTGAGAGAGAGACAGACAGAACATGAGGGGAGAGACAGGGAGACACAGAATCAAAAGCAGGCTCCAGGCTCTGAGCTCAGCACAGAGCCTGATGTGGGGCTCCAACTCCCAACCCCTGAGATCATGGCCTGAGCTGAAGTCGGACATTCAACCGACAGAGTCACCTAGCGCCCCAAAATAATGTCTTTTTAAATTTCATTTCATTCTTACTAATTAAACTAACGTACAAAAAATCATACACCTGCCCCATCCATCTTCTTTCCTAATTCTAATTCCCAGAAACAAACACTTTTCAGTGTTTTTGGCTGTCTGTCCTGGTGTTTACCTCCACATTTCTAACCAGCTTGTTTATATTGGTCCTTTATGGATTTTTACACGTGCTCTCCACATCTACCGATCCCTGCCGTGTGTGATGAGACTTCCCCTCTGAGCCACACCCCTCATCCCCACGCGCACAAACATATAGGCTCATCATTTCCTGCTCCTCTCAAATGGCTCCCGCACCCTTTTCAGTTTAATCAGTTTACTGTTCACACCGTATGACTCTGTAAAAACAATGCAGAGTAGATCCAGGCAGCGTATTATCATTTCACTTCCTTTCCTCTGTCTTATCTTGCTCCCTGGAATTAACAATGTCCTCACTTAGCCCAGCTGGTCGGTTCAGTGTGTGACTGTCACAAGTTCATTGCCCAGCTCTGTGCCAGAGCTGAACTCCTCCAACAGGAGGCTCATCCTCTGTGGAGTCTTTTCCTGTGCAGACATCGCTGCTGGATGGAGCTCCCCTGTGGCTCTGGGCTGGACCGGTCGCTCCAGACGGCTCCCGCTCATCAGTTGTCCTATGACCTTTCCTCTGGGGCCCCTGGGAATTGCCTTCACCTCGATCGAAACCCTGTTTCCGGGACACCTGGCTCTCTCTCTTGGGTGATGTCCAGTCATTAAGGAAGCACATCCTTTAGGAGCTTCCAAAAAAAAAGGATGCTTGGAACTAAAATTGTCAAGAAACTTCAGGTCCCAAAATATCTTTCTTCTACATTTATGCTTGGTTGTCAGTTAGACTCTATATAGAACTCTGATTCGTAGCTCTGTTGTCTCTAGCTTCTCATATGGTTTTCAGGAGTCTGGTCCTAGTCTGATTCAACCATTTGTGTGTAACCTGTCTCCCTCTCCAGTCTCTGGAAGGTTTTCCAATGTTCTCTATCTCTATGTCGTAACATTTCTATGATGCTATGCCTTGTTTTGCTTCTAGCTTCTGTTTCTCGTCATTCGTTTTGTTGGCCAAACATACTGCCTTTTCTTTGAAACTTAATTCCTACAGTCTGGACAATATTTTTAGAATAGGCCTTTAATGATTCCTTATTTCCTCTGGTATCTCTCTGTGGAAGCTGTATCACTTATATCTTTGGGAACTCCTCAATTGATTCATTAATTTTCTTGCCTTTTCTCACTACTTGTGGGAGTTTTGTTTTTGTTTTTGTTTTTTGATGGTGGGGGGAGCAGAGAAGGCACAAGTGAGCAAGGGTTAGAGAGAGAGAGAGAGAGAGAGAGAATCCTAAGAGGGCAGTGGAAGGGGGAGTAAGAGAAGCAGAGCTCACCCAAAGTGGGGCTCATGATCACCTGATGCAGGACTTGAACTCACAAACTGGGAGATCATGACCTGAGCTGAAGTCAAATGCTTAAGGACTGAGGCACCCAGGCGCCCTGGGAGATATATTTTGAAATATTTTGTCAACTTTGTTTTCCAAGCTTTCCTGAATTTTTAATTTCTGCGATCACATATCCAAGTCTTTCTTTTTTTTTTTTTTTTTTATTTATTTCTAGGAGAGAGAGAGAGACAGCGTGACCAGGGAAGGGTCAGAGAGAGAGAGAGTCACAGACTGAAACAGGCTCCAGACTCTGAGCTGGCAGTCAGCACAGAGCCCGACGCGGGGCTCGAACCCACAAACCGCGAGATCATGACCCAAGCGAAAGTCGGATGCTTAACGGACTAAGCCACCCAGGAACCCCTAAGTCTTTCTTTTTTAAAGCAACCTATTATTTTTCACGGACACATTTTCTTCTCTCATTTCTCTGAGAGCCTTCTCTAAAAGGCTTAATAACTTTTTTTTTTTCCTGTTCAGCTTGTTTCAGTCTTTCTTCATATATGCAGTGATTTGTGGAGACTTTGTTAGAAATTAAATTTCTGGGGCGCCTGAGTGGCTCAGTTGGTAAAGCATCCGACTCGGTTTTGGCTCCTGTCATGATCTCTCAGTTTATAAGTTCGAGCCCCACAGAGGGCTCTGTGCTGGAAGCATAGAGCCTGCTTGACATTCTCTCTCTCCTCCTCCCTCTCTGCCCCTCCCCCACTCAGTCTCCCTGTCTCTCTCTCAAAAATAAATAAACTTTTAAAAAATTAAAAGAAAAAAGAAATTAAATTTCTCAGCGTGGGATTTGTTGCCTGCTGGACACAACTCTCTTTTTAAAGACTCACAAAAAAGGGGTGCCTGGGTGGCTCAGTCAACTTCAACTCAGGTCATGATCTCACAGTCGGTGGGTTCAAGCCCCACGTCAGGCTCTGTGCTGACAGCTCAGAGCCTGGAGCCTGCTTTGGATTGTGTGTCTCCCTCTCTCTCTGTTCCCCCCTCTCATGCTCTGTCTCTCTCCATCTCTCAAAAATAAATGTTAAAAAATGTTTTTAAAAAAGACTCATAAAAAGCAGTCTCCGTAGCACTCTACTCTTGGGTGTATGATGTTTCCCAAACACAGATATTCCAGTCGCCGAGTTTAGGTTTAGGGACGTGGTTACAAGCTTCATTACTGGTACTCAGGAGGGTGAGTGAGGCTGGATGTGGGAGCAGGCATTTCCGGTGTGCAGATCTCCACCTCACATCCTCTGTTTTCAGTTAACTGTCCTGTCACACCCTCACTTGTTTACAACATCTCAAATTTGAGAACCTGTATGATTCGTCCTTTCTAGGCAGTAAACCTCAAACCACCCGCCGCCAGTGTTGGGAGGGGCAGTTGCCCTGAGGAAGAAGGCATGAGGGCCTAACTGCTAATATGAATAAGGATTTCCAACAGTGAGTTGTCTAACTGTCTGATATGAACTTGTGCCTCTGTGTCCTTGTAAATGTTCGCCTTTCAGCCCGCAGCCCCTAAAGATACAAGTAGAAGCCCACCCTATGGGTTTCTTTCTGACTGCAAAGCCAGCGCTCTCCCACGCACCTGACTCTACCCTCCTTCCCCAGACATCTCCAGGCTTCACCTTGAGAAACCGACATGTCAACAATGAATCCCAGTTGTTTCCAAGTTGTGGGACTATAAGCGGCTTTCATAGTCTCTCTCTCTCTCTCTCTCCATGATTTTTTTAGATTTCACATAAGGAACATGTGTTATTTAATCAGAAAAAAATATCCCATGTATTTTTAAAAATGTGTTCTTATCAGGCATCTAATCTTTTGGCACTCTGCTCAATAGTCTCTGAAGATTTAATTCAGTAATTATTTTTTTTCTAATCTGGTTCCTCAAATTAACATTTAATTTACAAAAGATCCAAACCAAAAATAGGCCAGGCTGTATCTCTTCTAAGTGAGAAGTCAGTAAAATTACAGAATGTTCGAGCTGGAGAGGCCTTCGGCATCACCTGGCCCAGAGATTTTTCAGACTGCGTCTCTGTGAATCTTGGGGCTCTGTAGAGAAATCTTGGGGCTACAGTAGAAGGCAAGTGAGAGACTAATTGGTATGGGTCTAAATCCTCCACCTTGTCTTTAACCAAAAAAAAAAAACCTCCTCTTTTAGCTTTCTTTTTCTTAAAAAAAAGTTATGTTTCTTGCTCGAGAATGTATGTGGCGCCTGCTAACTTCTCTCCAGTGGCCGAGCAGCACCGTCTCTACTGGGTTATTGCAGGAGCATCATGACCTGGTTCCCTTGCTTCCACTTTCGCCTTCTTCAGTGACATCTTACACACTCCCGCTTTCACTTGCTGTACTCAGGTCTCACGTGCTTTTTAGCTACTCTCTGAGCAGACCAGTATTAACCAAAATAGGATAGCACATGTTGAGGTAGCAACCCCCCAAAATCAGTGGCTTAATAAAATAAGTGTTTCTCACTCATATCAGAGTCCGATATACTCTCCTCCAGAAAGTGACTCAGATCCAGTCTCCCTCCACACTGGAATGTCATCTTCCTCACACGTGACATTCACCACTGCTACGGAAAAGGAAGTGGAGGGGGCACCTGGGTGGCTCAGTCCGTTGAGCATCTGACCCTTCATTTTGGCTCAGGTCATGATCTTATAGTTTGTGAGGTTGACAGCCAGGTCGGGATCTGTGCTCACAGCTTGGAGCCTGCTCGGGATTCTCTCTCTCCCTCTCTCTCTGCCCCTCTCCTACTCATGCGCAGTCTCTCTCTCAGAATAAATAAATAAACATTAAAAAATCTTAAAAAGAAAAGAAAACGAAGTAGAGAAAGGGTTTCCCAAGTCTGGAAATAGAACAAAGGTCATTGGTCTAATTATAATAAAAGGCTGGGAGATGTAGTCTTCCAGAATGCCGTGAAAAAGGAAGATGACAAAGGAGTTGCTAAACAACCAGTGAGCACATAACATAATCTCTACCACACCTCCTCAGGGCAACTGCATTTGCTGTTACCTTTTCCTGAGATATTCCTTATATAGCTTTTGTACAACTGAATCCTTCTCATCTTTCAAATTTAAGCTTGATTTTAATGCTACTTGTTGGGATGAACACTGAGTGTTGTATGTAAGTGATAAATCACTGGGTTCTACTCCTGAAACTAATACTACATTGTATGTTAACCAACTTGAATTTAAATACATAAATTATGTACTCTAAAAATAACAACAACAATAAGTTTAAGCTTAGTTTTAATCTCTGAGAAACCTTCTCCAATAACTTTAACCAAAGTACTCCAGTAAGGCAGACACTGCTGGTTATTCTCATTACCCTTTCTCCCCCTTCACCCTTGAGAGAACCCTTATGTTTAGGCAAGGCTATTGTTGCCCAGACAAAAACTCTGTATCCCATCATCGTTTGCACCAGTTTGGCCACATGACTAAGTTTTGATCAATAAGATACAGGAAGTGTTTTGTAAAACTTCTAGAGAGATTCCCTAAGGAGATGGGTGGCCCTTCCTTCACCCCTTCCTCCCTTCTAATTCCTTTACTGAGGAAGCCTGGATGGATTCAGGAAGCCATCTTGGGCCATGAGTCAGCACTCTAAGTAGGACGGAGCATGAACTAGAATAAACTTCTATCCCTGGTAACTTTGTGGTGCTGCCATAGTGGGCCTGGGCTGCTTATCGCAGGATTTCTTGCATAAGAGAGAAGGATTAACTTCTATCTGTTTAAAGATGCTATCAATTTTATAAATGGCCAATTTAGTACAACCTCCTTATTAGGCAGAAAAGGAAACTAAGACATTGTAAACATGTGACCATAAATATGGAAGACTACGACAGAGTTAGTTCTCTGATATCCTGCCTAGTATTCATCACATCAAAAGTCTTAAAGTGAATATTTCAGGAATAGAAACCAGACATATGGAATCACTACTGTGTGAGAGGCACAGAAGTACGAGGTATGCAGATTCCTTACCTTCATCATTATGACAGATGCATAAATAAATAATCATGATACAACATGATAAGTAGTATAATAAGAGACATGTGCATATACATGGTAGCCCAGAAAAATGCAGAAGTGGGTGGTTTAATTCTGCCCTGCATTATAAGGAAGGTAAGAAGTAACATAGCAGTTGGGCCTTGAAGGATGAGTAGGAGTACTCCAGGCATAAGAATGAAGAAGAGGAAGAGAAGTATTGTAGGCTGATGAAAACTAGGGTAGAGAAGCATGAAAGGACCTAGTGTGTGCCAGGAATAATCAGCAGAAAGAAGAAAAAGGTGACAAGTGAGCCTAGAAATTTAGGAATTTAGCCTCAGGACAGACTCTAAAGGTCCTTGTATACAAACCCTGGATGAGATTCATAATCAAGGAAAGTTCATACTATGATAGTTACTGAATTGGATTTTTAAAATGGATTTTCTCTTCCTAATAGAAGCCTGATTTCTTTTATCAGGATCAACTTTTTGACAATACCTATAGAATGATGGGACCCACCCAGGGCTTCACTCATTCTTAACCCAAGCTAAGCCACTTAGACATTCCTGACTTGTACTCTGAATCTTAAGCAGAAAAAAAAAGCAGAGAGGGAGGGAGGAACCACACATGGCTGTCACTCCGATCATCAACAGGCCAGGGTCCTCACTATAACATCTTGCCATGAGACTGTCTTCTGGCCTCCTTAACCCAATCTCAACCCAATGCAGCCCTAGGGTGCTTTGGCTCTTATCTTTCCCATCCACTCTGTGAGCCCTCATTATTCTTCTGACATATTTATTTTACTTAAGTTAAACAGAATGGTTTCTGTAGCTTGAAGCAAAGAATCTAACACATAAAGTACCCCAGTATGAATCACCAAAGTTAGAAGGAAATGTCTCACCCCAGGTCCATATTGTTGCAGGGTTGAAAGTGGAATGTCAGAAGTTAGCACACTCTTGTTGGCTCTTACACCAAGCTACATTTACCAGCCTAGCTTTTGTCAGTAAAAGCCTGCTGACTCTTTTTATGCTATTTGTCAATTAGTTCAGAGTTTAATGAGAGAAGATGGTGCTCCTTATTGGGCTTTCTCACAGACATCGACCACCTGTATTACCACAGTTAACCTACAGGACAACCCTGTTGGGGGAGAATATTATAAATGTCCCTATAAACAGCAAGAAATAGCACCCAAGTGACAGAGCCAAGACCAGAACTCTCATTTCCTAACTCAAGATCCCATGTTCTTTTCCTTAAAGGGCTTGTCCAGCTGGCTTTTGACCCTACTTGTTGCTGTCTCAAAATTTTTTCTGTTTTACAAATTCAGAAGGGTTGGTAATCATTTCATCTTTGCCAAGGCAGGAAATTCATGCTTCCCATGAGGAGTCTTTTAGATATGACCCAGATAAAACCAAATGGTTTTTTTCTGGATCCTTGCATTCCTCTGGATTCATAGAGAAGGAGCAAATGCCAAGTAGGAAGTGTGCTTTAGCACAGCGTACAGTGGACTTCTAAATCTTCTGTAATTAAAAAGGGATTTAGAGAATTTTTCTTATTAAGATCCTCAGATGATTCAGAAGACACTTTTTTTTGAGATAAAGGATCGTGTTACCAAGCATAATAGGAGATATTATTAAGGGTTCCATAAATACTTAGAGAACGACAAAGAATTTAAATGATGCAGAATAGAAAAATCTCCTTCTTCTAAAAAGAAAAAAGTTCAGATTAATGGAATAACTTGAAAGACATCTCAACTATTTCATTCCAGTGCCTCACAAAAATACACAGATAGGCCCTAAGAAGGGGATATGAAAAGGAAAACACATCTCTCATACTCAATCCTGATTTTACTTTTAAAAAAATTTTTTTAAATGTTTTATTTATTTCTGAGAGAGAGAGAGAGAGAGAGACAGCATGAGCAGGGGAGGGACAGAGAGAGAGAGAGACACAGAATCTGAAACAGGCTCCAGGCTCTGAGCTGGCTGTCAGCACATAGCCCGACGCGGGACTTGAACCCATGAGCCATGAGATCATGATCTGAGCCGAAGTCGGACACTTAACTGACTGAGCCACCTAGGCACTCCTACTCAATACTGATTTTAAGTGAATTTCAAATGAGATGAAGTGTGGAGCACCTTCCCAGGGTCATCCTTCCAGATACACAGATAATCTCCAAGAGAAGATGCCAGCAGTTTATATTCTCAGCCTTCATTCTACCTTTATTAGTAAGGTTCCGCTGTTGTTCAGGGATTATCTACCATTGCTATCTCTGCAAATCATCACATCATACATTTCAACATAAATCATCTATTCCAACTAGTGCACTTAATCTGCAGATGAACTTATACCTAGAATGATAAATCATACACCCAAGCCCAACCACCCAGTTAGGGGCAAAGTCCAGAGCCATCTCCTATCCACAAAGGATGCTGAAGGGAGAAATTAGAAGATTTTTTCTTTGTTGACACTTGTATACTGGGAAGGAAGGGTGTGAAAAGATCAGTTGTCCTAATAGCAATACCAAAATTACTTTTCGTGGCTGGGAGGGGGTAAACTGACTTTACTTGGGAAAATATCTGTGCTATCTCAGGCTGCCATAACAAAATACCATAGACTGGGTGGTTTAAACAACAGAAATGTATCTTCTCATTGTTCTGGAAGGTGGGAGTCTGAGATCAGATGTCAGCATGGTCAGAATGTGGTGAGGGTCCTCAATGATGGTGGTAATGATATGTGATATGATGGTGGTGATGGTGATGGTGATAGTTGTGATGGTGGTGGTGGTGGTGGTGGTATGTGTGAAGAGTATAAGAAAGTAACAACAGAGGAATATGGGAGCTAGGAGAGGGGGCCACCCATCTGATTTGAGGCTGGGGCACATGTCATATGAAGTGATCAGGTAAAACCCCCAGGTGGGGTTCCCAGAGAACTTTTAGTTACGGGATACCTAATACTCAGTTTTAAGTCTGTTTACATTTGCTTTGGGGATAATTCCTCCTCAGGTCTTCAGAGTCCCCAGCTGATTTGACTACACATACAACATGCCCTATGAAGTGAGTCTTTTTGTGGGAATGAAGGAAGAAGCCTAGTTTTATACCTTAGCTTTCTGTACACCAAGAATGGACATTCAGGCTGATGAAATGGTTTGTAAACTGAGGAAGACCCAAAGATGACCAGGAAACTGTTACCCTCTTACTGATCCACAGAAAAGTAAAGCCAATTTTGTCTGGTTCTCAAAAGCAAGGAGACCCCAACTAACATGGGCTAAACAGGTTAAAAAAATATCGCAGGTATTTATTCAATGTGAGGTTTGTTTAGAGATTATCAAAGCCCATCCCTAGAAGCTGTTATATGGAGAAAGAATCCCCTCCCTAAGTATGTTAAGGTTATGTCAAGGCCCCCAGCTCCCTGCTGAGCACTCCTCAGTGAGGCAGCTGTCCGCTCCTTCTCTCTTAGTCAGCAAGAAAGCTGGGGGCTTCTTTTCTTTTCTTCTTTTAAGGTTAACATACACATGGAGTGTTTTCTTTAGGGTGGGGGCAAGGGGAAAACCTATATACGTACCTCTTCTTTTCTTTCCTGCAAGTGATCAGTCTATTCAAGTATTTTCAAAATGGTTATACTTCTGAGGTCTGAGTGTCTTTCCTTCTCCCAACCGTGACAAAAGGTGATTCTAAATGCAGGAATATGGGGTCCAGAGACACCAGTTTATCTATTCTAAATATTTCAGCTAATGAGAAAGCAAATTTGAGCTCCCTGTCCTGGGGGGCTTTGCAGCCAAGCGCTCTGTTAGCGCTCTACCCTGGGGAACCCAGTGTGCCTCTTGTGTCACAGAATAAGAGGTAGGCTTGGTGGGGGTAAGAAGGGAGGGGAGCGTTGTATTGTTGGACACCCACCACTAAGAGAGCGGAGCTTCCTCTTGGAAGGAAGTGGGGAGATCCTTCTGTTGATGGCCACCGCCCCCCAGCCCCCACAGGGACCACAGAGCCAGGCTTTGGGGACAGAGAGATGTGAGTTTGGCAGGAGTTTGATCTCAGCCTCGCTGGCTGTGGTTGACCCTGGGCAGGCCACTTTGAGTTATAACTGGGAACCACCCCTTAAGGTCACTGTCAGAATTAAGTACTTAAGAATTAAGCACAGTATGTGGTAAATTTAAAAAGTATCATCTCACAAAAACCAAACCATTATTATTCCTAGTGGTCAACCTCAGTGAAAGGTAAAGAGTTGCTGGCCACGGAGTCACAGGTCATGAAGACCCACTTTTGTACTCCCACTGAGATTGCTAAGGAGGCATGAATTCACGCTGTTTACGATAACCCTGCCTAATCACATTGGTGATCAGTGCTTGAAGTCCTCAGACAGAGAATTGTCATAATGAAAATGATCATTTAAATGGCTGCTATCTATTGCCCACTTACCTTGGGTCAGGTACAGTAATTTGCAATTGAAATATAATAGTACCATTTGGGTATGTATTATATCCCCATTTTACGTTACAGGAAACTGAGACTCTGAACATTTGCATGCCTTGTTTAAGGGTCTTGTATCAGCCAGAGCCCTGTCAGGAAACAGTACAAGGATCTATAAGGCATGATGAAGCACCTGGAAACCAACCAAAGTCGAAAGCTCTTATCACCTCTAGTCTTTTTTTTTTTTTTTAAATGTTTTATTTATTTCTAGGAGAGAGAGAGAGAGAAAGACAGCGTGAGCAGGAGAGGGTCAGAGAGAGAGGAGTCACAGACTCTGAAACAGGCTCCAGGCTCTGAGCTGGCAGTCAGCACAGAGCCCGACGCGGGGCTCGAACCCACAAACTGCGAGATCATGACCTAAGTGAAAGTCGGACGCTTAACCGACTAAGCCACCCAGGCGCCCCTTATCACCTCTAGTCTTAAAGGGGCTGAATGGTGGCTTAGCAGGGAGGGATGATGTGATCGTATTCCAGGGAGAGTGAGAGCCATAGAAGAGAGCCACCCAACAGGACTAGCGGCCACAGCGGCGAGGCAAGGAGGGACAAGGGTAAGCACTGGGTTAAATACCCCAGTAGCTGAACACAGTAGGAAGTCAGAGGGCAAATGAACAGGGCAAGGTGGTCCACAGCAGTCAGCCTCCCGGAGCACAGGGAAGAGCAGAGGAGGGTAAAGAATGGATGGCAGGCAGGGAGGTGCCATGGGGAATAACCCAGTCACTCAGCTCCTCAGTGGGAAACCTGGGACCGCATTCAACTTGTATGTTCACCAGCAAGCCAGCTCCATGACCCAGAAGATATTAGTACAGGCTTCTAAGTATATAGGCTAGTGAAGGGAAATACAGGATGCTACAAAAGAGAATGATAGGAACTGAATAAATCTGAGTTTGAATCCAGGGTAGTCTACCAACAGGACACATTTTGTGATCTTGGGCACATTCACTTAGACTTGAGGGCTTTGCTTCCTCATCAGTGAAATGAGGAGAGTAACTGTCCCTAGGGCAGACGTCCAGGCTAAGAGTTCAGTGAGATAAAGGAGGGAGAGGCAGTGTCATGTCACTTACAAGAGCAGACGGGAGTCAGACTGCACGGGTTCAAACCTTACCTTGGTACCTTAGACAAGTTAACCTCTCAGTGACCCACTTTTCTCCTCTCTGAAACAGAGTAAGAACATCGACCTTACAGGGAAGCAATGACGATCAAGTGACTTAATCTATGTAAAACTTAAGGTTACCCAACAGTTCACGAGGGCTCAGTAAATGTTGGCTGTTTTTACTGAGATACTTAGCATACTGCCTGTCCCACAATAAGTAGGAACCCAAAGTTCACCTCCAGGTGGGTGAGAGCAGGATGAGGAACGTTTGTATTTACATGTCTTTGTTTCTCTTCTCTGTGGAGCACTGAGAACCCATATCAAAATAGAGATTCAAACACCAACTGGAAGAAATATGTGCACCCCTATGTTTACTGCAGCATTAATTACAATCGCTAAGACATGGAAGTAGCCCAAGTGTCCATCCATAGATGAATGGATAAAGAAGTGAGATACACACACACACACACACACACACACACACACACAGAGGAATATTACTCATCCATAAAAAGGATGAAATCCTGCCATTTGCAACAACTTGGATGGACCTGGAGAGTATTTGCTAAGTGAAATAAGTCATATGGAGAAAGACAAATACTGTATGATTTCTCTTATACGTGGAATCTCAAAGACAAAACAGAAAACCAGCCAAAACAAAACAAAAACAGACTCACAGAGAACAGAAAGAAAAAAAAAAAAAAAGGTTGGTTAACAGAAAGGGGTTGGGGAGGCAGGGAAATAGGGGAGATCTGAGAGGGGAGGAGCAATATGGTTCTTAGGCAAACAGAAGAGATCATGCATTTGTCTTTTCCTTTTTTCAGTCCAGAAGAGAAGCATAGAGGAGCTGGGGTAGGCTCTGTGCTTGGCAGGAAGCGCCAGCAGCCACTCTCATGGGCCCTCATACAAGATTCCTGTGTTGGCATCTTTATGCTTTTCATGTGCTCAGAGGTGAGTCTTTATGTTGGACCCCCCACCCCCTGCTTGTCTGCTGTCTTCTCCTTGAGGGATCCTTGTAGATCACATGGATTCTTTCCCCTGGATAAGGCCATCTAATTAATCTCCTTTGATATTTTCCTGGATCTCTGAAATGAAAACGGCTCCCAGTTTCTGTCTGCAGGCTTGGGCCAAAAGAAATCTTTTGCTATATTGACTCATCTAATTCCTACTTGTTTTGAAACATGACAGCTTAAAATTGAATGAGGACATTTTGCATATGATCTTCAGGGAAGTTTCTTTATTAACATTTTCAAATAAGCAATAGGGATTTTTCTCTTCTTACAACAGACGCTAGTGTTGATTTATAGTAATGGAAGTCGGTGCTTCACACGCCTCAACTACGCTCAACTCCTCAGCACTCAGATGCCTTAGTACTTTCTTGTGGGCTTTGCTAAGCATGAATGAGTGATCATTTAATATTTAAATCACACCCAGAGCTTAGCACGTAGCAAGAGTTCTATAAATGCTGGCTGAATAACTGAATTAATCAATCAGTTGGTCAAAGCTCAAAGAATATATTTTTACACACCACATGTCAACAAATACAATGACTAGGCCACAAATGGCTTTTGAACTGATTATGGATGAAACTGTTGAAAGCAGAGTTTCTGGAATTCTCCTTCTGGATTCAGGTCAGTGCAGCGTTTTACTTGCCCTCTTTCTTGCTCCTGCTGACTTTCAAGGACAAGTGTTCCAATAGTGTTACTTCAGAACCAATCACCTAGGTCAAGGTCATTAACTTTAAGCGACTGTGTGGTCACTTTGTGAGCCCCCAACTCTTGCACATCATTTAGACCCCAATCTAACTGAGCCTCACTTATTGGCAGCTACTCTTTTCGTGGCCAAATGTTCTCTATACCCATTCTTCAATGTGTCACAGATAACCATATGATAGGTAGCCCAGAAATGAGGTGTAAAGCATCTAAATCTATCCAGCATCAATCAAGCGGACCATGGAGGCAGCACAACATGGACATGGCGACCCATCTCTCTGACATGTCATTATCCAAGGGGTTGTATTATGCATTGCCTCTCCACAGAGGTTCCTAGAATGAAAAATAAAACTTTTCATAAAATGAGTTTTCATAGCAGGAAATGTTTATTGTAATAAAATAAACAATAACACATCTATAAACTACAAATGAAAAGCCACCCCTCAGCTCCGACCCTCCCCCCAACCTGCCATTCCCAATTCAAATGGCCACCAAGATTACCATGATCAACACATTGTGATCATCCTTTTATACATTTTCTAAGCATACATCGTCTTTTCACACAACTAGACTATACTGTACATTTCCTGAACCTGCCATGTTTGGTTAACAATAAATATCATTCCAAGTCAGTACAAAGAGAGATGCCTTATTCTCTAATGGATTTCACATATGACATTGTAGACTAATTCTAGGAGGGGTTTTGTTTTTGTTTTGCGTTTTGGTTTTTTTTTTACTGTTGAAAACAGAACTCCACAGTCATTTGTGTACATAGATATTTGTGTGTTTATTTGTAGGATAAATTTCCAGAAGTGAAATTGCCATGTTAAAGGGTAGGCACATTCCAAATTCAAATGGATATTGCCAGTTGCCCCACAAAATGGTTGTATCAGTTTATACTCTCAGAAACCCCTTTCGTTGGTGTTTTTTCCCTAAAACTGAGGATGGAAAAGATGGAGAATGAGCACCAGGGACCTTGACAAGGGAGGTAAAGAAACAGCAAAATCCAGGGCGAGTCCCTTCACCACTCTGCCTCTGGCTGAGTGAGCCGGACGCACTGAAGGAGGGAATTGAAAGAAGGAGCTGCTGATTCACAAACACCTCCCACCCAGTCAGGGGGTGAGGAGCCCATTTCTATCTGTAACAGCTAACTTCAAAAAAAGAAAGAAGGGCTCAGAGAACATCTTCTAATCCACCTGTCTGGTTTTGTTCAAGGATCTCTGTACCTCACCCCAGGAGATGAGAAGCCTTTTTTGGACAAGGCTTTCTTTCACAAACAACAAGTACAAAATGTTTGAGTGGTGGTAATTCTAACAGCCTTTAGAATCCCCCAGAGAAATAATTCCTGTGCAACAGATGATTGAGTCTTTCAGGCAAAATGGGGTTAAGGGGGCTGGCATCGATAAATCGGCTTTTCCTGGCCTCCCCTAGCTACACTGATAGAAATCACATGGAACATCTTAACCCTATGCTTGTCAAGCTCCGAAGCAATCCATTGCTTGGGTTTTTCTCGGAGCCAAACGAGAAGATATCTGATCCCAAGATAAAATCCCACCAGTACCATCACCTGCTGCCAAGAAACTTTCTCCTTGAGAAGTAGGAATAAAGCTTAAGTTTGTAAAGAAAAAACAAATGCCAGAAACAGGAAGGCTTGCTTCTGGAGTGTTCTCAAAAGGATCACCTTCAGTTTTTGGAAACACTAGCAAGTCCACTGGCACCCCCTAGCCAGTTTCTAATATTGTGGACCGCCAGGTTTCTCCCTTTTTTGAGAGAAGTGTTTTAGTAATTTATCTCTGTGACCCAAAGTCATCCATATACCAGCATGATGAATTAACTGTCATGATTCTAGAAATGAGAAAATCTAGGAGATAGAGTTTGATTCTCATTCTCATTATGCACAGTAGTTATGGGGTAAGGTCGCTGTGAACCTTAAATTAGAGAATGCTGAATCACGGCTCCTAGGGGAAATGCGGGTTAGGTCCCGCGAGCCATGGTCGTACTTGCATCCACAGATCAATACAGAAGCATGTTTGATATGCGTTTCTGTTAAAGATGACTTATTATGTATATAATTGATTATATATTACGTTATATTGATCTTGCATATGTCATATGTGTGTGTATATATATATAAAATCGCTCATTAACATTGGATTCATGGCCAATAGCATGAGTAATTCATGACTGAACACAGCTTATCTAACACACATATTTGCCCCACAGGGCACATTGCAGACTTTCTGTGCTTAGCAACACTAGCCAGTACTTCAACACTGCCCTTTGGGGCCATTCCAAACAATGAAATCACCAACAAAAAGTACAAAAATGTGAAAAACATGGCACTTGATACACAGTAAGAAGGATATTTGTTTACACTAGGAGCGATAAAACAAGCCGGCCCAGCCCCCCCTTGCTCTCTCTAGGGTAGTCTGGGAACGTGCGTGTCTGTGGACTCAAATGATCTGCTCTGTGCAGATCTGTGAATGATGACTGAAGGGCCACAGGCATTGGTTAGGGGGTCACAAATAAATGTTTGCCAGTAGGTGAATTTGCAAATATGGAATCTGTGTATTCCATACACAGGACTGAGTATATTTCCCACTTAGGTAAGATCATACCTCCCCATCAGTCATCTGCCCCCTGGGTTGGCCCATTTTGGCTTGGATGACTCCAACAGTTGGCGTCCCATTGTGAGGGCACTGAATGACGTGCTAAAGAGAAGCGTGGAATGGGTTGTGCAAATAACCCTCTCTCTCCACAGCTGCTTATCATCTGTTGGGGGAGAAACGAGCTCACAAATAATGGTGGTTTAAGACCCAGTCTGGTAGGTGGCATTGCAGGCTAATGAGATGAGAGAGATGGTAGATTAAGATGGACAAGTACTTCCTATGGTTTTCTTCCATATTCTGTGTTCTTAGTTAAATCTTCTTCTATCACGGCACAAAAAGAATAATTCAAAAGAAATGCCAGAAATAGTATTGTCACATTTGGCAAATAAGAATATATATAGGACAGCCAGTTCAATTCGAATTTCAGAGAAACAATAAATGATTTTTAGTATAAGTATGTCCTGTGTTCACACTAAATATTTATGCTTCTGTGTTCGTGCGTGTCCCCTCCATGAGCAAGACAGGCAAATAGCTGGGGAGGGGGAGTCGGGGGTGCGTGAGGCGGGGAGGTCAGGGAGAAGGGAAAGAGGAGAGAACATTTGTCCTTCTGGTCTCCCCGAATTCCTACCTTAAAGTCACTTAGGTTTTGCTGAGCTTCATTTTCTTTATCTTTTGCTTGGGAATCATTACATCTTCCTCATAATTAGGACAACCAAATGAGACAATGTGTGGAAGTCTCCTCTGTGGTACCCCCAAATAAGCCGCTGTCACTGCACTTAACTATTCCTGCCTGAGGCAAGACAAAGAACTAGCACTTCTGTGACCATCAGAAGTTTCAGATGTCTTGTTTTCTTTTGTTTTGCTTTCTGTCCCCAAGGCTGTTGTGGCCTGGGAATTATCCTCATAGGAAAGCATCGTAAATTGCCATTTTTCTTTCAACATAAGAGAACGTAGCTTGCTTTACAATCGTTCTTCTAATGTCCTTAAGCCTGCATCTCACCGCGGAAAGTCAAAATGTCAATTACATATCAGCATCTCACATCTGGAAGTTTGCAAATGTCTTGATGTCAATTTTTCAGATTTTGCAATAGGTGCCTGTTGATTTTGTAATGTATGGCTGTGAACCTCCATTTCTGTTATCTTATACCTTTACTAGCATTCCTGAAGTGACTTTCCACACATTTGATTTATTTCTTGCTGACTCCGCTTTCAGGACCAAGCAACAAAGGGTTTGAGTGATGAAGGGTGTGAACCAAGAGTCCTGGCAGCCCGCTCTTTAACGTCTCTGAGATGGAATCAGAGCCTTGTGTTGCTGTCCGCATTTCATTGTCATACCTTGAGAACTCAGCTGCAGCAGCAACGTGTTTAACCAGTAACCGTGGGATTCATTTATTCATTCAACAAATATTTATATCATGTGTGCCTACGATGGGCCAGTCACCGTGCTAGGCACTGGAGAAACACAATAAACAATAACCACAAAAAGTAGGACTCTCTGCTCCCTTGGAGCTTACAGTCCAGGGAGGACAGACAACAGAAAGATGGATAAATAAATACAAGTGATCTTGTTTCAGTATTTGTGATATATGACAGATCCTCTGTCAGAAACGGAGCTTAAAGCTCCAGAGATAAACGGGACAGGGCTGCCCACAGGTGTCCTCCTCCAGAATCGGGTAGACCACACACACTTACTGTATCGGTCACATACCGATAGGCACCCGTTGAAATAGGCAGCAGGATTGGGCTGCGCCAGTTGGGCTAAGAGGAGTATAGGCGGAGCAGAGGGTATAACTAGATGTGAGGGTGGATGAGCACCCTGGGGGGTGTGCCGAGCAGCTCTACCCCCCCTGCAGGCCAGGCCAGGAGAGACCCTGGGTTAGATGGCCTGGGGTAGAGGAGACGTCACCTAGGGGTCAAGACAGAGGCCCAGGTTCTACCGCAGACTATGAGATAGGCATGGGCCCAGGCATTCGTTCATTCTAGAGTGTTTATTAGGCACTCACTATGTGCATACACTCACTAAGTCCTGGGATGCAGCAGACAAAGCTCCCTTCCTTGTGAAGTGTGCGCTGAGAGGTAGATAATAAACCCTATGAATAAGCAAAGATGGGAGTTAGGGAATCCGGACAAGATGTTAGCAGTTTTAAATAGAGGGTCCGGGCAGGCCTTCCTGAGATAACAGGTGTGACCTGAAAGAGGTAAAGGAGGAAGGAAAGTGGTTGCATGGGTGAGGATGATTGCAGGCAGAAGAAGCAGCACGTGCAAAGATCCTGAGGCAGGAGCGTGCCTAAGAAATGGTGAGAAGACCGGGTGGCTGGACTGGTTGCTAAGGTGAGAGAGGCAATGGGTGAATGGCCTGAGAGGTGGAGATAAAGGAGAAGATTCATGAGTCATGGAGTGAACTTTTGCTTTTACTGTCAGTGGGATGGGAAGCCCACGGGAGAGGTCTGAGCAGAAGACTGCAGTGGCTGACTTAGATTTGAGCAAGCTCCCTCGGGCTGCTGTGCAGAAAGTGGACTGCAGAGAGGCCAGGGCAGCTTCTAAACTGGAGACATTGGTTGGGTAGTCAGCTCAGCCACTGCCGCCCAGTTTCTTACCTTCCTTTGTCTAAGAACGAGATGGATGACAGAGCCAGAGGCAAGGCAGTGGCCACCGCTGCCCATGGAGACAAAGCCGCCTTAGCTGTGGGAGAATCAGGCTGAGAAGCTACCGGTCACAGAGGCTGGTGGCTCTCAACCCCAGTTTCACACACATCGCCTCGGGGAGCTCCTGAAAATATGACTCAAGACCCACTTAATTGTTCCTGGGTGGTGTATGTTTATTAAGCCTCTCAGGTGATTCTAATGTGCATCCAAGGCTGCGAACCACTGACGGGCACCATCGCGGGCTGACAGTGCAAACAGTAGGTGGTTACAGATCCACGTTTTGTGCACGTCTTAACTATTTGTTACGCCCAGCCTAGCACGTAGGAAGTGCCCAGGAGATGTTCCGTACCGGCACTAACAATGAGGGAGGTTCAAGGCCCTCACCCTAGGGACGGATACGGTCATATCTGTACTTGGGAAATTTTCTCTGACAGTGGTGGGTAAAATACTTGTGGCTGGGAAGAGGACCCAGCAAAGGGGACGACGCTCACAGCGATGGTCCTCAGTCTTGAGCGAGCTGTCACCTGAAGAACTTGTTAAATCAGCCAGGGCTGGACTCCACCCCCACAGTCTCTGGAGGAGTCTGGAGGAGGTCGGGAGAGGGGCTTGAGGATTTACATTCCTAACGAGTTCCCAGGTGGTGCTGATGCTATGGGTCTGAAGACCCCACGCTGAGACTTAACGCTGTAGCAAATGGTCAGGTGAGAGGTGAGGCAGGCCTGACCCAGGCGAGAGGCCATGGAGAGAAGAGAACGAGCTGACAGATACTGTGCAGGTCAGTGCAATAAGGATGTTGCAATCAATTGGCTGGGGTGGGGGTGGGGGGGCTGGGAGAGGACCCAGGAGAGGAGGAAGGCCATGAGATGCTGAGGTCCAGATGTGGGGAAGTTGCCCACGTTGATGAGTAGCCCCCCTTTTAAGGCATTTATGTTAGTTTCTTTGTTAAAAGCAAAAGAGCTTCTTTTTTTCTCTTACAGGTTTTTGCTCTGTTTCCCCTACTAAATAGTACAATAAATTCCACCGCCTTATTTGTTTTATCAAATGAAAGAATGCCTGCCAGTATCTGTTAGGCTCACATTATAGCTCAATTCCAGAACATCTTGTAGTGGTTATTTCGAACATGTCCTGGAATCAGTACTTAGGGTACTCAGTGCCTCAACCAACCCACATTTGAAATCGAATTGCTTGTACACAAGCTTATCAAGGTTATTATGCCTGAAGAATAATTTATAGCAGATGCAGAGCAGGGGGCCCGTCCTCTGATATCGCAATTATTTCAGGAATCTATAACCCTACAAGGCTGACGATAGAACAGTAAATGCTGTGAGAAGTTTCTGGTTTTGACTGACCTTCCTGGGAGGGGAAGCAATACAAATGGTTTAAAACGTGTTCCTCCTGAAGGAATACGATGCGGAAAGACCCTGTGATTTAAAAAGCTGCTATCATGTTAAGGAGCTCTTTTGTAGATTTTATAGTCTGTAATTTGGACAGATGGTACGGATGAGATGTCCTTTTTTGTTATCAGGCTTAGAGAGAGAATCAAGCGTGGTGTTCAGACCCTCTGTCTCACACCACCTCTTTATAAAATGCACATTCCTGGGCCTGGCCCCAGACTCTCTCAGGATCTTGGCTGTGGCCTCAGAATCTGCCTTTAAAATAAGGGCCACCAGTTTAAGGGCCAGTAGTAGGGAATCTACTTTGGGTTCGAGCAGCAGACCATCTATGCTAGAAATTAGAACAAAGAAGCTTCCCAAGATAGGGGGGTTTCACAAAATTTTTTTTTTGTTTCTATGCCCCATCAGTATACGTAATCATCAGATGTCAGAGCAGCAAACAGGCTCACCCAGCCCAACACGAGTGAGTTGTCAATACTGTGTCAGAGGAAGCTCCAACCAGAAGTCAGGTCGTCTTTCTCTTAAGTCAGTGCTATTTTTCCACATTTAATGGGACGTTTATTTACTTAGTCGTTTGTTTGTGCATCTCTCACCATAGCAAAAGCTTTTATGGTCATCATACAATTTACCTTGCTTGCCAGCTACAAATTATTTATTTGTTAGCTAAAACGATGGGTGAAACCAGTTTGAGCAGAGATCATGAAAGCCTTACGGATCTTTCTGCACATGCTCTTGGACCTCCCTACACGTATCTTACTGAGATGCATTCTTTCTGTTCCCAGCACTAGTGGTGAAAGGCAATCGCTTTATTTTATGTTTTGTTCAGCTTTATTGAGACATGATTGGCATGCAATAATAAACTGCACATATTTAAAGCATGTACTTTGATTACTGGTGGCATATGTATATACCTGTGAAGCCACTGTCATAATCCAGAATTTATCTCACCCCAAAAGTGTCCTGTGCCCGTTTTTAATTCCACATTTCCCTTCCTGTCCACCCCTATCACCAGAAACCATTGACCTATTTTCTGCCACAGTGCATTTGTTTGTATTGTCTAGAGTTTTAAATGTGTGGACTAGTATATTCTCTTTCTTTTTCTGGTTCTTAATGAAAGAATTGCTAAATGATAGCAATTTTGAGATCCATCCGTGTTGTTGTGTGTATAAAAAGTTTTTTTTTTTTTTTTTTTTTGCTAAGCAGTATTCCACGGCATAGATACACCATGATTCATTTATCCCTTTACTTAGTGATGGACACTGGAATGGCCTGAAGTATCTGGCTGCTACAAACAGAGCATTAAGGACATTTGCACACAAATTCTGTGTGTATGTGTTTTCACCTGTCTCGGGTAAATACCTAGGAGAAGAATGGCTGGATATATAGTTAGTATATGTTTAACTTGGTAAGAAAATGCCAAATCATTTGGCATTTTTCAAAGCAGTTTTAATCATTTTACACCCTCCCTCCCCCGCTGGACAGTGTATGATTACCAGTTTCTCCACATCCTCAGCGACACTTAACTCCATCCGTCCTTCTCATTGTAGCCATTCCAGCATGTGTTCATGATGATCTCAGTGTGGTTTCAATATGTTTTTTCTATTGACCAAGACTTAAGACCAGCAAGCGTTAGTCTGGCTTTCAAAGAGAAGGGAAGAATGGGGGGCGCCTGGGTGGCTTAGTCGGTTAAGCGTCCGACTTTCGCTTAGGTCATGATCTCGCGGTTGTGTGTTCGAGCCCCGCGTCGGGCTCTGTGCTGACTGCCAGCTCGGAGCCTGGAGCCTGTTTCGGTCTGTGACTCCCTCTCTCTCTGACCCTCCCCTGCTCACGCTGTCTCTCTCTCTCTCCTAGAAATAAATAAAACATTAAAAAAAATTTATTAAAAAAAAAAAAGAGAAGGGAAGAATGGGATATAAACACGAGAAGCTGTAAAGCCAATCCCAGTCCCTGTCAAAATTCCAGAACAATTAATCAACCAAGTAGTTGATATTTAGAAGGCTGGAGGTATCATTGACTGCCCACCTGAGCTTAGTATTAACAGTTCATACTGAGTGAAGATGATTAATATTTTGATAGGCATCATAAGATCAGCAGATAAGAGAGACAATGTAGGCTCTAATCACCAGATACAATCACTAAAACACACCCGTTGCCTTTCATTATGGGAGATACTGTGTGCTCCTGGGCTTTCAAACCACGGGCACCCCTGTATCCTCTGTTTGCCAGCCTGGTATGTGTCTTCACCTTCACTCTGCTGCAGGGTCTCTTCATTCATTCTTGGATTAAATCCAAGTCCTCCAACAGCCCCTGTGTCTGATGACGCTCATTTTGGTTGCAGTGTGTACTTTTCCATTCATAATGGCCCTCTTCCAATCTTCTACATGTTTTTCCATTTAATCTAGTTGTCAGCTCAGAATATTTTATGAAAAATCACTTGTACATTGCTTGCCCATAAATTTTTATAATTCTCTAACTGGATGGCCTAAACAGAATGGCCTATCATGTACACTTATTCATTACACTATTTATTGAGTGTTCAGTTTGGGGACAATCTTGTTATCCTACTCCAAACATCCATATCTGCTAATACATAATGATTATCTTTATCCCTTTAATACCATGGATATTAAACTTGATTCCATTTTTAGCCCTATTTTCAAATTTACTTCTGTGTCTTAATCCTAATACAGTTCTGAATTTAAGTAGATTATAATTTACATAGAGTCTCTTCTTATTATTAAAATTGAATAGCTTCCCAAACCTGCTTCAGTTGTCAGCAGGAAGCAAATTAGAGAGTTTTCCTAAGTTGGGGGGTAGGAGGGAGAGAAAGAAAATCTCCTTATGGATAAAGGGTGATCATGGAATTCTTTCCCCAGAATGCTCCCAAGATGCTTTCAGAAATCACAGGACACTGTGACTTGCTGCTTGTTTTTGATAGTTTCTAGAGGAGAAAAATAATATTTTATCAGGGTCAAAATTGGTAAACTTTTATCTTCCAGCTAACAGAAAACTAGAAAATTTGCTCACTACTCTCTCTTTCCTAAACCAGGAAACTAACAATATGTCCCTCTTCCACAATGAAAGGGACTAGTAAAAAATCTGTGTGGTCACTGAGCCTGACATTATTAAAAGAGGAATCCCAAGCAGTAAAACAATAAAGCCTTAAAAATAAATTAAATTAAATTAAAATAAAATAAAATAAAATAAAAAATAAAACCTTTATGCAGATATAGAAACAAGGCTAGTTTGGAGACTGTGTCACTGGAAATGTAAGGAAATTATGTTTTTCATACCTTCTACTGAGATTATTTCCCTTAAATTATGTTAATACATTTTTAAATAGTCTAAATGTATTTAAGAAGTAAATTTGCAGTCTCTGAGAAACAAGATCACATCTAAATAAATCTACAGATTGGCCAATTGTCCACTCCCAGGCTAGGAGGCAGTAAGTTTTGGATTCTCTTTATTTGTTTATGAATATCCTGTAATTTGAATTAGTAAAGTGTACAGCAGCATTTCTCAAAATACAGTAATAAGGAGCTAGTTAAATACATAGACCCTGGGGCTCCCTCCAGACCTGAATCTCTGGAGTTGGAATCCAGGAATCTGCATTTTTATTAAGTATCCAGGTAATTAGTGCACTCGCTGAAGATTGAAACCTTCAGAGAGGATATACTGTAGGCACAGCTGGGTGCTAATAGATAGGATCATTTACATTTACAAGAATAAACTGAACATTTTTTAGTTTGAAATCAAGTTGTAGCTTGTAAATCATGTTAATCTGTTTATCTTAAACCTGTTTCTAGGCTGGGAATTCTCTATAGGTGCCTGGAGATTTTATTGAGCTGAACTTGCACTGTGCACTATAGAAAGTCCATTACATTCAATTTCTTGCAAACAAATATCTACATTATGATTTGTCTTTATACTTTGGTGCTTTGTGAGCAAAACTTTGATGGAATTATGGAGCTAATTTATCTTAAACTTAATCTGAAAACTTTCTGGGAAAATATACCTTGTATACTACCTAACATATACTAAGCATTCAATTAATATTTACTTAATGAGGAAATAAATGGATGAATAAATGTTTACTCATTTCATATTTTCTACCCCTTCTTGCCCTTTGTGTATCTTGTCACAGTAATTCCTATTGTCATCCACCCAGATTTCCAACCTAATGTGGGAGAGTTATTTATGGAGCCATCTTTCTCATTTCCACAGGATTGGTTACTAAATCTCCGCATGTTTGTGCCATCTAGAATTTTCTTACTTCCCTGGTATTTCCCTGGTTGAGTTATGTGAGATGTTATGTTAGCAAAAGGAATGATAAATCAAAGATGTAGGGATAATGAGCATATATGTGCCTAAGAACATATCCTATAAATATGCAAAGCATTGTCCTGCAGAGTTAAACTCAGTAATTGGAAACTTTAACCCAGCCCTTTCAGAAACTTTTAGATTGAGTAAAAACAAAAAAAAGTGAAAGATTACATATTGGGATAACATGATTGATAAGCTCAAACCAATAGGTGTAGAGAATTTTATACCCAACAGAGAATGTGCATAGCTTTTGAGCAAACATGGAATATTTCTAAAACTCTTTGTGCTAAATTACAAATAATCAGCATCAAACAGACTATATTCTCTGCTCATCATGCAATAAAATTAGAATACAGCAACAATACTTTCTTTAAATCTCCTATGCTGGAAGTTAAGTAACACACTGTTAAATGACCCTTTGGTTAAAAAGAATACCATAAGGAAAATTACAAAATACTTATAACAGAGACACAAGGAAATACTGCAAGCCAAAATTGTTAGAGCACAGTTAAACAAGTGCTTAGCAGGAAATTTCTCGTTTGGGACACATTTGCCAGCAAACAAGAAAGACTGAAAACATGCTAAGCATTCAACCCAAGAATCTGGAAAAAGTAGCAGCAAGCACACCCCTTCCTCAGAGAACCAAATAAGGAAACAATGAAGATAAGAGGGAGAAATGAGTGAAAGAACAAAAGAAAAGTAGAGAAGACTAACTGCCTGAAACTGGTTATATAAGGAAATGTGTAACACAAACAAAGCATTGGCAGAGAGGAGGAGAATGTGC
>NW_027531536.1:1006737-1007374 GCF_008692635.1 Crocuta crocuta
AAGAAACAGAGAGTCACTCAGTGCAGAGATCAACAAATAGAGCATGAAGAAGAATAACTGTAAATAATATATATAATAACTTTTAACTTTCAGTTATACTTGATGTGGTATATTATTACACATTATTTCTATTATATATTATACTTATGTATGTAACTGAACATGTATATTGAAGTAGATAGTATCATACATGGTACAATATATTTTTTACCTTTATGTAATAGGTATCGTACATTGTGTATATATTATATGTAATATATAGTGTTGTGTATATATGTTATATGCTATTCTCTAATTCATAAATTTATATATATTATATACTGTATAAGTGCACAGATAAATTATTACATTATGGGAAAGAGAAGAGCAACTAAGGAACTAAGGGAATAACAGCTACACGGTAACTGATTTGAGTGACTACATGGATAAAAAGGAAAATATAAAATGTCAAAATTGGTTCAAAAATAAAACCTGAGGGGTACCTGGGCGGCTCAGTCGGTTAAGCTTCCAACTTCGGCTCAGGTCATGATCTCACGGTTTAGTTCGTAGGTTCGAGCCCCGCGTTGGGCTCTGTGCTGACAGCTCAGAGCCTGGAGCCTGCTTTGAATTCTGTGTCTCCCTCTCTCTCTGACCCCCC
>NW_027531536.1:1007487-1012089 GCF_008692635.1 Crocuta crocuta
CCCCCCCCCCCCCGCTCACGCTGTCTCTCTCTCTCTCTCTCTCTCTCTCTCTCTCTCTCAGAAATAAATAAAAACATTTAAAAACGTTTAAAAAATAAAAATAAAACTTGAATAAACAAATAACAATTTTAAAAGTGAAATGGTAGTAAAATTCTCCAACAGCAAAAGTCCCAAGCCTCAAGATAATTTCATAGATTACTTTTATCACATATTCAAACAACATATCCTTATATGTCCATTATAAAGTGTAGAAAAATAAGAAACACTATTCAACACCATTCAAACACTATTATGTGACTAGTTTGACCTTGATTCCCAAAGTAGGTAAGAACAGGTCACAGAAGGAAAATTACAGGACTATGCAAGAACATTGGTAAAAGATCCTAAATAAAAATATTTGCTAAGAAAACCCAAAAGCGTCTTAAAAATACTACATTATGTTTAAGTGGGGTTTACTCCAGAAACACAGGGTTGGTTCAGTGTAACTCACCATATGACTGAACTAAATGAGATAATCATGTGATTATCTTGACTAATGTAGAAAAAATAATTTGATATAATTGAGTAACTATTTTAATTTTAAAACACTTCTCAAAAAACTAGGAATAAAAAAGGAAATTTCCTTAACCTAATAAAGATGAAATACCAAAAACCTAAAGCAGACATCATTCTTAGCAGAGAAATTTTAAAACTTTCCATTGAGATTGAAAACAAAATAAGGATGCTTATCATTACGTTTTTACAAAGTCCTGGTTAGTCATTTAGCTTTAAGACAACAAAAAAGGTAAGATATAAAGATGTTTTGAAAAAAATACCTAAGACTCTCATCATGCAGATAATACGATCACCTAGCTGGAAAAGCCAGTAGAATCAACAGATAATCAAAAAGAAGTGATGTGAGAGGTTAGCTTTACTTCCAGATAGATCAACTCAAAAAATTCAGTAAAATTCCTCTATACCAGTAATAGTCAAATGCAACAAAACCCATATAATATTTTTGATTCCACCTAACAGAGAATACACAACAAGGACCTCAACAGGGAAAATAAAAAACAGAAAAGAAGATGTGATGATATGAATAAAAACAAAACTATATTCTTTTGTTGTACAAGATACAGAGCTAGACTCCAATTGTACTTGGAAGAATCAAATGATAAGCAACAGAAGAAAACATAGAACTCTCTTGTGACCTAGTCACGTAGAAAGTCTTCTTAAATAAGACTCCAAAATTAGAAGCCATGAGACCAAAAAACCAGTTGTTGGATTTGACTACAACAAAGCTAACAAGGTGTTGAGTCCTAAGTAAGTCAGAAGCACTTAGAAGCATTGCGTCTGTAGTGCATATTCATAATAAATCATGAGTCCTTAGAAAATGGCTAAGATGTACCTTCACGGGGTTCAGGATCATGTGTGTCTTGCTCTTCACAGCTTGGGGGCCTCTCACTCTGCGTGGCACATAGTAAGTGCTTAATCAGTATTTACTGAATAAATAAGTTTTATTGTGTTTTCTACTCTGCATAGTAAGACAAGGAAATGTGTAACCTGTCTTAGAAATATTTCTTTAAAATCTTTAAAATCTTAAGTTTCAGTAATTTGAAAAATAATATTGGGTTATTTAGAATATGTACTTATGCAAAATACTTTGTTTTCTAATTATGGGAGCAAAATAAGGGACTATTTCATCGTTATTTTCACTTATTTTTGTAGCACTTGGGTCGTTTTCAGTGTCAGTTTGAATCATGTGATTTATAGTCCTACCCAAAGTGAGCTGAAGTTTGCAAATAAAGTTTCATAAGACATTACTGATTAAATATTTCTCTGAAGGCCAATGATATTATACAACCTGAATTCCTAATTTCTGTTACTTTGACAGGCCAGATTAAGAGGCAGAAATGAGAAGAGTAATTCATGACCGACTTATGTCTTAACCTCATTTCCTATGATTTCACCTCTCCTTGAAACAGCTCTCTCTTACTCTTGACAAGGAGAAAAACATAATACTTTAAATTTTTAATGTTTATTTTTGAGAGAGACAGAGAAAGAGCAAGTGCAGGGGATGGGCAGAGAGAGAAGACACAGAATCTGAAGCAGGCTCCAGGCTCTGAGCTGTCAGCACAGAGCCCAATGCAGGGCTTGAACTCACAGACTGTGAGATCGTGACCCGAGCCAAAGTTGGACACTTAACCAACTGAGCCACCCAGGTGCCCCCCAAAACCTAACACTCTTACAGTTAAACAGACACAAACAAATATTGGACCTAGAGTCTGTTTGGAATATTTCTGATTTATCGGTTGTGATATTTTTCTGCTGCCACAGGGAGTGGAACATTGGCCGACTGTCAGAACTGGGCGGCTGTCTATGACTTCCTAGAGAGAAACGGGGTAACCAATCAAGCCTTCAATGAGCACAGCCGATTTCAACTACTGAAGGTAATTGCATATGATCCAAAAAGGAAGAAGCAGGATTTGATAAATACTCCCCAAATTTTGCTGCAGTTATATAAAGCCTCAGAGTGAAGCTAATTCAAACTCATTTCCTCACCCCCTCATCATGCACATTCTTTTTGGTTTTCATACTCTTGACTGCTGTGTTTGCCTCGAGAGGTTGGCAGCATGCTGTTGGCTGAGGTTTCACAGCTGGTACTCACTCATTTCAGGTTCTGCACATAGCAGCTTTGGTCGTAAGCCAAAGGTACGGCTTTGTGCGTGTACCCTGTAAGATAAAACACTTTTCCAGACAGCGTTGCTTAAAAGAGGTTACCCTGACTTTGCTAATTCCTGGATGGCCCTGCCTACCATCTTGTTTCTTAAAGTTCCAGAGCTGGGCTGTAGCGGGCGCCATTGAGCCTCTAGCTGAAATTCAATTTCTAAAAACCATGGCCTAATATCTTCTCAGAGCCAAAGTGAAAAATTCATTGCTGAACATATTCATAAAAATTCCTTGGGTTGTAAATGAAAGAAGTCCAGTTTCAACTAGTTTGAGCAAAAGGTTGGAGCTGTCTCAGGACCCAGGAAAGATTGAGACAGAAGAAGACTTTTGAGTTAGCCGACACCCAACTGGTTTCCCATACTATTGAAACTAACAGTGCAAATGGCATCCCACCCTCCCCTTCCCTGTAGCCCTCCACTCTCCGGAAAGTTTTCTTCTCTCTCACTGAAGACAGCTGTCTTTCACAGGATGAGAAACATGGGTACCCAAATCTCCTAGGTACTTTTTGTAGCTTCTAGCACACAGTAAGGACTCACACTCTCAATTCTGGTCAAAATCTGCAAAATACGATATAGGCTCAGTCAAGTCAGATGCTCACTCGCAGGAGTGAGGTCACGTGAGAACAAAGCAGCTCTTTCAACAGCCACAGAGATAGGGGTGCAGACCAGAAAAGATCACAGTGGTTCAGTTCACAGAGCATCAGTAGTAAATGTATTAGGATAAAATAAGGGTAATCTGGCTTTCTACAAACCTTCTTGACTCTACTGTTTGAATATCTCAATATATTTTAGTTCAACCCAAGAAAACTCATGGATCTAGAAAAGCTGTAGAGAAAGGTAATGAATTAGCTTGAAGGCAAAAGGCATTGCTGCAGATAGAGGGTCATTTCATAATGGCAAAAGGTTTTCTTCAATGGGAAGAGATAAAGATTCTAAATTTATATATATATATATATTCTAAATTTATATTTATATATATAATTTATTTTATATATATACTAATTTGACAGTAAAATACATTAAAAAGTAGACAAATCTACATATTTTAAAAATACCTTCCTAAAATATGTCAATTCAGCACAAATTACCCAGATACAGAAGCAAACATTTCACTTGGCGATTTCCCAAGGGCTTAGGCTCCTATACGATAGTGCCAGCAAAGCCCTATGTCTGGCACAGAGTGACGAGGGATAGCAAGCCACGTGTCAGAGCACTTAATTTTGGATCAAGAATAACCATCACTAACCCAGCTACTGGACTCACCTAGTGTTGGGGTGGTTACAAAAGCAATGTGGCAAAGAGATCTCTGCCTTACCGTTCTGAGATAAAAGGAATCCAAGCCACTCTGTGGCATGTGCAAAAGCGTATCTTCTTGTGAAAAAGCTGATCGCATAAACCCAAAGATGGCCTCAGACAGGGCTTCCAAACGTTGAGAGAAAGCAAGTGTTTCTGTTTCTTGACGATCTAATAATATTTTCTTATTTTTTAAATGTTTTTTTTTTTTTTTGGAGAGAGAGAGACAGAGTATGAGGGTGGAGGGGCAGAGAAAGAGGGAGACAGAATCCACGAAGCAGGCTCCAGGCTGTGAACTGTCAGCACAGAGCCCGACGTGGGGCTCGAACCCGTGAGCCACAAGATCATGACCTGAGCCAAAGTCAGATGCCCAACTGACTGAACCACCCAGGCACCCCCTAATAATATTTGTTAAATATGAATGCCAGAAAAGAGTTAGTAACTGTGTGGAATATTCCTTTAAATGTTATATTTAACAAATTAGCACTTTTAACACATGATTATGATGATCATGTGTATGTAGGACAGTATTTAAAACCGTAAAGTGGGGGGATCTTGGCAAATGTGAGGGCCAGGCTGAATGCCCCCCCCCCTCCTGCCC
>NW_027531536.1:1012214-1093206 GCF_008692635.1 Crocuta crocuta
TGGGGAGGGACCACTCCCCCCACCCCCGCCCCAGAACCAAGTCCCACAGGAGGCCCCAGGATACATGCACACACTACTTTGACTTAAATTCAACAGACCTGATGCATTAGTCTTGGTAATTAAGTGTACTGGGATCATATCTTGCCCAGATTAAAATCCACATTGCTTTCTTAAAATGTTAAACCCTTTGTCTAAGATCAGATAATTCCCAAAAACTAACTAGAATGATTACTGAGAGGAAGCTTCCTAATCAATGTACTTTCTTGAACATAAAATCTCCACCCATAGTGACATTTCCCTGGGACTGTGCCAGCTTTGCATATTCATACTGGTAAAAGGGTATAGTATTAGCAGGAGCTAGAGAAAGATAATTAGCAGAGGCCAGGGAGCCAGCTTTGGTGATCAAAATGTATTCTTATTTAAAATGCGTCACAGATGCAGAAATCAGCATTGAGAAGGTGTCATTCATCCACATTCCCACAGCTAATAAAAAGTAGAGTCCATATACACTCATGTCTGTCTGATTCCAAGATCCACACTAATAGGAATTAGTGAAGTCGGTATTTTGCTGTATTCAAATACGTTTACTAAATTCATTTATTCATTTCATTCTTTTGTTCCTGTAACCTTACGCTGAATACATCTTTATGAGCACCTAACAATAAAGGCATTATGCTAGGGAACAGCAGGGAACACAAAGAAGTCATTGTCCTCGTAAACATACAGGCTAATGAAGAAGACCTGATACAGTATTTAAAAAATTAATATATTTGGACAAATAAAACTTGAGGGGGCTTGTTCAGATGAGCACTGCAATAAAAAGAAGCTAAACAAATATGAGTGTTTGATAAAAGAGTAAGAAGGTCAAAATTACTCCTAATTTTGTAAAAGATTTCATCCCACTTCATTGAGTAGATAGATGGTAGGTAGATAGATGACAGATACATCCATACATAGATACGTAGAGAGATGGTCAACAAATGGACAGCAATAGATAAATACATGATAGATGATTGGGGATGAGAGTGGAGAAAGAAGAAGACCCCATAATGCAGATGGGAAAAGCAAGAACCCTAACTCTGGACCACATTCCTCTTAACATGCCCCAAATTATGCTTTCAAAATATTTGCAGAAACCATTCCTACTTTGTTTCAGAATTTGACGATCTAAGCCCAGGTGGTTTTTGGTTCACACTAAGCTATCCGTGTGTCACCCCTTTGGGAGCCTAGCTTACTTTCCTGCATTATGTATAATGTATACATTGTATACAAAATGTATAAACACTATACATTATTTTCTATTACTGTGCAGTTCCAAGCAGTAGCCAGGCCCCTGCCAAAGCGAGGATGTGACAACATTGTAAATAGTCATGGAGGCCACAGCTGTTACTTGTTCTCTGTTTGTTTTTCGTTGATGTTCTATGCTTAAGCTGTGCCATGACTTCAGACCTTCTGGCCACTGGTCTTAGTAAGTGAAATTGAGTACTTCACATGGTAAGCAGTCAAATGGTATCCGTCATCCCTTAACACATACCATATTCCTTAAGCACATGGGGTGAGGGTGCACTTAGACAAACAGATTGCCCAGCTGGGCTAAGCACAGAGCACTCACCCTGGAAGGGCATTTCTGCATTGCCTCCACCAGACAGAGGCTTGACCCAAACAGACCAGCCATTCTCTTCAGCCTCTAACATCTAAAAAGAATATACACCCAAGAAATAGATCTCTTATGTCTCCAGGCTTCTTGATCCTGATTACTTTTTTTAATTTAAAAGAAACTTCATTTTGATTTCTTCATTAATCCCCTCATAAATCCATCCAGTCAACACTCGTCAAGCACCTGCTGTGTTCAAATTGCTGGTGGAGAGCTGGGGAAACAGAAATGGGTGAGGGCCTGGCTCCGTCCTAGAGGAGCACCGTTCCGTAGTGCACCCAGCCAGAAAGACAGGTCTGTTCACCAAATGTTTTGTAACAGTCCTAGCCTTTTAAGCAGAGCTGTTTATTGACCTTTCTCGTATCGCTGTGTACTCTGGGTCTGTAGTGCTGTCCAGGCTTAGGTTTCCAGAATTCACATGAATTTTCATAGTTTTAAATTTCTATAGCTCCCCAAATGTAACCATCTCGTATGAAATGAAAACAAAGAAGGACTCAGAAAAACAACAGGTCACCTCTTTGAGATATATAAGAAAGTGGAATAGCAGTAGAGCAAAATGGCCTTTTTCAAGCCAAGTATGCTGTCTCAGCTCCCTCTTAAATAAATGAAAAGGAGAACTAGGGAGTAAATGTGGCTTTCCGGAAACAGATGTTCCTCTCATTTGGGTACTAGACTTTGACACTGCTTTCTAACGTGCCAAACAATGACACCCAATTTCCTTTTGAAGCCAATACTTGTTGATTATTATGTGTCAGGAACTGCATCAGGCACCAGAGACACAGAGATAAATATGACAGAGTTTCTGTTCTCAAAGAACTTTGCTTATCAAAATGAATCCTGTGGCTTCCTCAGAGTTGGTACAGGCAACTACTAAAAGAAAATGTATCTCATCGGGGGACATTATTGGAGTGGTAATGCACCTCTGCCCTAAGCCGAAGAGCAAAACTCAAGAGATTGGAGAAGTCCAGGGATAGTTATAAGCAGGCAGGTAAGGGCACCACACAGCAGGCTCTCAGTGAGTCCATAGGAAAATGTGTAGCCTGCCTCCTAATTTGGAAACACAGGTTGCCAACACCTAAAGAGAGAAACACTTATGAGTGGTTCTAAACGACAGTGATAAACAGAATGTGACTTTGAGGCTTGTGAGGAGGCATGGAGGTGGGGGGAGGGGGGACGGTGATGGGTCATACTGTCCTCACAAGATGTCAGGATACCCAGACCTGACCACTGTGACACACCTCCCCTGTGGAGCCCCAAGAACAGAGTGGGATCACTCAATTCCATCAGCTATGTGTGCTTAACATTTAATAAGCTTCCTGCCATCCTCAAATAACCCGTCAGAGAAACCTGTGTCATAAGGAGCAGTGGAAAAGAACATTAGTAGCACACTATCTGCCCTGACAACGTGGATCAGCTCCTTAAGCTTCTCACTCTACAGTTTTCTAACCTACAAAATGGGGATAGTCTAGTTGTTTGGGTTGACTTACACGATGAGTGTCGAACACCTAGATGATGTATGTAGGGCACACTGCCTGGGTCAATAAACATTGGCTTCCTAGAGAAAAGATTTTAGAATCTTCCTAGAGAGAAGATTCCCATAGCACATGCCTGAGGGGACATTTGTAAAGATTATATTTACATTTATAATGACTGTACTTCTAGCAGCCAGGATATTCTGGCCAATGAGTAAAGAACAAATTTGCAACTGGAATATAAGTGTTTGGGTGACTGGCAAAGGTCCAGCGAAAACAATAGAGCTCTGTGTTGAACTCCGTGCCTCCCAGGAGAGTGCTCTGTATATCCCTTGGAAGAAGTGAAACTATCAAAACAGGCAGGCATTCAGTTTATTCATCAAACACAAACCAAGTGCCTGCATTGTCCCTATACCGAGTGGCATTCTACTAAGAAATGGGGAGACAGGAGTTGCAGTCAATACAAGAAACTAGAGGGGCGCCTGGGTGACTCAATTGGTTGAGCGTCCGACTTCGGCTCAGGTCATGATCTCACGGTTCGTGGGTTCGAGCCCCGTGTCGGGCTCTGTGCTGACAGCTCAGAGCCTGGAGCCTGTTTCAAAGTCTGTCTCCCTCTCTCTCTGTCCTTCTCCTGCTCACACTGTCTCTATCTGTCTCTCAAAAAAAGAATAAGTGTTTAAAAAATTTTTTTAAATAGCAGAAACTAGAGACCCTACAATAGAGATCAAAGGGTAGCCACAGGATGGGCCATGGAATACACCAGAGGAGTGTGTCTCTTCTTCCACCTGCACCCCCACCAAAATTACTGTCTTACCCTCCCAGGAGAGAAGTCAGAGTCACAAGTTAGGAAATAGCCGCTTTGAGTGATGGGAGGGATTGCTGACTGCCTAACTACAAACAGGTCTGGGCAAAGTGGCCTTGCACTTCTGAATGCTTACCAGCTCTGACCCTAGGCCAGGAAGGGCACCACATGACTCAGGACTCTGGAGGAGGGAGAATTTGCTTTCAGCTGAATATATGTCACCTCATTGGAAAAATAATTTACAGATACGTGTGGTTGTCATGGGCTTAATCTTAAAAAGCAGTTTGGAATGTAATTTGAGGAAGAACTACATGGATATATATACACTACATATATATGTATATGTATATTATCCTATATATATATGTATGTATGTATATAGGATAATATTATATCAAGTGCTGGGTTCTGGATGTAATGCAATTCTAACCACTGAGCTACAATAAAGAAATTGCCTAGAGGCTTTAGAAGCTGACAAAGAAATGTTAAATAATCCAACAATCATACCACCTGCCAATGAAATAAATTGCTTTTGTAATACTGCTGAAGTAGGGTGAAAAGAGTAAGTGGGATTTGATTGTAAGCTCCCAGGTCCCCTGCACTGTTAACCCTGAGCCGTAACAACATGTGCTCCTTCGTTACTGGCTGTAGCTTTCCCCCAGCGAGGTCTTTGTGCCCGAGACAACAGCTGTAGTTTTCACCATCAGTTAAAGTCAGCTTTATAAAAGGAATTAGAAACTAAAATACCCTTTCCATCAAAGATAAGGGGAAATAGAAGTGGTAGAGAGTAGATTGCCACTTCCCTCAGGAAAACCCTTGTGAACAAGAAATGAGGGGGGGAGGGGAACAAGTATTAACAATCATGCCAAATGTACGCTCTTTAAGAGAAACTTCGGGGTCCCTTGTGGAAAATGTTTGTCTCAACACAGTCAACCTTCTTATAAATGTATGGGAGATAGATTGATTGATTGATTGATTTTATTTTTTTATTTAAAAAAAAGTTTTAATGTTTATTTATTTTTGAGAGAGAGAGACAAAGCATGAGCAGGGGAAGGGCAGAGAGAGAGGGAGACACAGAATCTGAAGCAGGCTCCAGGCTCTGAGCTGTCGGCACAGAGCCCAATGTGGGGCTCAAACTCAGCAACAGTGAGATCATGACCTGAGCTGAAGTTGGATACTTAACGGACTGAGCCACCCAGGAGCCCTTATTTATTTATTTATTTTTGAGAGAGAGAGAGAGAGAGAGAGAGAGAGAGCACAGGCAAGCTGGGGAGGGGCAGAGAGAGTGGGGTACAGAGGATCCGAAGTAAGCTCCCTGTGGACAGCACAGAGCCTGACGCAGGGCTTGAACTCACAAACCCTGAGATCATCACCACCGTAGAAGTAATCAAGAGTCAGAAGCTTAACTGACTGAGCCACCTAGGCGCCCCTATATGGGAGTCTTAGCCCCTCCCACTACCTCTTTTAGTAAGGCTTTCCAGTATAAGAACTGACTTTCTTCACACTGGCTCATGATGTGCTTCCTTTGATTTACCTACGGAACTACCAGGTATGTGAAAGACTTTAGGCTTCTGAGGAGATGGTCCTGGGCATAGAACATGTTTACCTTCTGACACTCAGCTGCCCACGTGTTCTCATGACACTGGCCCTTGCATCCACACAGCTATCAAGATGCAAAGAGGCTTCCACTCAGCCATTTCGATGCTTCCTCAACTTAGGTACCCGCTCACCTGTCCGGGGCTCCCCAAGCTGACTTAGCCACATCAGGGAAAACAGCCATTTCCCTGGCCTCCGCCAAGTGGGACAGCAAAATGCACAGACGTTAACGACTTTATTTGCTTCATGAGTTTTAAGATGCGCAGACACACATGCAGCCCCCACTCCCATCAGGATGTGAAGCAGCTCCATCACTAGGAAGGTCCCTTGTGCCCCCTCGAAGTAAACCCTGCACCTCTCACCCCTGGCCGGAGTTCCCTGGTCTGATTTCTATCAGTGTAGAGTGGCGCTGTTTCTGTTCCGGAGCATCATGTGGAATGGAAGAGTAGAGTAGGGACACTTTGAGTGTGGCTTCTTTCACTCAGCCAGATGTTTTCAGGGCCCATCTGTGTTCTTGAGACTGTCAGTGGTTTCTTCCTTTTTACTGTGGAGTATTACCCATTATGTAAATGCCCACAGTCTGCTGATCTATTATTCTCTTGAGAATGGACATTTTTGAGTTGCTTTCAGCTTTTGACTATAAACATCCGTGTACAGTTCTTATTGTAGAACTATGTTTTCATTTCTCTTCGGTCAACACCTAGAAGTGGAATGGCTAGGATATAGGATAGGTATAAGTTTAACTTAATGAGAAAATGGCAGACCACTTTTCAAAGTACCTGTACACTCCAACTAGCTCCACACCCTGGTAACACTTGGTGCCATCGGTCTTTTTAACTGTAGCATACAAGTGGGCGTGTAGCAGCACCTCATTGTGTTGTTGTTTTGTTTTGTTTTTTTAGGTTTATTTATTTATTTTGGGGGCAGGGAGGGACAGAGAGAGAGGAGTGAGAGAATCCCAAGCAGTCTCCATGCTGATAGTGCATACCCTGAAGCGAGGCTCAAACTCATGAACTATGGGATCATGACCTGAGCCAAGATCCATTCAGATGCTTAACCCACTGAGCTACCCAGACGCCCCCTCTATTATGGTTTTAATTTGCATTTCCCTGATGACTAATAATGTTGAGCATTTTTTCACATGTTTATTGACTATTCAAATATCTTCCTTTGTTAACTATCTATTCAAGTCTTTTGCTCACTAGTAAATTGAGTTTCTTCTCTATTATTGAATGGTAGTTCTCCATATATTCTATTTATAAGTCCTTTGTCAGCTACGTATTACAAATATTTTCTCCTAGTCTGTGAGTTCCCTATTCATTTTCTAAACAATGATCTTAATAGGTTTAGCCTTTTGGTAATCAGAAGTGTGTAATTTGATGAAGTCCTATTTTTCATTATTTTTTTTCCTTTTATGGCTAGTGTTCTCTGGGTCCATCTAAGAAATCTTTGCCTAACCAAAGGTACAAAAATATTCTCCTATGTTTCCTTCTGGAACAATGTTCCCTGACCTTTTTTTACATTTTCACCCCTCATGTGAATTTCCCAAGGCTGCCATTACACGGTAATAATCTTGGGGGTTTAACACAACAGAAATTTATTCTCACAGCTCTGGAGGCTAGAAGTTTAGGATTAAGGGTTTGGCAGAGCCTGGCTTTCTCTGACAGCACTGTCTGGAGGATGCTTCCTTGCCTCTGGCTAGCTTCTGATGGTTTGCCAGGAATCTTTGGCGTTCCTTGGCTTGTAACACTTCACTCTAATCTCTACTCTATCTTCACATGGCCTTGTCCCCTGTCTCTATATCTCTTCTCTTCTTATAAGGACACTAGTCATACCCTACTCTAGTATGACCTCACCTTGGCTTCTTAATTACATCTGTAAAGACCCTATTTCCACATGAGATCACTTTCACAGGTACCAGGGGTTAAGACTTCTGCATAAGTTTTGGGAGAAACAATTCAACCCAACAAGGCTTCCACAGGAGTCTTTTTCTATACTCTCTTTCTAATCACGCCAACCTCCCAAGCATGCAATGTATTACAACCACAGATATACTGTGTATCTATTCTTGTACCATGGTTCTTTGGAGGACCACAAACTATTGTAATATCTAAGAAAATTTTACCCTCCAAGGACTGATTTTCACCCCCTTTCACATTCAGATGTATTAACCATCTCTAATTATTTTTGTGAGGTATAGGTTCAAGGTCACCTTTCTGTACAGATATCCACTTATTCCAGCATTGTTAGTTAAAAGGCTTTTGTTTCATCCTTGAATTGCTTTAGTTCCTTAGTCTAAAGTGTAGTTATATTTCTGAACTCTTACTGTGTTACACTGTCTATCTTTATACCAACAGCACACTGGGTCTATATAATACAGCTTTCTAGTTCAGCTCTTCTACTTAGAGATTACTGTAGCTATTCTACATTCTTTGAATTTCTAAATAAATTTTAGAAATGACATGCCGATGTCTACATACACACAAAGAAAGCCTACCGGGTGTTGACTGGAATCATGTTGAAAGCATAGATTAATTTGAGGAGAATCATCATCTCAGCGATATGGAGTCATCCAATCGATGATCATGGTATAAGTCTTCATTTAATTTAGATCCTCGCTGGGGTGCCTGGATGGCTTAGTCGGTTAAGCGTCCGACTTTCGCTTAGGTCATGATCTCGCGGTTCGTGGGTTCGAGCCCCATGTCGGGCTCTGTGCTGACTGCCAGCTCAGAGCCTGGAGCCTGTTTCAGTCTGTGACTCCCTCTCTCTTTGACCCTCCCCTGCTCATGCTGTCTCCCTCTCTCTCTCTCCTAGAAATAAATTTAAAAAAACATAAAAAATTTAAAAAAAATAATAATTTAGATCCTCATTCATTTCTCTCAGCAATATTTTTGTTGTTTCTCAGTATACAGATTTTACACATCTTTTGTTAATTTATCCTGTGGTTTTACATGCTATTCTAAATGATATTGAAGTACATTTTACAAAAGTTATTGCTAGTACATAGAAATGCAATTACTTTTTGTATATTGACTATGAATACTATCACCTGACTGAACTCATTTATTAGTTCTAGTGATTTTATTTAGATTATTTATGACTATGTATACAATATGCTGCCTATGAACAAAGATGCTTATTTCATCCTTTTTCAATCTATGTGCCTTTTATTTATTTACCTCCTACTTTTTCTTTTATACCTTTTACCTCCTCCTGGAGGTAGGACGTCCCAAACAATGTCAAGTAGAAATGGTGAGAGTGGACATCTCTGCTTTATTTCTAATCTTATGGGGAGATGTTTCAGATTTCACCAGGAAGTATGAGAGGAGCTGTATGTTTTTTATAGATTTCCTTTATCAGACCAAAAAAGTTTCGTTTCATTTGCAGTCTACTGAGAGGCTTTTTGGTTTTTAGGGGCTTGGGGGTTTTTTTGTTTTTTGTTTTTAATAAATGGGTGTTAAATTTTGACAAATACTTTTTTCTCTACGGAGACTGTGATTTTTGCCCCCCCTCTTTTTTATAATGTGGTAAGTTACAGTAACTGATAATGATTTTCAAATATTGGACCAATCTTATATTTATGAAATAAACACCAGTTGGCCATGATGTATTAAGCCTTCTATGTGTCACAGAATTAAATTTACTAAGAATTTGGTAAAGTTTTTACATATATATTCATGATTGAGGTTGGTTTGTAGTTTTCTTGTAATGTCATTACTTTTGGTGCCAAGGTAATTCTGTTCTCATAAAATAAATTGGTAAATATTATCTCCACTTCTATTTTTTGAAAAGAAATTGTTTAGGATTGGTATTATTTTTCCTTAAAAGTTTCATCAAATTCACCAATGTAACCAACTGGACTTTCCAGAGATAAAGGACTTAAAATTTTATTAATGTTTCTTTACCTCTTGAGAGGAAGGGAGGGAGGGGAAGAGAGAGAGAGAGTGCAAGAGAGAGAGCTGGAGAGGGGCAGAAAGACAGAAAGACAAAGAGAATTCCAAGTAGGCTCCAGGCTCTCAGCACAGCCTGAAAATCATGACCTGAGCCAAAATCAAGAGCTAGACACTTAACCAACTGAGCCACCCAGGTGCCTCTAGAGATTAGAGTTGTGAATGCGTGTAGAAGTTTTACTTCTTAATTCCTTATATTGGTAATTTACATATTCTTTTTTCTTGATAAGTCTACCTGGTGTTTACCAATTTTACTGAAATTTTCAAAGAACCAACTTCTAGATTCATTGGTTTTCTCTATTGTTCATAAATTTTCTATTTTAGTTGATTACATCTCATGTCTTTATTATTTCTTTTGCTTTGACTGAATCTGCTTCTCTTTTCATAGCTTCTTAAAATGAAAAATTCATCATTTCTTCTTCTCTGGTGCAAGTATTAAAGCTATAAACTTCTAAATGCATGGCTTTAGAGGCATCCCACAAGTTTTTTATATCTTCTGTTTTCATTCATGCTTAGTATGAAATATCTCGTAATTTTCTTTTTGGTTTCTTCCCTTTGTCCACAGGCTTTCTAGAAGTGTGTTGTTTAATTTCCAAGTAAATTAGAGGGCTATAAATAAGTTAGATAGCTCTGTTATCAATTTCTAATTTAATTCTATTGTAGTGTGTAGGATTTCTTTCTTTCTTTTTAAAATTTACTGAGGCTCACTGTATGACCCAACATATAGTCTATACTGATGAATGTTCTGTATGCATTGAGAATGAGTGTTCTGTAGGTGCTCTACATGATGTTCTATACAGGTTAATTAGGTCAGGTTGCTTATATTCTTCTGTTCTCTTTTATATCCTTTCTGAGTTTCTACTTTTTTTAATCAGTTACTGAAAGACTGTTGCAGTCTCCAAAGCTAGTTGTAGATTTGTCCATTTTCCACTGAGTTTTATAAGCATTATCGTCATTTGTTTTGTAGCTCCGTTATTAGATGCACACATATTGAAGATTGGTATCTTTCCACTCTTACCACAATATCTTAGATACTGCAGCTTTATAATAAATCTTGAAGTTAGTACTGTAAGTCTCCCAACTTTCCTTTTGTCTTTTCATAGTTATTTGGCTATTCTAGGCCCGTTGCATTTCAAAAGGCATTTAAAATTTTTTTAAATCTTAAGCTCATTTATTTATCTGAGAGAGAGAGAGAGAGAACGCAAGCAGGGGGAGGGGCACAGAGAAATGGAGAGAGAGAGAATCCCAAGGAGGCTCTGTACTGGCAGGGCAGAGCTGGATGCGAGGCTTGAACTCATGAACTGTGATATCATGACCTGAGCTGAAATCGAACACTTAACCAACTGAGCCACCCAGGTGTCCTTCAAAAGGCATTTTAAAATCAGTGTCTACAAAAAGGCTGCAAGGATTTTGATTGGGATAGTTTGATTCTAGAAGTCAGTTTGGTGAGACTTGACTTCTTAATGACATTGAGTCTTCTGGTTTATAAATGTGACCTCTCGATCTCCATTTCCTTAGGCTTTTCATTTCTCTCAGAAATGTTATGTGGTATTCAGTTATAACTCTTGCACATTTTCTACTAGATTGATCTATAAATATTCCCTATATTGATATGATGGTAAATAGTAGGGGTTTTTTTCTGTTTCTGATTGCTTATTGTTAGTATAAAGAAATACAATTGATTTTTGTATATTGATCTTACTTACACCAGGCATTCACTTATAAGTTCTCATGCCTTTTCTGTAAATTCCATAAAATTTCTCCATATAGATGATCATATACCTATGAATAAAGACAGTTTTATTTCTTTCTTTATAATGCATCCCTCTTATATCTCTTGTTTGCTAGAACATGAAGGTCTAGAACCTTCAGTACGATGTTGAATAGAACTGGTGAGAACATACATCGTTGTTTTATTCCTTATTTTAGAGGAAAAGTATTCAACATTTCACCATTAAATATGATCCCCTTGATCAAATTGAGAAAGTTTTCCTCTAGGCCTAAGTGGCTGAGAGTTTTTATGAGGAATAAGTGTTAAAATTTCATCCAGTACTTTTTTTGCACCTATTAAGAGAATCACTTTTTCATTTTTAAATTTTTTTTTCAGTCTGTCATGGTGAATTTATATTAATAGATTTTCAGAGGTTTTATTAACCTGGCTTTCTTGTGATAAGCCTCACTTGGTCATGACGTATTGTTTTTCATGTATATTGTTGGATTTGATTTAATGAAATTTGGTTATGAAATTTTTCAACTATGTAGTTTTCTTTTCTTGTAATGTTCACACTTTGTCATGTAATGTTTTAACTTACATCAGAGTAAGGCTAGTGTCATAGAATGAATTGGGAGATATTTCCTCCTTTTCAATTTTATAATTCCTGTTTATAAATATTATTGATCCTGTATAATTCATTAGTAAAGCCATTTGGGCCTAGATTTTTTATGTGTGTGTAGGACAATTTTGAACCTCAAATTTCATTTCTCTAATAGATACAGTCCATTGGGATTACCTATTTGCTCTTGAATAAACTTTGATAGTTCGTATCTTTCATGAAGTTGATACTTATCATCGAAGTTGTTAAATTCATTGGCATACAGTTTTCACGATAATCCTTCATTATCTTTTTAATATCTCTAGAATCCTTACTCATAGAATCCTTACTCAAAACCTTTCTCATCCCCAATATTGGTAATTTGTACTTTGTCATTTTTATTCCTGATCGATGTGATTTGAACTTCATCAGTTAGAGTTGATCCATTTCAAAGAACTAACATTTGCTTTCCTTGATTTTCTTTATTGTTTTTCCGTTTTCAATTTCATTGATTTCCATTCTACTCTTTATTATTTCGTATCTTCTCTGTATTTTGGATTCCATTTGCTTTTCCTCCCCTAGTTTTGTAATGTGTAAACTGAGGTCACAAATTTCAAAAAAAACTTGTTTTCTCTTATAGGTGTTTAGTGCTATGAATTTCCCTCTAAGTAACAGTTTATCAGCATCCCATAAATTGTAATATGTTGAAGTTTCATTTTTATTTGGTTCAAAATACTCTCTTTCCTTTATATTTCTTCTTTGACCCATGGGATATTAAGATATATAAATAGCAAAGAAGCATATTCATACAGAGACTTGTAAACAAATGTTCAGAGCAGTTTTGTTTGTCATAGCAGAGAATTGGGAATGGCCTAAATGTGCACCAACAAGCAAGTGGGTTTCTTAAAAAACCAAAGCTGTGGCACACTCGTACAATGGTATACTTCTCCACAGGAAGAAGGAATGGCTATTGGTACACACCACAATATGAATGAGCCTCAAAATTATGCTGCAGGAAAGATGAGTGATCAGAACACCATGCATGGTATGGCCTCACTAATATAAAATTCTGGACAATGCAAACTGCTTTGCGCTGGCACAAAGCAGACAACTTGGCTAGGGAAAGAGAGAAGATAAGGAAGGGCAGGAGGGAAGGATTCCAAAAGAGCAAGAGGAAACTTCTAGAAGAAATGGACATGTTTGTTATCTTGACTGTGATGATGACTTCACAGGTGCACACATGTGTCAAAGCCTATCTAATTTTACACATTAAATGCAAGTCGTTCACTGCGTGTGAACAATACCTCAACGCAGCTCATAAAGAAAACTGCACTCCGGAAAGGAAACAGTGGCTCATCACTGAGGCAGCACTGGCGACTGCTTATCTTGTCAGAGGCCGCCTCCTTCCCTGCTTCAGGAGCTCTGCAGTCTTTGACTCAGTTTCTTTGTCTTCTTGATCCTCTCCTACCCTCTCTGTTTCACTGGGGTGTGTGTGTGTGTGTGTGTGTGTGTGCTATTAAAACTCCCTAAAAAGGATTTATGCAAAGGACTCAGGAGTGCTGATTCATAAGGGCACATGTACCCCAATGTTTATAGCAACACTTTCAATAATAGCCAGATTATGGAAAGAGCCCAATGTCCATCAACTGATGAATGGATAAAGAAGATGTGGTTTATATATACAATGGAATACTACAATTGGCCATGAGAAGGAATGAAATCCTGCTATTTGCAACAATGTGGATGGAACTGGAAGATGTTATGCTAAGTGCAATAAGTTGGTCAGAGAAGGACAGATATCATATGTTTTCACTCATATGTGGATCTTGAGAAGCTGAACAGAAGGCCATGGGCGAAGGGAAGGAAAAAAAATGTTACAAATAGAGAGGGAGACAAACCATAAGAGACTCTTAAATACAGAGGACAAACTGAAGTTTGATGGGGGGCCAGGGTGGGGGAGAGGAAAATGGGTGATGGGCATTGAGGAGGACACCTGTTGGGATGAGCACTGGGTGTTGTATATAAGCAGTGAATCATGGGAATCTACCCCTGAAGCCAAGAGCACACTGTATACACTGCATGTTATCTAACTTGACAATGAATTATATTAAAAAATAAATAAATAAAAAATCAACTACAAAAATAAATAACTCCCTAAGAGAATATCACAATCGATATCCATCGTGGAGCCTGGCTACCTCGGAGGTCATGAGATCTCTTTCATCTGGTGTTTATGGTGGCCTTTGTTAGATTGGCGTGTGCAGGGTCTCATTCAATCCGTTGTAGTCAGGATGCTTGAAGGAAAGAAGGAGTCTAGGTGACAGGAAGTACCTTCGGCTTCTTCTCCGAGGAGAGGACTAAGTGAAAAGGGCTAAGGGGATTGTGCAGGCTCGTTCCTCCTCCCTGGTGAAAGAAAGCCCAGATCTCCCTGTCTGAATGGGCTTTTGGAGCTCAGGCCACCCCTGTGTGTACCAAGTCCCTGAAAATGGACTCAGCAGCTCTTTGCAGCCCTTCTCCGTAGAGGCAGGAACTCTCAAGACGGGGAGCACTTTGGCTCTTGCTGCTGCAGGCAGACTCGGACACATTGCTGTGTTCTCTCCAAAGCACAAATGGTTCTCAGGCATGATCCATCACATAAACAGAAAATGGTACCATATTCTCCCTGCGGTCAACTCCTGGGTTGCAGAAAAGGTTAAGAATATAAGACATCGGCAGATCTTAAGTCTTACACAAATGTGTGGGGACGAAGGGGGAAGGGGAGTCGCCAGTTGAGAACGAGAATGACACTCTGTTGTCTCCAAGGGTCGACCGCCACAGGGAAAGGTCGCTCTCAGAAAGAGGCTCTCCCTGGTAAAAGCCGGACCTCCTCGTCGCAGCTGTGTTCTCCAAGGTCCAGGAACAATATCACCCTGGGGTGGGGGTTCGTTTTCGTTCTCTGGACTGCTGCTTCTGCCAAGAAACTCCTTGCTGCCTCTTTGTCCCTTTGGTTGTTGGACTGGTCTTTTCCACATGGAGAATCGACACCCCGGCGCTGAACAGAGGGGAGATGCGGAGGCCGGAGTGTTTGTTATTATTAAACTCACTCGTGTCCTTTTGAAATGTGGCGCACATGTGTGCGAGGACAGACGCCGGGGATGGGTGTTTAGCCTAAGAAAATTCTCCAGCACAAGGCAGCAGACCCACAGCTTCGCGGTAAACCCTTTCATCTTGCTTCCCTTAGCCCCCTTCCTCCTTTCAAAGGGCGGGTTTTTCAGTGACTCTTCCAGACGAGGTCATGTCGACACAGAACGGGCATTATGGTGTGAGGGGCAAAGATGAAGCTGGAAAATGGGAACAAATGTAAATGAAAGGATGATCTCGTGGGCGACACCAGCACGCTCACTGGGTTGCGCCGAGTAGCTGCCCTCGTGCTCTCAGGCCAAATACCAAGTGCCGCAGGCCGTGTGGCTCGGAAAGAGCAGAAATTTCATTCTCCTAGTCCTGGAGGCCGGGAGTCCAGGCTCTGGGTTGGGTGAGGCCCCCTTTCTCCGCCACAGACTTCTTGAATCCTCACATGGCAGAAGGGAGCCCTCTTGGGCCTGTTTTATTAAGACACGAATCTTACAGGTGAGGGTTCTGCCCTCATGACCCGATCCTCTCCCAAAGGCCCCACCTCCCTCCATCATCAGCTCAGGCATGAGATCTTCAACATATGAATTTGGGGAGAATAGAAACATTCAGATCATAGTCGGAGCAGTTGCCAAGAACTGGGGTGCTTCACTGTACACACACACACGCACACACACAGACACACACACAGGGCAGGAATCAAAAGTGACAAAATACACAGAATTTAGAACTGTCTAACTCGGGTGGTGGCTTAGCCTTGCCACTGACCAGTTCTGAGCAAGGCTCAGAAACAGGGATGCATCCACAAACAGGGATGGTCACGACACCTGACCGACTCGTTTCCCAAGGATGTTGTAAGAACACCATTGCATAGAAAAAGCATCTATGTGCCGGCAGTTCATGTGTGGCATCATTTTTTCCACCTGTGTAATTCTCTATATAATACCAACAGTCTTGTCACGAAGAAGGAGTTTCCTTTATTCAGCCATTCGACAACCATGTATTGAGTGCCTACTGTGTTCCAGGCATCCCCCTTTCTCCTTCACAATTGTCTCTTTAGTTTTCTAAGTTCCAGATGATTTTCTATTTGTAAATGAGGATTTTCTTGCTTCTATCTCTTCCATGTAACTTCTTTCTATGAGCTTCTGTATCAAAGGGGATGTGTATACATAAAACACACACAGAGAGAAAAACAGATCATGTTAACATTACTGAGAAAGGCAGGTGCCAAGCAAGCCAAGATAAAAATGAAAATTTTGTAAGAATAGCAATGACTTACTCAGAAAAATGCGAAGCCCAAGGATTTTAGGAAAAGAAACTGCAGATACTTGTTCTTGGCCAACTTTCATGATCTGTGCACTGAAAAGGAAAAATATAGTTTTGACCGAGCCATCCTTGTTTTATCAAAGCACCCAAGCTGTTGTAATCTACCATCCCACACCATAGATTTCTTCCTTATCTCCCACATTCTGAAATACTTTACGTTTCAAGGACCTTGCTCCTCCAAATGTTTCACTGGTCTACTCAAGTTCGTTTTCCCCATCACGAGGCTGTCCATTGTACAAAGTCAGTATCCAAGGTCAATAAGACAAAAACAAGTGGCCAGTCCCAGAACGTCAGCTCAGAGTTTGTAGTCTGCTTCAACCTGCACTTGACTTCATTTCAAGAATTGAAATGCCCGTTGGGGCCTTGCTAAAAGGGCTTCATGAGTAAACAGTAAACACTTCCCTTCAAAATTGGAGGATGATTTAAGCTCCATGTTCTGCCACACACACACACCCCTCCGTATAGAGTTTGGATAAACAGAGAAATTAATTTTAATTCAGAACAAAATAATTGCTGTCTAGCTTGACATATGCATCAGATGACTGACTCCAAGTAAAATCTTTGGGGAAAAAAAAGTACATGCTATAAAAAAAACTTTGGTTGCTCTTTTATGTTCCTCATTAAACTGTCTGGGGAATGGCTTCTCTCCTTTTAAAGTGCCTGATAGCACCTCTTGTTTACGTGTTCATTGCATCTGTTTCTTTGCAAATGAGAAAAATGATAGAAGGATAAAATGAATAGAGTTTGCCAAGGCAGATGCATAAAGCACATACGGTCTGATTCATCAGGCGGGTGAGGGGCGGCCATCGGTGGTCATAAGCCTGCTTTGTGCCGACACGGAGTTGGAGCCACATCTGCTCTGTCCTTCTCTTTGTGGCCAGGGCCCCGGGGATGCCCTGGTGCGTCTCCTGCGTGCACACGCGGAGCCCTGTCTGCTGCCCAGCCCGTCTCCGCAGCCATCCCAGCCCCACTGCCTCGCCACCTCCACCCCTGCTGGGAGGCCTCCAAACCACATGGAGGAGCGGCTGCTCGGCCCTGGCTGACAGCCTGGAGAAGTGGATAGTTCCCCACCGCAGCTGAGCCTCAAGGGCTTCCGTGGAAAATTCACCGGCGCTGAGTGTCCTGCTTCTCTGGCCCCCGGGATGTTCTTTGAATTACTGCAAGAAGCACAGGATGAAACATCCGACCGAGTGAGACCAGAGGAAGGGCTCCTCTTGGCAGCCCGGAGCCCTGTCGCAGGACTGTTTGGAGAAGACAAGAAGTCACTGCGGAACCTGGGCTCCTCCATGTCCACTCGAGCCCCCGCGCGCCTCGGTGCACCCGGCACTAACCCAGCTGAGGATCACCGGTTTCCTTGGCAACTTGCATTCTCCCACAGAGCAGCTACTGTGTTTCCACTTCTCTATAAAGTGGGGCACAGAGTCATGACCCCTGAATGCTATCTGTTTTTCCCCATTTTGGTAAAAACCAGAGTTCTCCTCAGTTGTTTATAAAGCAGTCATCACTGCATCCTTCTTTTTTAATTTTTTTAATGTTTATTTATTCTTGAGAGGGAGAGAGAGCATGAGTGGGGGGTGGGGTGCAGAGAGAAAGGGAGACACAGAATCCGAAGCAGGATCCAGGCTCTGAGCTGTCAGCACAGAGTCTGACAAGGGGCTCGAACTCATGAACCAGGAGATCATGACCTGAGCAGGGGTCAGTTGCATAAGTGACGGAGCCACTCAAACATCCCACTGCATCCTCCTTTTAGGCAGCAGCAAGCCACAAGAGGAAGGGAAAGGAAGAGTGGTTATGGATATATCACACTGGCTGAGCAGAAACAATTGTTTGAAAAGGCAAGAATTATACAGCGTTTTGCAGAAGTCTGAATTCTTTGTTATGAGTTCAAATAAATAACCCTGGGGAAAAAAATGGCTTAGTACTGTGACTCTTGGCTATCTGGGTACTATGAAAGATTCGAAGCTGTCTTTTGGTGGATTACAAGTGAGTAGAGTTTTATAAAATGGGTGATTATATCACAGAGGTGTTAAGAATTACCGGATTCTGGGCTTGAGCTTTAAACCAGTCACTTTAAAAATGGCAAAAGAAAGCTCATATTAACATAGCTTATCCGAGGCAACATCAGCATTGACTATTTCTTCTCTGCATCATGTGTCTTTATCTTGAGCAGATCCTGCTCTGAAATAGATCATCCTGACCCAAACTGCCATTATCTACCCAGGAACGAGAAGAAATAACAAAACTATTTTCTGTGATGGTGGCTATGATTTGGGTTTTATAATGAGCCTAGAGAAAGCTAACTCTGTTTTGTGCTCAAAATTGTAAATCTTTTTTAAAAGCTCAAAATGCCCCATTCTTGTTATCAAGAATTAATTATGATGGAGCAGTATTAAAATGCTTCATTTGGAACATGCTTTGAACCCTATGCTGTCTTTTAAATGCATATCAGAAGTTATACTAATGAAGTAAGCATGGCTTATATCCTAGAGGACAACATTGCTCACAGTGACTATAAATGCAGGTAATTTGTGCCAGTTTTCTGGCCCATGAGACCACACAAATTTCTGGACATTCCTCCAAATGCAAAGAGTTGAGCCATGATTGTTTCCTATAACAGATATGTTTTATGAGAAATCCTCACAACATTTTTCAATTGGACTTAGAGTTAACAGTATCTTTTGTAAAACAACAGTAAAAATTTAAAAACAAAAATTACAAAAAATAACAAAAAAACAGCATAATTTTTTTAAATCTTCAAAGTAGAGACTGTTAGTTGTTTTCCTAATATGTGTTCCCTTCTTCCTTTGAATGAAAGCAGAGACCTACATCACTGGGTGTGGCAATTTGCCCAAGTATAAAACTAAATTTCTAAGCATCTCTTAGAGATAGAAGTGGATATAAGATATGGGTGGAAGTCATGGTGTGTGGTTTCTTGGAAAGGGGATTGACGTATACGGGAGCCAGAATGGGGGAGCTGTAGCTATTCAACCGTCTTGTGAGCATCAGGTTGACCTGAAGATGAAAGCCATTTGCTAAGGGCAGTAGAGCAGAAGGAAGGAGACTGAGTACCCTGTGGCCATGGAGTCACCATACTTATTACCTTATTAGCCTACTTCTAGACTTCTCTTTTAAGAGGAAAAACACATCTCTGATCTATTTTAATTACTTTTGCTTTGGATCTTTCTTACTAGCAGCCAAACTTAATATCATCTCCCTATTCCCTTCCCAATTGTGTTTGGCAGATAAAATGACTGTAATAGTAAACAAAATTATTAAAATTTAACTTAGATGATTCCACCTAAGGGGAAATAGAATTCCATAGTTCCTAAGCATGACCACTTCAGTGAAGAAGAATCTCTGGAGTACAAGAGATGCATAGAAAAAAATCATTTACAAGACTCTCGTGAAAAGCAAATTAGACATTGGCCTTCAGAAGATGAGAGTTACATACACAGTGTGATCAAAACCCAGAAAAACAGGCAAGACAAAGAGGCAAAGGAGGAATGTTTGTGTCCATGTATAATTAATTAAAAGAGGTAAATGAAATAAGAAAAATGGTATGGGCAGCTATAAAGTATAGAAATCTTTAGCAATAAGGATAAACATCTTCTAAGAAGACATACAAATGGCCAACAGACACATGAAAAGATGTTCAACATCATTGATCATTAAAGAAATGCAAATCAAAACCACAGTGATATCAACAATAGCCAAATTATGGGAAAAGCCCAGATGTCCATCAATTGGTGAATGGAAAAAGAAGATGTGGGGTGTGTGTGTCTGTGTGTGTGATACATATATGATGGAATACTACTTGGCAATCAAAAAGAATGAAATCTAGCATCAGCAATCAGACGACAAAAGGAAATAAAAGGCATCAGAACTGGCAAAGAAGTCAAACTTTCACTTTTCTCAGATGACATGATACTCTATATAGAAAACCTGACAGACTTCACCAGAAGCCTACTAGAGCTGATCCATGAATTCAGCAAAGTCGCAGGGTACAAAATCAACTTGCAGAAATCGGTTGCATTTTTATACACCACTAAGGAAGCAACAGAAAGAGAAATCAAGAAACTGATCCCATTCACAACTGCACAAAAAAACATAAAATACCTAGGAATAGACCTAACCAGAGATATAAAAGATCTGTATGATGAAAACTATAGAAAATTTATGAAGGAAATTGAAGAAGACACAAAGAAATGGAAAAATATTCCATGCTTATGGATCGGAAGAATAAATATTGTTAAAATGTCAATACTACCCAAAGCAATCTACACATTCAATGCAATCCTAATCAAAATTGCACCAGCAGTCTTCTCAAAGTGAAAACAAACTATCCTAAAATTGGTATGGAACCACAAAAGACCCCACATAGCCAATGTAATATTGAAGAAGAAAACCAAAACAGAAGGCATCACCATCCCAGACTTTAGCCTCTACTACAAGACTGTCATCATCAAGACAGTATGGTATTGGCACGAAAACAGACACATAGACCAAAGGGATAGAATAGAAAACTCAGAATTGTACCCACAAATGTATGGCCAACTAATCTTTGACAAAGCAGGAAAGAGTATTCAATGGAAAAAAGACAGCCTGTTTAACAGATGGTGCTGGGAGAACTGGACAGCAACGTGCAAAAGAATGAAACTAGACCACTTTCTCACACCATACACAAAAATAAATTCAAAAAGGATAAAGGACCTGAATGTGAGACAGGAAACCATCAAAACCCTAAAGGAGAAAGCAGGAAACAACCTTCTTGACCTCAACCGCAGCAATTTCTTATTTGACACATCCCCAAAGACAAGGGAACCAAGAGCAAAAATGAACTAATGGGGCCTCATCAAGATAGAAAGCTTCTTCATGGCAAAGGAAACAATCAGTAAAACTAATAGGCAACTGACAGAATGGGAAAAGATAGTTGCAAATGACATATCAGATAAAGGGCTAGTATCCAAAATCTATAAGGAACTCACCAAACTCCACACCCGAAAAACAAACAATCCAGTGAAGAAATGGGCAGAAGATATGAACAGACACTTCTCCAAAGAGGACATCCAGATGGCCAACAGACACATGAAATGATGCTCAGCATCCCTCCTCATCAGGTAAATACAAAACAAAACCACACTGAGGTACCACCTCACACCAGTCAGAGTGGCTAAAATAACAAATCAGAGGACTTTAGATGCTGGCAAGGATGTGGAGAAATGGGCACCCTCCTCCACTGTTGGTGGGGATGTAAACTGGCACAGCCCCTCTGGAAAACAGTGTGGAGGTTCCTCAAAAAATTAACAATAGAACTCCCCTAGGACCCAGCAATAGGAATCCCAGCTAGGAATTCCCAGCTAGGAATCTACTCAAGAGATACAGGAGTGCTGATGCATAGGGGCACATGTACCCCAATGTTCATAGCAGCACTCTCAACAATAGACAAATCATGGAAAGAGCCTAAGTGTCCATCAACTGACAAATGGATCAAGAAGATGTGGTTTATCTACACGATGGAATACTACATGGCAATGAGAAAGAATGAAATCTGGCCATTTGTAGCAACGTGGATGGAACTCGAGGGTGTTATGCTGAGCGAAATAAGTCAGGCAGAGAAGGACAGATACCACATGTTTTCACTTAAAAGTGGATCAGGAGAAACTTAACAGAGGACCATGGGGGAGGGGAAGGGGAAAACATAGTTGGGGAGAGGGAGGAAGGCAAACCATGAGAGACTCTTGAATGCTGAGAACAAACTGAGGGCAGAGGGGGAGTGAGGGAGAAGGGAAGGGAGTGATGGGCATGGAGGAGAGCATTTGTGGGGATGAGCACTGGGTGTTATATGGAAACCAACCTGACAATAAACTATGAAAGAAAAAAAATAAAGGCACAAATTGGGTTAAAAAAAAAACACAAAGCACATCCAAAGTAACTCAAGAATACAAGACAACATATGAGAATTAGAAATGAAAGATAAATGTAAAATGGCTTATGTTTAAAAAAAACAAAAAGAATGAAATCTTGCCATTTGCAATAATTTGGATGGAACTAGAATGTATTAAGCTAAGCAAAACAAGTAAGTCAGAGAAAGACAAATATGATTTCACTCATATATGGAATTTTAGAAACAAAATAAATGAACATAGTGGTAGGGAAGGAAACATAATATAAGATACAAACAGGGAGACAAATCATAAGATGCTCTTAATTACAGAGAACAAACTAAGGGTTGCTGGAGGAGAGGTGGGTGGGGGGATGGGCAAAATGAGTGATGAACATTAAGAAGGGCATCTGTTGGGATGAGCACTGGGTGTCATATGTACATGATGAATCACTGGGTTCTGCTCCTGAATCCAGTACTACACTATATGTGAACTAACTTGAATTTAAATTTTAAAAAACTGCAATGAGGTATCACCTCATACCTGTCAGAATGGCTAAAATAAAAAAAACTCAGGAAAAAACAAGTGGTGGGGATGTAGAAAAAAAGGAACCGTCGTGCAAAAGCACGTGGGAAAGCAAATTGGTGCAAAACAGTATGGAAATTCTTCAAAATATTAAAAACCTAGAACTACCCTCCTATCCAGCAATTGCACTATTGAGTATTTACCCAAATACAAAAACACTAATTAGAAGGCATAGATGCACCGCTGTGTTTATTACAGCATCATTTACAATGGCTAAAATATGGAAGCAGCCCAATCAATAGACGAATGGACAAGGAAGGAGTGAGATATATATATATATCATGGAATATTATTCAACCATAAAAAAGAATTAAATCTTGCCATTGTAACAACATGGATGAATGTAGATAGTATGATGCTAAGCAAAATAAGTCAGAGAAAGACAAATACCATATGATTTCACTCATATGTGGAATTTAAGAAACAAAACAAATGAACAAAGGAGAAAGAGAGAGAAACGAAGAAACAGACTCTTAACTATAGAGAACAAACTAGTAGTTACCAGAGAGGAGGTCGGTGGGGGGAATGGGTGAAATAGGAAGGAGGATTATGAGGGTGCTTATCATGATGAGCCCTGAGGAATGCACAGAAGTGTTAAATCACTATATTGTACGCCAGAAAATATTATCACCCTGTATGTTAACTACACTGGAATTAAAATTTTTTAAATTAAAAAATTAAAATTTTTAAGGAAAACGATAGAACAGTCTTCTGAAATGGCAATTTGAAACTTGTATAATTATAGAGTGGCTCTCATGTTTAGCAGGGACATTTAAACATATTGGAACGCATTAAATTCTGGGTCCTGGAAGACCAGGCTCCTGGCTGAGCTTCCAGGAACAAGGCTCAGACCACTTTGCAGAACTGGCCTGTAAGGCAGTTGCCGACCTTGCCCAGCCTCCCCAGACCAATCCACACGGCTTGACTGGAGGCCCCGCCACCGCTCCTCTTTCTGCGCTGAAGCTGACCTCAGCTGCACCACTCGGTCCCTAACGAGGCCTGTTCCTCCCAACACTCAGCTCTCATATTTGGCATGCATCTTCCTGCAGAAGAGCTTAGACATTTGAGTGTCGACTGCTCGGTTCAGAGGCAAGACTCATAACAAAGGAATTTCCCCAGATACACAGAAAGACCTGTCAAAATACGATGGGGAGCTGTGAATAGGACAAACCTGTGCCACGCAACCGCTAAAGATGAAGAATTCTGAAGTTCTGAATGTTAAAACTGGTTAAAGTGCAGTTTTGGTCTGAAAGTAGGGTCACCCCCGAGACTGAGCTAAGAAAGTCATGGCATCCATGGTGACCCAGAAGTGCATGCATTCTCCCAGTTACCAGATGATTACTGAGTGCAGAGTCATGCCAGGCTGTTACAGCCCTGGAGATTCAGCAGTGAAATGGAAACTGATAAAAGCTCTTGCCTCCATGAAGCTTGCATTTCACTGATAAAACAAATGGGAACTGAAAGGCTGGATACAGAAATCCACCAATGTATCCCTGCGATTTATCCAGGCTGAGCAAGCTGTATTCCCTAATTTCTTTCCCAGCATCTCCCAAAGTCGGACTGGCCGAACGATAAAACGTGTTGCAAGAATGAAAGGGGCTTGGTATCGAATAGTTCAGGAAATGACAAGGAGACAAGGGTAAACAGGTTTGTCAAAGGCAGGATTTCTCAGAGGTTTTAATATATTTAATATATTCCAACATGTGCATTGGAAATCTCCCAGAAAGGGGATGGAATAAGTATGTATGCCATGTGTCCAAACTTATATGGCCACAGAACCTTTATTGGTGAAGCATCTTACAGAATGAGAATACCGAGGAATATGTTAGAAAATGATTCCTTACTCTGTAACAAAGGTTATTTTATCCTCTTAAAATAACTGCTGGAGAAAGTGGGGAATATTGTCCTTAGAACTGCAGTGAAGCATTGGTTTGGCTCCAAAAAGAATACTCCTTGCTCTCCAGGTGAAAACAGGGGAGGATGAAGCAATGCATTGTGTTTTATAGTTTATTGTCAAGTTGGTTTCCATATAACACCCAGTGCTCATCCCAACAAGTGCCCTCCTCCGTGCCCATCACCCTCCTTCCCCTCTCTCCCATCCCCATCTGCCCTCAGTTTGTTCTCAGCATTTAAGAGTCTCTCATGGTTTGCCTTCCTCCCTCTCCCCACTATTTTTTCCCTTCTTCTCCCCCACGATCCTCGGTTAAGTTCCTCCTAATCCTCCTATACGTGCAAACATATGGTATCTGTCCTTCTCTGCCTGACTTATTTCGCTCAGCATAACACCCTCGAGTTCCATCCATGTTGCTACACATGGCCAGATTTCATTCTTTCTCATGAAGCAATGCATTTTAAAATACCATTTTAGGAACTCCTGGGAAGTTTTCACATAAGAGAATTAGCTTAAGGAGAAAAGTAGAAAAAGAACATGGTTGAGTTGAGAAGGAATGCAACAATAGCAAAATATATAAAACGTGGGTGATGAACCATCTTCTATTTTATTAAGGGACCCTATTCACAGGCACAAAAGTTAATTAAGGATTATATACAGAAGAAACTTTTTCTCTCTTACTGGGTAAAAAAAAATGTACAATCCATATGCTTTTGAAATCACCAACAGGGAGCATGGTATTGAAAGCAGTAATTTTATTCCTTTTCTTCACCAAACCTTTCATTACAACCATGAAAAAAAATCAAATAGCTCTAATTTTAATATGACCTGTCCATATCTTTATGGGATGCTAATGAATAGGGAAAAATCAGAACACAAGTCACACACACAGAGGGATGGAAGAAACACAAGAATAGTGGGTAGAGAAACATAAGGATCTGCAGGGTAGAGAAAAAAGCTTTTAGATAATTGATAGGTCACAGGAACTCTTGAAGGGAATAATGAGACCCCTGAGCTCAGAAGGCACCAAACGTAGCGAAATATTTTTGAAAGATTATGCGAATCCTACGTCTTTTCCCCAGAGGCCAAAGTCAGACAAAATGGATCAACATTTTGAACTCTGAGAGCTTTCCTCCATCTTTCAAGATCCTCACTTAGAATATCAAAGGTTGGGGAAAGTTGCAATTCCATTTCTTCTGTGTCAGTAGACGATGAAAACCACATTAGTTTTGAAGGTCAGCTCAAAGTGGACACGGTAAATAAACCACGGGGGGTGTGAAATTAGACAGTTGATTTTCTAAAACTCAAGAGGTATTTTTACAGGGTCAGATGAAAAATAATAAGGCTTGAAACACACAAACAAAATAATTTCTGGTTGAAAAATCTCTCCAGACCACCTCTCTCAGCATTACTGGCTTTCATCAGATTCCATAGGTCTGAATAAGCATGTGAATGCTGAGGCCATAGTGACAAAATAAAAAACTATTGTGGAAACAATTCTATGGCCTCAAAATTACACTGGTTTTGTGAGAGATATATTAAGGAACTAACTGCCATAGTCTTGCCTCAGGAGTTAATAATCCTTTTGAGGAGATGAGATTATATATGGGAGGCAAACATTTGCAACAAATGAGGTCCCAAGTGGGAGAGGACCCAATCCTAGCCTAGAGCCATGAGAGAAAAGGGCCAACTTTACAAAAGGGAAGAATCAATTTGACATATGGCTTTGGAATGTACTTCAGTAAAGGGAACGGGGACAGAGAGAAATGGAGAAGAAGGTGAGGGTCCTTCCAAGAGTCAAACCTAGGAAGAACCAAGAAGAGAGAGAAGGAGATTACTGAGAGACAACTCAAAGCCCAGGAGAAGGAGGCACTTGTGGGCAGCCTGAGATTTTCCTCCACGTGGGAAGAGCATTCACCCACTGCGCTGTTTTACAGATTCAACTACACATCACAAAGCATTACGATCACTTCATGTCTCTTTTCTCTGCTGGACAATAAATTCCTCCAGGTCAGGGGCCAGGTCATATTTCAACTTTGAAGCACACACCACAACCGTAGAGCAGGGCAGGCTCCTGATTGGTGCTCTTTTTAACTGGCCACAGGGACTGGGGCAGCCACAGAGGGGCTGTCTAGCAGCCTGGAGATAAGAAGGGGAATGGAGGGGTCCCAGAAGCGAGGAGTCTGGCAGGTCTAGAAGTCAGGTTGAAGTTCTGGGTATGTAAGCCTAAAATGCATAAGAGGGAAGGCTGGGAAGAAAATCCTAAAAGCAACCCGGGTTCCATTTCATTCTCCTTCCCCTTTATCCCCTAAAATTGATGTTTCTGGACAATTAATTGCTTCATTTAAAAAATAAAAGAAATGGCCTAGAAATGCAGCCTTCATTGGACGTCATACAGAATTCTTCTAGCAAATATATTACAGCCTTCTTCCAAATAGACTAGCAGAGATATTTGGAATTGTTGGATAGACCACTAATTATTTTCAATTCTTGCCAAAATAGGAAAGGGAACAAAAGTGCTTCATTTGTTATTTGACCATAAAGTCTTGATCCAAACCACAGTTATGAGTTAGGGTCGGTGTAGCAAAGCCAAGTCCTGCTGGAGCGAGAGCCCTGGGGCTGCTCGCCCAGGTGTGCGGGTACCTTCCGTATTCTGCACAGCATGTGGATTTTGCATCCCAGCGCTGCTATCTGAGATGTGCTGCGTGGCCCCTTCTCTGGCAGCGTGGCCACAGCCTCAAGGGCTTCACACTTGCCCCTGCTGCCTTCTTATTTTGTGATCTGGCAGCTGTGCAGGGCAGAGCCTGTACAATTCTCCTCTTCCAGACCTAAGAAAGCTATGTTTCTCTTGTCAGTCGTAGTAGAAAATATAAACCAATGTCTTGTGTGTGTGTGTTTTTTCCCCCAAATCACACATTAACTATTACAGGTCTTCAGGAAAATAAAGAAATAGAGGTTAGTTATAGAGACAGAGACAGAGATCTGAGTTTCCAAGAGGCAAAGACCTACTCAGGGGTAGGGCATATATTACGAGATATTTAAATGGCAGATCCAATCACTGAATGCTTAGACTGTGAATTGGACGCAGTCGCTGAATGAATCACATCCAGCTTCCCGTGCCTTTCTGAATCTCTGTGACAACATCCGCCTACTTGTCTCACTGGACCACAGCTACCCAAGGGTAGGAACGCAATCTTATCCACTGCCTCTGACCGTCTCATAACAGACCCTCAAAAACTGTTACTGGAAGAATGATGAGAGGATTCTCCTCTCCAGGAGTTTCTAAAATAGTATTGGGCGTGGGCGTCGGAGGCAATATCCCGTATAATATCTATAAGAGGTAGAGGATCAGTCAGTTCTCACTATCTGCGGCAGTTACATTCTATAAAGTCACTGTAGACACTGAATTGGCAAATACTGCACTATCCATGGCTCCTAGAGGAAATAAGGATTAGGTTCAGGTCACATTTTTATCAATTGAAACACATTTGCATTACGTAGGTTTGTTTGCCAACTTTCTTGTAAAACAAACCAAAAAGCCGGGTTCATCAGCATTGAAAATCTTTTCTTCCACAGGGAGCCTGGGGGGTTCAGTCGGTTAAGCGTCCGACTTCGGCTCAGGTCATGATTTCACGGTTTGTGGGTTCGAGCCCCGCGTCGGGCTCTGTGCTCATAGCTCAGAGCCTGGAGCCTGCTTCCGATTCTGTGTCTCCCTCTCTCTCTTCCCCTCCCCTGCTCACTCTGTCTCTCTCTCTCTCTCTCTCTCTCTCTCAGAAGTAAATGAAACATTAAAAATTTTTTTAAAAAAACCTTTTCTTCCACATTACCTGTTCCCTGTGTAATACTTAGCACGTATTTTCTCTTTTTGTAAATGTTAATTTATTTATTTTTGAGAGAGAGAGCAAGAGTGGGTAAGGTGCCAAGAGGGAGAGAGAGAGAGAATCCCAAGCAGGCTTCACACTGTCAGCCCAGACCCTAACCCAGGGCTTGATCTCATGAACCATGAAATCATGACCTGAGCCAACCAACTGAGTCACCCAGGTGCCCCTCTTAGGGCCATTTTAAAATAACACATTTGCTAATAAAAAGCACAAAAAATGCAAAAAAAAAAAAAAAAAGCATGTCACTAAACAGACTGAGAAAAGGACACATTTATAGCATGAAAGCTGAAACAAGAAAGCAGAGTATCGCCTTGTTTGACCTCAGCTGGAAGGTATGTGTCAAGTGATTTCAATTTTTCACCACTGTGTACATGTTTGAGAATGAACCGGAAAGAGCCATGAGTATTGGTTATAGGATTAGGAATAAAAGTGAGTGGGTTAATTCACAAATATGGAATCCAAAATGTGAGAAGCTACTGTACTGTGGGTCCAGTGGAGGGAAATTTCCCTCATAGATTATTTTGAGAATTAAATGAGCCAGTACATATGACGAGCTCAGCACAATGCCTGACATACAGTTAACAGTCAATAAACTCTTAATCAGATTGATAAAATGAGGTCCCACTTCAAACAGGAGGTAACTTTTGAGCTGGCCTCTGAAAGATAGAGAAGGTATGGACATACACAGGAAACCAGAGAGAACAGCATAAACCAAGACCAAGAGTCAGGCCATTAAAGAATGTGTACGGGCACAAACAAACGGCCACACGTGGCTGAATCCTAGGCTCTATGAAGGAACTGGATGCGAAAGAATTTGAAAAGACAGGTTAGGACCGATCTATAGGCTTCCTTAAATTCCAGGCTGAGGAATCTGGATATAATTCTACAGGCAACAGAACAGCCATGATGTTCTTTGAGCAGGAAGATAACAACGAGGGCTGAATTTCCAGAAGAATAAGCTGGCCATGGTGTATAAAATGTATAGTGGAGGTGAGGGCAGCAACTCAGGCAAGCATTCAGAAAGTAAGAGCATCACTGACCATAGTAATCATGTGGTAATTTTGTAATCTTAGAGAAATTGAATAGGAACTAAAAAGAAAGAAAGGAGGTATTTCAAAGTGAAGTGTTTTCCTGAACTTCTTGATGAAAAAAATTACCTGAGGTTCTCATTAATAATGCAAATTCCTCGGACCCAACCCTTCTCTGTGGAATGAGAACCTCCAAGATGGTGGCCTGGGGCGCCATCTGTCTTCCAAGTACCTTCAGTTACTCATCCGTCAGGGAAGTTGGGAAACATTGTCTCCAAGTTGTGCGAACTGAGAAGAGTTGCTCTGCTCTAGGCATGGTCAAGAGCAACACTTCCCTTTCAACCCTAGATGTCCTGTCCGCAAGGACACACTTGGGACAGAGTCTGATACCCAGCTCCAGGCTTCATCCCTTGGGCTTGTCTTGTTAAGTAAGCCTCTCTGCTCCCTAGAGAAAGAAGCATACTACCTACCATGGAGCTCCNCAGTTGCATGAATAAGTCAGCCTCAGAGAGGAGTTTTATTAAAGAAGCAGGGACAACCAACTATATAAATTGGAAAAAAGTTTTGTACATTATCAACTCGAAGGACCAAGTCCTTAATTTGTAATTCTTTTTAAAATCCAATTTGTATTAATCCATGAATAGTATGAACTCCAGCTGCTAATTCTTCTTTTTTTAAATTTTTTCTAATGTTTATTTATTTTCAGGGAGAGAAACAGAGTGCAAGCAGAGATGGGTTAGAGAGAGAGGGAGACACAGAATCCAAAGCAGGCTTCAGGCTCCAAGCTATCAGCACAGAGCCTGATGCGGGGCTTGAACTCATGAACTGCGAGATCATGACCTGAGCCAAAGTCAGACGCTTAACCGACTGAGCCACCGAGGTGCCCCCTCCAGCTGCTAATTCAGGTAGGAATATAAAGTACTCTCTATGTTTACACTAAAGTAAACAAACAGGTATGAAGAAAGTGAAAATCTGTTTGAAATTGCTTTAGAGTCTTCTAATGAACTGTGAAGATCTATTTTATGATCCTTAACTGATTCTATCGAACGCTAAAAGAACAAAGAGAAAGAACTAAAATTTTCTATTTGGAGATATCACATATGGTTAAGAAGCCACTGGCATCCAGTGTTTTTTTGTTTTTAATAGATACTATTAACACATTAGTTGAATAGATTACACTACATTGAAGAAGTCTCTAGAAAATAGACCATGGAGGCAAAGCTACTTTGAGGACTAGATTACAATTAACGTATCTTTTTAAAAAATTTCCCTGATATTATTTATGTACTATTTATTACTTCCCCCAAAAGATAAAAAAAATTGTCAGAACTCATATTATATTGGTACTTCAAAAATTTAAAAATAATCTAGTCTCATCTCATGTTATAATGAAGGAAAAAGGAGGCCAGACAAATTAAATGACCCGTGATTAAACAATTAGTTAATCAGTAGTAAGATTTTAGCCTTCCATACTACCTTGCCTATTAGCAAAAGGGAGGAAATCCTGATTACCACTACACACAGTCCTATTTGTATCTAAAACTTTAAGGTAGATTGAGTTAAAAATAAAGAGACAGTGTCTGGTAGTTATTAATAAAAGTCATCACTATTATGAATGAATGAGAGACAACAATGAAAATTTGTGTTCAAAAACTTGGGAATATCATGGGCCTCTGATCAAAATTTTGTTTTCTGAGCAATATTGCAATCAAATAAATATATTCTAAGTGCATGAGTATGTAGAGACCGCCGATCACAGATTCCTGGTACTCACTTAAGCATACCTCAGGGGCCCACAAGTCCAAATAAAGAACTCCATGCCTAAAGGATATTGGTACACTATCAACCCCCAGTACAGGCCTGTAGTGTACATGAAAGATGTGTGCACAGCCCATAGGGAAGCTAGAGGTCTCACACATCTCTGAGACAAAATCCAGCAAGTTATAGGCATCTGGAGTCTCCACTGAGCGAGGTCTGAGTCCATCCTGTGGAGCTGGTGGTAAACATCACCCACATACACCTCCTCATATCTATTTGCAATCACTAATTTACATGGAAACTAGAAGACTCATTTTATTTTTCATTCATTCATTCATTCATTCATTCATTCAGAGAGGGACAGAGACAGCATGAGTGGTGAAGGGGCAGAGAGAGAGGGAGAGAGACAGAGAGAGAGGGGGAGAGAACCCCAAGCAGGCCCTACACTGTCAGCACAGAGACCAAGACAGGGCTTGATCCCATGAATCATGAGATCATGACTTGAGCCAGAACCAAGAGTTGGACACTTAACTGACTGAGCCATGCGGGTGCCCCAAGGAAGCTCATTTTAATAAAAGCTATACAGTGTCCAGTACTGGGTTCAGCTATTCACATCTCAGCTATTCATGATGGACTAGCACAGCAGAGGAAGGAATCACAAAGAAAATTTGCCAGGCAGAGAGGACCGGCCACAAGGCAGGTCACAGGAGAGTCGTGGTAGAGGCTGGCTGATTCTCAGGCCCTTCTGAACCCCGCTGTCCCAGCAGCCTGCATGGCCCTGGGGAGAAACCCATCACACCACACTCTGCAGCCCTCTTGGGCCATGGGATCCAGCCCCCAAGTAAGGACAACATCGAAGAGCGGCAATTTCCTGCCCCATGCCATTGGAGCTTGAGGGCATTAGTGCCAGACTTAATCCACACTGTCCCACGTAGTGCTGTGACTTTTGGCAAGTGTTTTAACATTCTCTGCCTCGGTATTCAGGCATTCATGTCACTAAGGGCCCATTCATACAAACCTACTCTTAATAAGAGCTGGGACATTCAAGTAACATACTCAAAATAACCCCTCTCTCTGCTGTATGATAGGTGTCTACATCATTTTCTAATCATTTCTAAATCGGTTTAAATTAGTCCCTCCCACCCCTTTGTCTGCACCCACAATCCCATTGAGCCAGGCAGTCACCCCATGCCCAGCCACAGCGGAGTGAACCATGAGCAGACACCTAATGCAAGCATCAGTTTCTTCCACGATTCTGAAATTCAGAGTCAGGTCAGACTCCGACACGAACTTAAAGCGGTCTAAAGCTAGAGTCAGGTCCTGTGTGTGCAAAGAAGTAAGAGCCATTTTGCAAAAATAGAGAAGAGTGACGTAGGCAGAGGAGGGGGGCACAGAGACGTGAGCAGGGGTGGGGGGGACGAGGAGGCCGGCTGCACTTCCTACCCTTGCTTCAGGGAGGTGCTCCTGTATCTTTTCAGTGCTGTTTGCACAGCTTCAGCTTACCCACGTGGCATTTGGATTCTTGGCAGCTGTCTTCAGCTGTTCAGCCTGCTATAACAAGAATATTATAGACTGAGTGGCTTAAAGAATAAACAATTATCTCTCACAGTTCTGGAGACTGGGAAGTCCAAGACCAAGGTGCCGTCAGATTCAGTGTCTGGTAAGGGCTCACTTCCTGGTTCACAGATGGCCGCCTGCTCACCGCGTCCTCACATGGACCCGACAGGCCTCTCTACGGTCTCTTTTACAAGACCACTGATGCCACTCGGGAGGGCTCCAGCCCCTAATGCCATCACACTGGGGGTCAGGTGTCAACATACGAATTTTGGGAGGGCCGGAAACATCGGAGCATCAAACAATCCCAACTAACACAACTGCTCCCCACAGAGGTGTAGACAGGTTAGTACCTCTCCAATGTCATTCTTAAACAAGGTGTGGCCACAGATGGGACCAGAAGCTACATCCCAGATGTCCCAACATCTGCACAGCTATTGCTACTGAAACAGTATGAGGTGCGGGGACCAGATCACCTCACAGGGCAGTAGCTGGAAACCGTAATGTTCTCTAGTTCGAGCTGAAGAGCCTCTGAACTGTCTTGAAAGTGACTCTGTACATCATCAGACCAAAGGATCTGCCAAACCCTCTCATAAGTTTTGTATCTTAAAGCTATCTTTTAATCTGTTTAAAGTGTGCTCTGTGGGGCACCTGGGGAGCTCAGTCAGTTAAGCATCTGACTTTTGATTTTGGCTCAGGTCATGAACCCAGGGTCATGGGATTGAGCCCCACGGCGGGCTGTGTACTGAGTGTGGAGCCTGCTTAGAAGTCTCTGTCTCTCTCTTTCTCCTCTCTCTCTCTCTCTCTCTGTCTCCTCATCTCTTTCTCTCCCACTCTGCCCCTTACCCCCACGTGTGTTCTCTCTCTCTCTAAAATAAAGAAAAATTTTAAATAAAATGTATTGTAAATAGCTATGATAAAAATTACCACATTTCAGAATTCTCATTTTTTATCTATATTTAGCTTTAAGCTAAAAAAAATCTATAGATGAGAAAAATTATAAAAGGAACTGCGATGACACATTGTTCCTATTTTGGCTTGCAGGGGTGACCTCAGGATGCTGTTACTGGAAATGAGAGGGTTTCTTCAAAGGCAAAATCCCAGTATGCCCTTTACCATCTGTGTGTGTGTGTGTGTGTGTGTGTGTGTATGAGCATGCATCTGTGTGTACATGTGCATGTATGTGTGCACCTAGGGCACACATGAGCATACATGTGTGCACACATGTGTGGACATGAGGAGTCACATGTGCATGTATGTGCACCTAGGGAGGCATGTGTGAATGTGTGTGTGCACATGAGCATATGTGTGTGCTGTGTGTACATGAGTTTGTATGTGTGCATGTGTGTACATGAGCATGCGTGTGTGCACATGAATGTATGAGGATACGTGTGTGCAATATGTGTACACAAGCATGTGTGCTGTGTGTACGTGAACATGTATATGTGCATATGTGTGTGCATGTGTGTCTGCATACATGTGTGTGTGTGAACGTGGTAAGTGAGCAATCACAAATCCTGTCTGCTTCATAGGTTCTTTCTTTGCTCCAAATGCCTCCTGCAGTTTCATTCCTGCCCCCTGGTCCAAGATGCTTAAGAGAATAGGCTCAGGGACAGAGTGCTGGGTTCTAATCCTGACTCTATCACAGAGGGCTGTGACTTTAGGCAATTGTTTTAACTTTTCTGTGCCTTAATTTTCTCATGTATGAAAAGAGGCTACCAATAGTACTTATTTCATAGTTTTGTAAAGATGAAATGAGTAGATAGAAAACCCTTATAAGCATGCTTAGTGCTGGAGTGCCTGGGTGGCTCAATCAGTTAAGTGGCCAACTTCAGCTCAGGTCGTGATCTTACAGTTCATGAGTTCAAGCCCCATGTTGGACTCTGTGATGACAGCTTGGAGCCTGGAGCCTGCTGTGGATACTGTGTCTCCCTCTCTTTCTGACCCTCACCCCCCCCTCAAAAAAATAAATAAACCTTAAAAAAATTTTTTTAAAGAACCATGCTTAGTACTGAATAAACACTAAAAAATTCTAAGTGTTATTATTATTAGTCATACCCCTTAGTTACCAGAAAATAGTTTCTTCTTTGTCTGAGTCTCAGATATACCCCTCAATTTCAGGTTAAAACTGTTCTATTTATTGGTGAAATCCTGACTCATTAAACCCAGAATTCAGTGTAAGATTTTCTGGTGTTAAACTCTGTTGTATGGATCTATTAGCCCCTAGGGGGTCATCATCTCAGAATTGCTCTCACTTTTAAGATTGTATAACCTGGCCCCTGCCTCGTGTAGACCCCAGAGCTGCAAGTCATCTACTTTTTTTCTCAAGAGCTCTGTCTTCTCTGCTTCTAACCCCCCACAAGCTACTTTACATCTTTACCATCCTAGAGATTCCCCTCTTTCCTAGAAAAGACTCTATCTGCTTCTACAAGGAGTAAGTCAGCATGTTCAAGGTTTGTGCCCAAGTTACACAACCTGCTGTAGAATCTCCCCCCTTTTGCTACCCCAGCATACTCAGGGGGCCCCACTCTGATCATGACCCCACCTGTCACCTTGGGTCACACTTCAATCCACACAGTTTTTAGGAAAATTGGAAGACACAATATCATGTGCAAGAAGGGACTGTTCAGGAAGCAGCAGCAGCTTCGGCACCACTGGGGCATAGCCTGTGTGGGAGGCTATGGGCTTCGTGGGTCAGGTCAAGGAGCTTAACTTTTGTCTGATTGTCAGTAAGGAGGCGTGGAGCAATGTTAAGCAGGACAGTCATCCTCAGATCTGCATTTGAGAAATAGAACTCTGACTGGAACAAAGGAAAGGGATAAAAACCAAAGTGGCCAAGTATATGGAGGACACGTGAAAGGCAAGTTTTGGAGTCGCCATTGAGAAATGGCAAGAAGTGGCTTCAAGGATGGAAAAGAGGGGCCAGTGTGAGAAGTTGGATTCACTCAACAGTATTTGAATTTTGGGATTTTGAAGGTGATGAGAGGGAGGAGTAAGTCTAAGATGACTCAAAGCTTCCGGCTTGAGCAACTAGAATAGAGATGGCATGGCTTTTACTAAAGTAAGCAATACAGAAGAAAGATAAATGACATGAAAACAAGTTCACTTTGGAATGTGTCCATTGTAATGTTCATTTTAGATGCTCACAGACATCTACATGAGCAACATCTCCTAGGCACATTGAAGTTTGTGTCTGGCACTCAAGTATAATATACCAATATAGGTATTGACATAAAGATGGAAGTTTGGAGTCTAGGAGTGATGGGATTAACCAAATATATTAATCAAAGTATATAGCATAAGTAAAGAAGACAGTCACATACAGAACCCTAAGGAAGACCAGCATTTAAGGAATGCACAAATGAACGTGGATACTGGGGGGAATACCAGAATGGTTGGAAGAACCAGGAGAAAGTAGTAGCTCAAAAGCTAAGAGATGAACAAGTTCAGGAAGGAAGTGGTCAGAAGTGTGAAATGCTACTAGTCAAGTAACACAAGTAGAACAAGGACTGAAAAAAATGCCCATTGGATTTGGAAATTACATGAGAAAATTGGAAACTTAGCTCAACATAGTGATCCTTTCTTGAAGGGGGGGGCGGGGTGAGTGGAGTGTTTGGATTCTCAATCATTTGAGTTAATCCAACATTTATTTGTCACTGATGACATTTGATAATTGGGGACTTTAGAATTTGTGTGTGTGTGTGTGTGTGTGTGTGTGTGTGTAGGGAATGTCACAAAGCCAAAGCCTAAACTTCATATCTACTGTGATGCCAGGCAAGTCTCAGCCTAGGAAAGGCCAGTGAGCTCAGGATAATTAGGTGGATTGGGCTAACATCGGGTCCTCAGGGTCAAAACTTCTAAATAATGAGGAGTAATGGCTACCTCTTAAGAAAATAAAATGTGAGTCGTATACCAGATGGACAAGGAACTCACTCTGGAAGGAGAAAATTTGGAACACCACAGCAAGAAAAGTATCCATTTTTAATATGACACAGAGGTACATGTCTAAAAGTGAGAAGTGGAATGGAATACACCAAGAGCAAGTAACATACAAGAGCTCGACAACCTAGGGGCTAGTAATGAATGAGTGTGCATGGCTCCGGGAACAGTACTCTAACAGCGATGGGCAGGGGACTTAACCTTTACGTCTTGATGGCAATAACTGCAACATCTAGAACACCAAAATCAGTGAGAATAAAAATCACACAAGAGAAGAGATGTTAATCATGGGGACTAGAAAGTCAGTCATAATGGGGTGACAGTGATACACCATGAACTCAAAAACGCTGCCAAAGATCTCTCATAAAACTGCGAGTCTCCCTCATGGACTGAGAAATGAGAAACAAGTGATTTTTGTGGCGAGGGCTGTGATTCAGATAAGCTATGAACATCATGGTCTTCATTAACTCAGCATCGGGCTATTATCTGGGCAAAGGTGTGTCATCTGTATAAATATATGCTCATCGATTCCGCAAACTTGAACCATATGAGAAGTTGAACACTTAGGACAGACCGTAAGTTCCATGAGCCACAAAGGATATCTGCGTTACCTGCCTTAGCATTTCCAGGGGCAGTGCCTTGTATACAGCCTCTGACGTCAAGGAACTAAGATTTGATCAAAAGTAAAGTACATGTGGATGCAAAGAGAGAGATAGAAGGAAGTGGAATTGGTGGCTCAGATTTTAATTTGAGAGAGAAAGAATTGGAAGATACATAAAAACAGAGGGCATCAGAAAGCACATGCTGTACTGGCACATAGTAAATACTCAGTAAATGATTGCTACTCCTGATATTATGTAGTGTGTTTGTGTTAGGCAACTCTTCCAAAAAGAGGGTATCTTGGGGGAATCCTAAAGCTTTCGGATAGACTTGTAACCAGCCACAAATCTGGCTTTGGGTACAGTTTCAACCTCCCTAATAGAGCTTAATGTAACCTCTGCAGAGGAGCAGAGTGTTTTTAAGACAGATGGTTTAGATCAGTTATCTTATTATTCAAAAGTCTGCCCCTCAACAGGAATCCATAGAAGTTTAAACTGAAGATGAGTGGCCATTCTCAGCTAGAGTCATCCCCCATCTTGAAAAATACCTCTTCCCTTATGTTTTGGTTACACTTTCCTTTGATGGACAAACAGCTCCAGCTGTTTCAACCCTTGAAGTGCCTCAAGCCTTCCTGGGCAGACTTTGTATCTCACTCTTCCTATGGCGACAAGGGGCTCTGCATACAGCCCCTGAGGAGTAGAAAGGACCATGTTTTCCCTCTGATCTTCGCCTAATTGTTTTTGTAAATATAAATACAGCCCCTTAGACTGCAGCTCTGTGGATCTATTCACTCAGCAAAAAGTAACACCCAGTATGTCGGTATGAGTACAGTTCTTAAGAGAAAAAAAATCAAGAGATTTTAACACACTCATTGTTGAATTCGCAGATGTTGTTAGGCGAACAGAAGAAGGTTCACTGATAGCAGGAACTCTTCCTAAATTCATACTGACAAACGTTCCAAAATATGATTGTCAATTTCATTTGATTTGCCTCCATATACAGTGTTTTGGAGTTTTTTTTAAGGTACAGTGATACTTGTTTTTCCTTTTTTAAAAATGTTTATTTTTGAGAGAGAGACAGACAGACAGAGGGTGAGCAGAGGAGGGGCAGAGAGAGAGTGGGACACAGAACCCAAAGCAGGCTCCAGGCTCTGAGCTGTCAGCACTGAGACCAACGTGGGGCTCAAACTCATGAACCACGAGATCATGACCTGAGCCAAAGTTAGATACTCAACCGACTGAGCCACCGAGGTGCCCCGATACTTTTTCTTAACCTTCTGGCCTTGGTTTATACAAGATCATGACCAGTTTGTAATCTAACAAGCAGGTGGTAATTGACTCCCTCCTTGTGAAGGACAGTGTGTTTGCAACATCATAATAAAGACAGATCTGATGTCACAAACAGCAAGACAAAGTTTTCTTCAAATGAAAGACCAATCGCTGCATTTCTCATTCTACCAAATGTGGTGGCCTCCATTTTGTAGTTGGATCATTATAATGTATTCATCCATTTGATATTTGAGGTCGAAAGAGTCAAGATTGAAAAATCTACTGTCCACTAGCCTTGAACCTGATAGATAGACGTGATTCCTTTTATGCAGGCAGAAACTTGCGGGCTGCCTCCTAAGATGTCAGACAGCATGTACCGACTGTGTTAGTGACGTCCCTGGAGAGAAGTTCATTTTTCTTGCCAACAGTAATTCTGCTGGGAATAGCTTCCTGCCTTAGGTAAAAATAGCTATTTTCATCAGTCATCATGCTTCCTGTTCAGCTTCTTTATACACACAATTTCTAGAAATGGAAAGAATATAGGGAAGCAGGGCTTTCAATATAATCAAATTCATAGGCTGCAGCAGTATTGAAGTATAGCTTATAGTATAAATTATAAGGAAATAAAAATGAGTAAGCACTTCTCAAATATCAAAAAGACTGCCAATTACAGATGCTTCCTCTGACTGACATTAGAAGATAGAGCACCTGGGTGGCGGGTGGCTCAGTCAATCAAGCGCCCGACTCTTGGTTTCGGCTCAGGTCATGATCTCACAGCTTCATGGGTTCGAGCCCCACATCGGGCTCTGCACTGGTGGTGTGGAGCCTGCTTAGGATTCATTCTCTCTCTCTCTCCCCGCCCCCAACTCCTCCCCCACTTGTGCTGTCTCTGTCTCTCTCAAAATAAAGTACATTGGGTTCTGATAGCTACTTTGAGATAGCTAATGACAATAAAAACAAAAATGTGAAGTCTAAGATGTGGTTACTCACGGTTACGCCCCTCACTCCACCAGAGAAAATGCTTTTATACTGAGGCTGTCTCTCCTTGATACATTCTGTAATGTTACCATGATGTCCATTTTTTAGATAACCTTTTAACTGAGGTGTGATTTACATAGAGTAAAATGCATAAATCTTAAGTGTGCAGTTCAATGAGTTTTCTTGTTTTAATTGAAGTGTAGCTGATAGACAGCATTATTAGTTTCAGGTGTAAAACATAGTGATTCAATATTTAAATACATTAAGAAATGCTCACCACGATAAGTGTGGTTACCATATGTCACCATACAAAGTTATTACAATAATATTGACTGAATTCCCTGTGCTGTAGTTTACATCTCTGTGACTTATTTATTTTATACCTAGAAGCTTGTAACTCTTAATCCCCTTCCCCTAACCCCTTAGCAACCACCAGTGTGTTTCCTATGTCTACGAGTCTGTTTCTGTTTTGTTTTGTTTGTTCATTTGTTTTAGGGTCTTAGATTCCACACGTCAAGTGAAATCACACGGTATTTATCCTTCTCTTTCTAACTTATTTCACTTAGCATAATACCCTCTGGGTCCATCCTTCTCTCAAATGGCAAGATCTCATTCTTTTATATGCTTGTTTTCCACAGGGGCTGTACCAATTTACGTTCCCAACAGTCTACACGAGGGGTCCCTTTTCTCCACGTCCTCACCAACACTTGTTATTTCTTGTCTTTTTGACACTGGCCATTCCGACAGGTATGAGGTGATGTCTCATTGTGGTTCTGATATGCGTTTCCCTGATGATCAGGGCTGCCGGCATCTTTTCATGTGTTGTTTCATATCACTTGTGTTATTGGCATGTCATGGTTGAGATGTCCATTTTTAATGTCCTAGAGATTCTCTAGATATAGAATAAAGATAACAGAGGTGGTTCACACATTTAGAAAACATCGACTTCCTTTACTATCTAGTTCGCTTGTCAGCCTCTGGCTTAAAAAGAGAAAACAGCAACTCAGGACCAAATGATTAAACTAGTTTTGTATTTAACAAAAGTATCATATTCTTCCCTCAATTCATGAGCCTGGGTATTAAAATTGTGGAACTTCAGGGGCGCCTGGGTGGCTCGGTCAGTTAAGCATCCGACTTCAGCTCAGGTCATGATCCCATGGTTCGTGGGTTTGAGCCCCGCATAGGGCTCTGTGCTGACAGCTTCAGATTCTGTGTCTCTCTCTCTCTGCCCTTCCTGCTTGCTCTCTCTCTCTCTCTCAAAAATAAGTAAATGTTTAAAAAAAATGAACGCAAAAAATAAAATCATGGAACTTCAGAGCTGGAAAGAACCTCTTTAAGGCGAAAGGAGACTTAAGGTTTGGGAAGCACTGTGTGATTCCAGTGCGCAGACAAGTTCGAGAAACAGTCTTCTAGATTCATTCTCCTCAACTTTTCATGGGCAAATGAATCACTTGAGGACCTTGCTGAGGTGCACATACTAACTCAGTAGGTCTGGAGTGAGGCCAAAATTCTGCATTTCTAAAATCTTCCCAGGTGAAGCTGATGTTGCTTTCCATGGTCACACTCTGGGCAGCCAGGTCTCAAAGATCTCCCAGCCCAGTGGCTATCAAACTATGATGTGAGAACCCTGGGTCTCTGTGGAGAGTTCTGGCAGGTTCTGCAATCCCGTATTCACATCTGCTCATCTGAGCTTGCATCCATCACCCGTTCTCCACCAGCACCTCTCCCAGTTTAAATTGTCACTTAATATCATTGTCATTGACTGACTTTATAATGTGTAAATATTATAAATGTGAACTATTTTACTTACAACATTTTGTTTAACAAGAGCATATACTGCTAAAAACACTTCTCCAACTCCTTCCATTATACAGATAAGGAAACTGAGACCCAGAGGAGACAACTGGCTTTATGGAAATCACATCACACTTAGTTACATGCCACCACAATTCCCTTTCACAGCACCCAGTGCCCTTGTATAACTCAAGAGAAACCAACCCATCTGAGGCCAAAGCAATGGGAATGCAGTCTGGGTGGCATGTCTGCCTATTTATATACCAGTGTTTGAGCTAAGAAAGCAAGGAGACTCAGGAATGCTGACAAAGCCCCTGGGCACGCCGGGTACAGTCCACTAGTTTGGAGGTTGGTCCTAACCAGGGTTATGTTGAAATGGAAGGAAAACGTAGGGATGCATGTATCCTTTCGAATTAGTGTTTTCATATTCTTTGGGTAAATACCCAGTAATGTGATTACTGTATCACATGGTAGTTCTACTTTTAATTTTTCTTTTTTTTTTTTTTTTTTTTTTTTTTTTTTTTTTTTTATTTTTTTTTNGTGGAGGTTCCTCAGGAAACTAACAATAGAACTCCCCTATGACTCTACTTTTAATTTTTCAAGGAACCTTTGTGCTGTTCTCCACAGTGGCTTCAATACTTTGCATTCCTATCCAGAGTGCACATGGGTTCCTTTTTCTCCACATCCTCCCTAACACTTGTGCTCTTTCTTGTCTTTTCTATTTCAGCCATACTGACATGTGTGAGGTGAGAATTCATTATGGGTTTGATTTGAATTTCCCAGATGATGAGTGATATTGAGCATCTTTTCATGTGTCTGTTGGCCATCTATGAGTGTTCTTTGGAAAAAAGTATCTACTCAGGGGCACCTGGCTGGCTCAGTCAGTTGGGCATCTGACTCTTGATTTCAGCTCAGGTTATGATTCCAGGGCCATGGGATCAAGCCCCACATCATCAGGCTCCATTCAGGATGTGGAGCCACCCTATCTCATGCTCCTTTCTCTCTCTCCACCTCCTTCAAAAATAAAAAGAAGGGAAGACAGACAGAGAGAAAGAAGGAAAGAAAGAAAGAGAAAGAGAGACAGAAGGAAGGAAGGAAAGAAAGAAAGAAAGAAAGAAAGAAAGAAAGAAAGAAAGAAAGAAAGAAAGAAAGAAAGAAAGAATTTTCTTTTCAGATACTCCACCTATTTTTTTATTTTTTTAATTGGATTATTGGGGGGGTGTTAAGTTGTATACACTCTTTATATTTTTTGGATACTAACCCTTTATCAGATATGTAATTTGCAAATATCTTCTCCCATTCAGTAGGTTGCCTTTTAGTTTTGTTGATAGTTTCCTTTGCTGTGCAGAAGCTTTCTATTTTGATATAATCCCAATAGTTTATTTTTGCTTTTGTTTCCCCTGCTTCAGGAGTCATACCTGGAAATATGTTGCTATAGCCAATGTCAGAGATATTACTGCCTGTGCTTTCTTCTAGGCCTTTTATGTTTTCAGGTCTAACACTTAGGCTCTTAATCTATTTTAAGTTTATGTCTGTGTATGGTGTAAGAAAGTGGTCCAGTTTCATTCTTTTGCATGTAGATGTCCAATTTTCCCAGTATCATTTATTGAAGAGACTATCTTTACCCCATTGTATATTCTTGCTTCCTTTGTCAAAGATTAATTGATCATATAAGCATGATTTTATTTCTGTTCCATTGATCTATGGGTCTATTTTTGTACCAGTACCATACTGTTTTGATTACTACAACTTTGTAATATAACTTGAAATCTGGAATGTGTTACCTCAAGTTTTGGTTTTCTTTGTCAAAATTGCTTTGGCTGTTCAGGGTCTTTTTTGGTTCTAAACAAGTATAGGATTGTGCTTCTTCTGTGAAAAATTCTGTTGGTATTTTTATAGGGATTACATTAAATCTGTAGATTGTTTTGGATACTATGGGCAAAAAACTGAAAACACTAATTGAAAAAGACATATGCACTCCTATACCTAAGCAGCATTATCAACAATATCCAAGCTATGGAAGCAGGCCAAGTGTCTATCGATAGATGAATGGATAAAGAGGATGTGGTGTGTGTGTGTGTATATATATATATATATATATATATACACACACACATAGATACATATACGTACAATGGAATATTATTCAGTAACAAAAAGGAATGAAATCTTGCCACTTGCAGCAACATGGTTGGAGGTAGAGAGTACAGTGCTAAGCAAAGTAAGTCAGTCAGACAAAGACAAATACCATATGATTTCATTCATATATTGAATTTAAGAAACAAAGACACAAACAAAGGAAATAAAGAGAGACAAACCAAGAAACAGACTCTTGACTATAGAGAACACACTAGTGGCTTCCAGAGGGGAGGGGGGTTGGGGAAACAGGTGAAGGGGATTAAGAGCACACTTATCATGATGAGCACTGAGCAATGTACAGAATTGTTGAATTACCATATTGTATACCTGAAACTAATTTAATATCTTCATTAGCTATATTAGAATTAAGATAAAAAACACAAAAAGGAAATGGAAGGAAAATCATTTTTGGAAGCTGCAAGAAAAAGAGGAGAAAAGAAATCATGATTTGAAGGGAAAAAATTGAACCCTAGAGAAATAGAGATCAGAAAACCAAGAAACAAAGAATGGAAAGAGAGTGAGAGAAGGATTGAGAGGGACAGACAGGGAGACCCAAGAAAGTAACCTCAGAGCTATCCTGGTACCAAGGTAGGAGATACTCATCAAGAGCTCTGTGGCCAAGGAGGGGTTTGTGGAAGCAGACATCTTACTGCTCAGAGGACTGTAGAGACCACAGCTCTGATTTGGAATCAGGGTAAACTTGGGGGCAAGGCCTTGACCATTTGGAGATTAAAACAGTGAAGACAATACTCCAGTTTTCATCTGGCGAACATACTAAAGGTGAATCACATCTAAAACCATAGACACTGTTAAGCATCTGATGATTGCGTTCACTTGTGCCAGTTTGCCATGATTACACTTCATACCTTTATGTTATTTTCTCCTGGGACCTTCAGAGAATTAGTTTTTGCATTCCACATGGCTGAGCGTGAGTGAGCTATAGCATGAAGACCCCGGGGGCAGCACACTGCTGGAGAAGTGAAATGCAAAGGCACAGGTCAAAGGAGTAGAGTTGTAGAGCCCCCATTACTTTGGTTGATGGCAAAAAGAATCAGTTGGGGAACCCTCTATTTGGGAGCTCCTTAGAGATTTTGATTGTTCTTACAATGCCGAACATTAAATCTAATGAAAGACATCTTAAGGTCAAAGAATGTGGTATATACATATACACACACACTGATATAACATATATGTATATTATATATACATATATAACATATGTGTAATACATATATATGTTATGTGTGTGTATATATATATGTTACATCAGTGTGTGTGTATATATGTTGTGTGTGTGTGTGTGTGTATATATATACACACACACACACACATTTATGTGTGTGCTTCTTTATTTATCTGTTGTGCCAGCTGGAAACAGATGGCATACTCAAACAGGATAATTGAGGAGACTTTCATGAAGGGACTATTCATGAAGAAGATGATGGGGTCAAAGCAAACCAGGATTGGTGGAGCACCTTGGATCTGGCAACGGCAGAGAGCTGCCACCACCCCTCGACCTGACCAAGCAAGGAGAACCAGCATTTACAGAAATTCCGTGAGACCTATAGCTGAAGACGAGGGCCGCCCAGGGCAATAGCAGCCATGACCTCTGGTCCAGCCACTGCCAACCCACAGCCCAGCAAGGAGGGCACCTGGGGGAATAGATACTTTGACCACATTTTTCTTCAACCTCAATTTTCTCCCATTGGCTGAACCTGACAAGATGCCAAAGAGCAAGGGAGCTTAGTCCATGGTTTAGTCCATGGAGGTCCACCTCTTGGGACACAGAATGAGGCGGCGAGTGACTCTGGAGCTCAGAGAGACCGAGGCGTGATCTGCGGACAGCTTGCAGTCCCAGCGTGCCCTTCGCTCTTACGGCACATGCCTTCCCCGTGTCTGTCCCCGTGCTGGAGGACCCTCTTGCCACCCCCTCCGTGTGTTGAGGTCTTCTCAACTGTAAAGGCTCAGGCTACACAGGTGGTTTACACAGTAAACCTTCAGTCTTGGGTACACTAGTGATGTCCACTCAAGGGAACAGTAAGCCCTTGGACATCAGGAGCCATAATTGCCTCTAGCAGAGAAGACAGCCTGTTCCCAGCAGCCTGCTCAGCAGAAACCGTCACGTGATTCTCAGGGCGTAGCCTCTGCACATGAACAGTTCACCATGCAATCGGGGGGAGAGGCAGCAGGCCAGTGAGAACCCAGAGATGCCTGTTACATTTTTGTCCTTCCTGCCTGTCCCCAGCGCCCTGCCTCCCCTAGTCACATGATCCTTGACCATCACGGTCTACATCCAGCCCACACTGGGACTTGTAGTCTATACAGTGCATTAACATTTGTCAATTAGCTGCCACCATTTAAAATTCAGGACACGCTGCATAATCTTGGCGTATGGGTTTGGGGTTTTTTTTTTGTTTTTTGTTTTTGTTTTTTTTTTTTAGAAAATGGGAAAAATTGGCAACATCGCTTCCCATTCTCTTGTGATAACAGCCAGCTGGAGCGGCGCAGTGACTGCTCCTTCAAAATGAGCACATGCTGTCCAGTCCATTCACTACACTCCCCATCCAGCCTGCCTGCCTCCCTGATAGGCGCCGACTTTCCCCCGACCATCCCAGTTTGAGAGCCCTGCTTTATGGGCATTGTTGCTACAACTCTCCCTCCCTGCTTCCTGCCTTCTGACCAGTCACCCCTCACTGGTCCTGTGCCGAACCCCCAAAGCCTTCACCCTACTCTAAACAAGTTCATCTCTTCCGTCAGCCCCATTTTACAAGGTCTCTTCCATTCCCTTCTATTGTGGGTTGAATTGTGTTCACCCCCAAAGCTATGTTGTAGTCTGAACCCCCATATAATTGAATGTGACCTTATTTGGAAATAGGGTCTTTGCAAATACAATTCAACCAAGATGAGGTCATACTGGATCTGGGTGGCCCTTATAAGGAGAGAGATTTGAAGACACAGAGGACATGCAGAGAAGGTCATATGAAGTTGGAGGCAGAGACTGGAGTTATGGTACCATGAGTCAGGGAATGCCAAGGATTGCCCACAACCACCAGAAGCTAATAGAGGCAAGGAAGATTCTTCAGGAACTTTCCAGATCATGGCCTTGCTGACACCTTCATTTCAGACTTCCCACCTCCAAAACGTAGAGGGAATAGATTTCTGTTGTTTTAAGCCACTTTGTTCGTAGTATAACTGACCCTTAAACAACACGGGTTTGATCCACACAGACCCACATACACATGGATAATTTTCCATAACTACAGGACACAACTATAAATGCATTTTCTCTTTGTGATTTTTCTTAGTAACATGTTCTTTACTCTGGCTTACTTTATGGTAGGAATACAGTATATAATACATATAATATAACGAAATATGTGTTAATCTACTGTTTGTGTTATCAGTAAGGCTTCTGGTCAACAGTAGGCTATTAGTAGTTAAATTACTGAGGAGGACAAGATTTGTGTACAGATTTTCAACTGCATGGGGGTGAGCACCCATACCCCCCAGGTTGTTCAGAGTCCACTATGTTTTGTGGCAGCTTGAAGAAACCAATGCTCCTTCCTTTAACTGAAATTGGGATTTTTCTCTTGAGAGGCTCACAAGGATGCTTCAAGGGTTGACATTCTGTTGGTGCCAGGGTACCAAGGGTACCAAGGGTAAATAAAGTGACGCTGTTTCTTTATCCTTGGTCTCAGACTTTTACCAGAGAAGACAGTGTCTCAAGGACACTGTGAGAAGACCAGGAAGCAGGTTCTCTGCTCAGATACATTTTGGTGCAGAATTCAAGCGTGAAAGCAGGCGCCCGTGGCAGATGTCTTTCCTGCTGTCCCCCTGAGCCTTTCTACAGTTCTGGCACATAGTAGGCATTTACTGAACATGTGCTGAATGAATGAGTGTTAGCGGTTAGAGCCTTTGAGAAGCATGCTCTTTTGTCTCTGGCTACATGCCCAGGCCTTGAGTACTGACCGACTTGACCCATAAGTGTGAGTTAGGTGCATGTTTACTTGAGTGGCAAATGTCATTTCTTCGAAACACTGTTAATGACTAACCAGTTTCACGGTATAAATATAGAAAAATTAGAGGGTAGAATTGAAGATTAATTGGAGTAAGACCTACTATTCTTGAATGATGTCTCTCTCTTACAGTAGCTTTTATTAAACCAAAAGTTTAAATATTTAAATACACATTTCAGTCCTTAAACAGATGACGTTACAAGAAATGTGTTGTCTCTGTCTGGGCAAACACAGCAGACACTCAAGACAAGACTTGGCCACATGGTGACAGGCAAAATGTAGGAGCGGGATGTGCCTTCCCATCATCTGCAGTGACATGGGACACCGAGCCAAATGAGTTCCAGCCTTAATTCCTTTGTCTACACTCATTGCTGACTCTTGGCAAATTGGAAGTCTTCACTAATTACCAAGAAATGATGAATAGTATACTGATTTAGAAAGTTTACGATTTGGGTATTTTTTAAATGCCTGCGGTTGCTTTGCTGTTACAAATTGGACACAACACAACAGAAGAAGACTTATTTTTTCAATAGCACCAAATTTTGGTAAAATGTATAAAATCTGATTTTTTTTTATAAACACTGAGTACTCCTAGTAACAAATATTCCCCAAATGTATCCCTTTAATTGTAGATAAATGTGCATAAAGTAAACACCATCTACTTTATGCAATATACGAAGACAAACAATCCCTGAGTCACTCAGAACTGATGTTTGCATAGAATGTAATCCCAGTGGAAAGCCATGTTTAAATAATAAAAATATTTTCCTGTGAAGTTTTTGATAAAGGCTGAACTGAAAACAAAATAACTCATATTTATATAGCTAAAATAGAAATATTTTTTAAATCCTTTTTTGGGTAGCTCCTTAGTGAATTTTATCTCTAAATTCTGAATTCCTTTTGTGAATCCCACTCTAGAAACAGAGATTATCAAGTGCTTCTGGCTCTAGGCTCTGGTCGCAGATGGCTGGGCCTTTTAGCAGGCAGGAGGCATAGGAAATGTTGGCTCAGACCGAAGGCACTACGTTAAGTTCTTGGGGCCCCACACTGGAGTAAGAGCAACGAGCCCCTTTGCTCTCCCGTCACACCATCGAGGGAGGACCATCCCACAACACAGGCTTCTACCCTCTGATAAAACAATGTCAGGGCCAATCTTATCATGCCTTATACCCATTATCTCCCAAATCTCATCTCTGTCCTGTTCCCTCTGTGACTAATTTTGACCAAATCCTTCAGCTTGATCCTTGGACCTCCCAACCCTCCATCAGCAAACTCCTCTGTGCCTTCGACTTCTCTTGCTTTCAATGAAAACCTGACTGTGTCCTACGGAAACTCTGTGGGCCCCTGCCTCCTCAGCCCTCTGCAAGCAGCCCCCCATTCTTCCAGTAGGGGTCTTTGGGTCCCAAGGGCCCTCCCAAACCACTGTTTCCATGTTCTTGATTCTGAGAGGTTCTTGACACCTTCTGTCTCTCCTTGCTGCTGACGTCTCCTCAACTTGTAATCACTTCCCTCATTTTTTGAAGAATTTGATTCCTAGCCATGGAAACCTTTGTCCCCCCAACTCATTATCATTCTCTGTCGTCTCATAGGGGCCTTAACAAACACATGCAAAATATATGGTTAAGATGGTCAGTGTAACTAACAAGTCAAGCAGATGCAGACAAAACCCATCAGTTTCAATACTATCGGATTGGCAACGTTTTTGAAATGATAAGCCTGATCATACTGAGTGTGTTGAAGATGTGGGTATGTGAGAATTCTCACACATGGAGGAGACTGTACATTTGTGCAGCCACAGGAGAGATAAATTCTGTAATAAAAGCCAGGTTGCAGAGAAACAAACCCAGAAATAGTGCTTCTAGATTCATGTGCATGGAAACAGACATTGCAAAATTGATCTCATTATTGTTTATACCAGTATGACGACCCAAATGCCATCAACAGATGGATAAAGGATTAACTGTGGCTTACAAATACACTGGAATAATACGTAGCAATTAAAACACACATACAAAACAGTAAACACAAATTTGATAAAGGTTGTCTCTGGTGTAAGGAACAGTGTGACCAGGGCAGCATACAAACGGGCCTTCATCTATGTCTACTATATTTCATTTATTATCTTAAAAAGGAGGAGAGAACATTAAACAAATTAAATTAGTCTGAGTAATAAGTAAGTTTTTCAAAAACACAAAAAAACGTGCAGTCACTTCTGGTTTCCAACATGATTGGAGGACTTAGATAACTTAAGAATTTCAAATAATCTCTCAGCAATATAAATGCTTCCCACATAGGAAAATAGAAAGAAGTTTGGCAGTTATTCAGTTAATTGTGTTGGTGTTAGGTATCTAAACTTAAAATTTGCATGAAATTAATTCAAGTGAGGAATCAATTATTCTTGGATATTTAATATTGATCCCAATTACCAAATAACAGTCAGCCCCCACCTCACCTTGTCCTATATGGAAACAATCTTATGCAAGTACAAATCTCCAAAATGTTCAGACAGAAAAAAAAAAAGTAATTCGTTTCTACACCTGGCCTTACTTAGGGAGAGCAATGCTTTATTTATTCAACATCATTGTGAAATGAAGTGTTTCAAATAATTTTATGCCTTTAAGTGCCAAGACTTTTTTTTTACTAATAATTTTAACCACTTGGATTGAAATCATTTCTGGAAAGCTGTTACACATGTGGGTGTTTTTCTCTTCTTTCTTAAGATAGTAGACAGAATATGCTTAAGGTTTTCATGTTGACCTGGGGTCAAGATCAATTAGGCTCCTAATCTCATTTTGTCTTATAATTCCAGAGGGCCTTGTCCACCTTTGTCTCCAGGAAATATATATGGTAGCGGCTCCCTCCATACTTTGGGGTGCTGAATGCTTGGTAAATGTTTCTTCAGAAAATTGCCCTCTTCCGTATTCTTTTAAGCTGTTACTTCAGTCAGTCTCACTGAGCTTGAGTAAAATATCTATTTGTAAGCACACATACATCAATACCCCTTTATCTCCACGATGCTTCCGACTGATCTTGCCCATATTTCATAATTATCTTTGCCAAAATCAATAGCAGTAATCTGTACATAAGGACTGTTTATCCCAGCAGTAAATGACTGCAAGGCTGGGGGGTTGAACTGTTGTGTCTTTTTTAAGCTCATGTCTTACTTCACTCAGGCTGTGCAGGTTGTGAGCCTCCAGCAACACCTTTCTTATTCCTCTTTTCTTTTTTTGTTTAAGGTTTTTCATTTATTTTGAGAGAGAGAGAGAGCATGGGTATAAGCTGGGAGTGGCAGAGAGAGAGGGAGAGAACGTCCCAAGCAGACTCCACGCTGTCAGTGCAGAGCATGACGTGGAGCTCGATCTCATGAACTGTGAGATGGTGACCTGAGCAGAAATCAAGAGTTGGATGCTTCACTGACTGTGCCACCCAGGCGCCCCTCTTATTCCCCCTTTCTAATTTGCTGATTATCATCCATCCAGACTAAGAAATTGGGTAACTTCTTCTAAAGTAAGAACAAATATGCCATTACTGACAGGGTAGAGTCTTTCCTATGAGGGAAGTGTGTAAGTTTGGGTGTGTGTGTGTGTCTGTTTCTCATTCCTCTGCAGTGTCCCAGATAATCAAGACACGAGAGCCTCCCTCTGAAATGGCTAGGCATCGCTAAGCAGGGGGCCACTGCTTAGTGGCCAGTCCATTCCAGTGGCCCATCTGCATGACAACAGAATTTGCCTGTCTTTCGATTCCTTCCCTGAAGAGACAAGATGGCATTTGACACTAGCTCTTTCTTATCCTTAAATTGTTTTTTTTCAGAGAAAAATTCTGGTACTTGGGAAGTTTTCTTAAAGGCCTCTTGACAGACACAGAGCAAAAGCAGCCATTGTAACTACCACTCCATGCTAGATTTTACAAGTCGCCTACTAGCATTTAATTCCACTTATGTACAAAGTTTGATGTGGACATGCTACTCTCCAAGCCAAAGGTCAGCAAACTACAGCCTGCAGGCCACACGCTGGCACTTTTAGAAATAAAGTTTTATTAGAATTCAGCTCATTAGTTTCCATATCTTCTGTGACTGCTTGCATGCTACAGTGGCATAGTTGAGTGGTTGGGACAGAGACCGTCTGGCCCTGGAGGCCTGAAATAGCTATAGAAAAAGTTAACCTACCCCTGATCTAGACTAACTAGTCACTTTCAGCTAAACAGGTTTATTTCTGCAAAGGGGTGCATTCCAACAATCTTTCCTTTTTGAAATGCAAACATGGAAAAATGTAAAGTAATGTTATTGAGCAGATGCTTAATAGTTTCCAAGCGACTTTAACGTTGTTGGTTGATTCTTAATGCCTGACATTGTTCACACCAGACAAGGGCAGTTCTGGACAATCCTGAAGACCTACATAAGCATCTCCCAAGAATACCCGTGATGAGACCCTGTAACCAAAGTACATTGGAGGCTGCACATTATACTTTCATCTCAGATATTAAAATAAGATAAGAGATAGGAAATACCTTAAGGGGCACCTGGGCACCTCAGCCGGTTAAGTGTCCAACTTCATTTCAGGTCACAGTCTTGTGCTTGGTTGGGTTCAAGCCCCACGTTGGGCTCTGTGCTGACAGCTCAGAGCCTGGAGCCTGCTTTGGATTCTGTGTCTCCCTCTCTCTCTGCCCCTCTCCTGCTCACACTCTGTCTGTCTGTCTCTCTCTCTCTCTCTCAAAAATAAATAAAGATAAAAAATATTTTTAAAAAGAAAAAGAAAATACCTTTAAAAATGTACTTGTGCTATACAGAGTAAGCCATAATTGATGTGGTGTTATACCCACAGTCTGGAAAAATCACAAGCCCTGAAGAGTGGCTGGTAATAGACGGCAATGTTATTAAGGAAACCCAAAGTTTATACCTTTAAGGAAAACAAAACAGAAATATTATTTGAAACAACTTACATTGTATTTGGGTTATATCTATAAAATATTAAGAATAGGAAATACAGTGTAACTGCTTCCTAAATCTGGCACCAGGGAGTAGAATCAATATTTATAGCTTGTTTATACCTGATGATACATTTCAAGTATTTACTTGTGGGAGATACTTACAGTGTTTGAGGACACATGCTTTGACCCACAGTAATGTAAATCCATGAAATAACTACTTATATGCTATATGAGTTCTGGGGCACATGGTTGGCTTAGTCGGTTAAGCATCTGATTTCAGCTCAGGTCATGATTTTACCATTCGTGGGTTTGAGCCCCATGTCAGACTCTGTGCTGACAGCTCAGAGGCTGGAGCCTGCTTCAGATTCTGTGTGTGTCTCTCTCTGCCCTTCTCCCACTCACTCTCTGTCTCTCTCTCTCTCAAAAAGTAAATAAACATTAAAAAAACATTTTTTTTAAAGTTGGACGTTCAACCAAATGAGCCATCCAGGCACCCTGGCAATGAATTTCTAAATACAACATCCAAAGCAAAATCCATGAAAGAAGAAATTGATGATAAGTTGAAATTTACTAAACTTAAAAAACTTTTGCTCTGCCAAAAAAAAAAAATGCTCTTAAGAGACTGGAAAGACAAGCCACAGAATGGGGCTGTGGGGAGATATGTTTGCAAAACACTATCCAATAAAGAACTTGTGTTCAAAATAGAAAAAAAATCTTAAAACTCAACAATAAGAAAACAAAGAATCCAAGTAAAAATGGAAAAATATCTGAGCAGATACCTCACCAAAGAAGATATTTGGATAGCAAAAAACATATGAAAAAAATGCTCCTCTGTCATTAGAAAATTGCAAATTAAAATGATGATATATAACCATATATCTATTAAAATAGCTAAAATCCAAAAAAACTGGCAATACCAATTGCCGGCAAGGATACAGAATAGTAACACTTACTCATTATGGAGATGAATGCAAAATTGTACAGCCACATGGGAGGACATCTTGGCAGTTTCTTAGAAAGCTAAATACTAGTTTTTTCATATACTCAGGTATTTACCCAACTTATTTGAGAAATTTATGTCTGCGCAATGATCAGCACACAAATGTTTATAGCAGTGTTATTTATAATTGTCAAAAACTGAAAGCAGCTGAGATGGCCTTCAATAGGTAAAGGGATATAAACTCTGCAACATCCATGCAATGGAATATTATTGAATAAAGAAAAGAAACAAGCTATCAAGACATGAAGAGACACGGGTGAATCTTAAATGCATATCATTAAATGAAAGAAGCCAGTGTGAGAAGACTATCTACTGCATGATTCTAATTATATATTCTCACATCTCATTTTGGTAAACAGCATATTTTGTATCTTAATGCCTTAGTTGACACTTCTATGTTCGTGTCCTGGTATAATTCTATATAAACACATATTCAGTGGCTAAGATATATTTATCCATAAGGTAATCCTAAATATAAACCTATTATCTATACATATGACTTTAGCCAGATTACAGTTAACCCTTGAACAACCCGGGTTTGAACTGTACCTATCCACTTATATGCAGGTTTTTTATGGTATGCCACTGTAAATCTGTTTTCTCTTCCTTAGGATTTTCTTAACATTTTCTGTTCTATAGCTTCACTTCCTGTAAGAATACCATATATAGTACATCTAACAAAATATGTGTTAATCACCTGTTTATGTTATTGGTAAAACTTCTGGTCCACACTAGGTGATCAGTGGTTACATTTGGGAGGAGTCAGAAGTTCTACCAAATTAACATATTTAATTGAGAGATCAGCCTCCTCTAGAATGAGCAGACACAGAACTTAAAAAACTGGTGAAATGCATCGTTTTCACCCACAAGCCAGCAAACCAGCTCAGCCTGTCCTAAAGGATGTAACAATGGGGCCATGCCCATGGCTTCTTGGGCCAAAGGGAGATGCATTGGGTTCTAAACAGTTCCTCCTTGGTGGGGAATGAAGTTTCCCCTTTACAGCCACTTCTCTCACACAGGGGCTCAAATCCCTCGCCTTCTGTTCACAGGCTTGCAGGGATCTGGGACTGTAAGATAGCTACACACACAAGCGTGCCCAAGTAGTGGAATCTAACTTAGTCAAGTTAGATTAAGTTGAGGTCATGTTCAGGGGCAATGAGAAGGAGAATCTTAGTCAAGAAGTAAGGTCACAATGATAAGTGGGTGACAAGGACTGACCGCTCGCTCCATCCCTAATGCTCGCTGAGCCTGAGTTCCTTCCCTTCTCCACTTCAGACACTTCAGTCTGCCCCTCCACGCCACCTGCTCTTCTCTTTCCCCTACCTTCAGGCTTACCTCGCCTTTGGAGACAGAAACCCTAGCTAAATATAAGGATGCATGCAGTCTCCTCTTCCTGAGTTAGGCCAGCGGCTCCTTTAAGTCTTTGTTTCTGCTTCTGTGTGGGCAGGGGGTGAGCAAACAGCCCCCAGGGCAGCAGCGAGAGAGCGGAGGGAGAAAGATACACTGAACATATGTCAGAAAACACTGATTTAATACTATGAGATCTAGCCCTGCCACAAGCACTTTACAACCAGCATCCTTTCCTCTGCAAAAACTGCTTTCCTTATTCACCCCCATGTCGTGTTCTTTAATACCAAAATGGTTTTAAAACAAAAAAGTGACACAGTTTTAAAATGTTTAAGCAGACAGACAGTAGAGCTTAATAGGCAGAGCAAAAGTCTTGGCTGAAGAAGAGAATTAAAAAGTTAGATTAAGATGAGGTCATGGTCAGGGGCAATGAGAAGGGGAATCTTAGTCAAGAAGTAAGGTCCCGGGGCGTCTGGGTGGCTTAGTCGGTTAAGCGTCCGACTTTCGCTTAGGTCATGATCTCGCGGTTCGTGGGTTCGAGCCCCGCGTCGGGCTCTGTGCTGACTGCCAGCTCAGAGCCTGGAGCCTGTTTCAGTCTGTGACTCCCTCTCTCTCTGACCCTCCCCTGCTCACGCTGTCTCTCTCTCTCTCTCCTAGAAATAAAAAAAAAAAAAAATCTTTAAAAAAAAAAAAAAGGTCACAATTGATGTCCAACAGCCAGGCAAAAAAAGTAATCAGAGGCTGAGAGAAGGCATGCCTAGTGTCCATGCAAACACGGCGACCCGCACCAGGTAGATAAATTTTTTCTGACTTGGTGGTGGAGGGTGGGGAGTGGTTAATAAAGCTTTGTAGCCATCTATTTGTCCTGAGAGAATGAATTGAAGTTCCCAGAGAATGAGTATTTGGACTCAATCAGTCCAAACAGATGTATTCTAGAATAGTTCCAGAGATGTTTTGATAATGTAAGCTTGTGCTGAGGAATGTTTAATCAACATGAGTTTTAGAATCTTTTTTTAAATTTTTTTTAAAAAATGTACTTATTTCTGAGAGAGAGAGAGAGACAGCGTGAGCAAGGGAGGGTCAGAGAGAGAGGGAGACACAGAATCCGAAGCAGACTCCAGGCTCTGAGCTAGCTGTCAGCACAGAGCCCGATGCGGGGCTCGAACCCACAAACTGTGAGATCATGACCTGAGCCGAAGTCGGATGCTTAACTGACTGAGCCACCCAGGTCCCCCGAATTTTAGAATCCTTGGTGGACTTTCAGCCTACTCTAAGAAGGGTAGCAAGAGAAGCTGAGGCCAATAATCCTTTTTTTTTTAATTGCAATATAGTTGACACATATTCAATAATCCTTAATCTTAACCCTCAACTCTCACCTCAGCGTATGTGGAAATCTATTAAGACCTAACACCAAGTGGCCTTTTACAATTTGCTTTTTTTTTAATGTTTTTTTTTTAAATTTATTTCTGAGAGAGAGAGAGTGTGTGTGTGTGAACAGGGGAGGGTCAGAGAGAGAATGAGAGACACACAGAATCCGAAGCAGGCTCCAAGCTCTGAGCTGTCAGCACAGAGCCTGACAAGGGACTCATGACCTGAGCTGAAGTAGGACCCGACTGAGCCACCCAGGCGCCCCCAATTTGCTTTTGATTAAGATATTCATGTTAGGAAACATTTGTGTCTTCTACCAGAAAACTTTTGCAACTTCTCGCTAATAAAGACATCTCCAATTAATACCATAAATATTTCTCTTGGAGATGCCCATGTCTCTTTTGGGACAAATCGTTTTTAAAAGGCTTGTAATTAGTATATTGCTCTGTCTCAACTCAGTGGTATAGGAACATGATATAGTTTTATTTTTCTCTAATTACTGCCTTCAACCAACCTTGATCATATAGGCCCTTTGCATTCCTTAGTGACGTGCCAGGCAGATTTCAAAACTTTTCTGGTTATTTTTCTATTATTTTTTTTAATGTTTTTATTTTTATTTCTAGGAGAGAGAGAGAGACAGCGCGAGCAAGGGAGGGTCAGAGAGAGAGGGAGTCACAGACTGAAACAGGCTCCAGGCTCTGAGCTGGCAGTCAGCACAGAGCCCGACGCGGGGCTCGAACCCAGAAACTGCGAGATCATGACCTAAGCGAAAGTCGCTTAACCGACTAAGCCACCCAGGCGCCCCTCTATTATTAAAACTCATTCCAGCTGAGCTCTAACCTCAAACTTGATTTGCATATCACCACCTGAGACCCCAGGAGTTGAGTGGGGAGGAGTTGAGAGTGCGTGCAACGCTCTGAGCTGCCGTCCCCTCCCCTTCATGGTCTGTCCTCTCCAGTGTGCTGGTGGGAGGGACACAGAGAGAGGGCGACTCTTATTTAACTGGCCTCTGTGGTTCCTCTCCCCGAAGGCTGCTCTTCTTCTCAGGGTGACATTAACTAGCTATCGACAAGCCCCCACGGGGTTGGCATTCAAACACCTGCTCTTCAAAGAGCCCGTGTGGGAGCTCTTGCTTCTCTGACTCTGGAGACCTAAGCCTGGCTCCACCTCTTCCGCCCCTTTCCTTCCTCCCCCACCCCCAGCGCCCACAGCTTGCACCTGCAGAGGAGGGCCGAGGAATGCCACAGCATCATTCTCCCCTCTCGGGGCAGCTGTCTTCAGGGATGCAAGCCCAGCTGCCTTCCAGAGTTTTCCCCAGGCCCACGGGAGATACACGTGTCTTCGCCATGGCCATGTACCTCTGGGCCCCACCGTCTTCCAGTCCTCTCCCCCGGTCGGGAGATCAGAGGGGACCTGCCAGGGCACATCAGCAAGTCACCCACTTGGAGACCAGGTTGCCCACCTCCCCTTCTCCAACTTCTACAGGTAATTTCCTTGGAGCCTCCCTGTCACCGGGCTTGAGGAGAGGAGTGGTGTGTAATCCATTCCTCCTTCACCCAGGGCCAGAGAGGAAATAACTTCTCCGCACAGATACTGCACAGCTGTGGCTTGTATGCTCTCCTCCTCCTTCACTCCTTAGTTTTCTTATGTAGATATGGGGGTGTGGGAGGCAGGTGGGGGGCAGGTGGCTGGTGGAGAGGGACTATTCATCACTTCCTAATAAGCCTAGAGGAGCTGGCCTCCCGGGCCCTCCCCACGCGGGTGGCTCTCCCCATAATGGCAGGTAGTTCCTGCCAGATGTGTTCAGCTGTGGGCCCAGCTCCCATTTGTGGGGTGTCAGCAGGGAGAGTACTCAACAGCCTTCAGCAGGCTTCGACAGAAAAGTGCACAAGCTTTACAAAAAAGAGCTGGGGAGTGCCTGGGTGGCTCAGTTGGTTGAGCGTCCAACTTCAGCTCAGGTCATGATCTCTTGGTTTGTGAGTTCGAGCCCCATGTTGGGCTCTGTGCTGACAGCTCAGAGCCTGGAGCCTGCTTCGGATCCGGTGTCTCCCTCTCTCTCTGCCCCTCCCCTGCTCATGTGTGTATGCTCTCTCTGGCTCTCTCTCTCTCTCTCTCAACAAATAAACATTTAAAAATTTTTAAAAAGACAATATTTTTACCACAGAATCTGAGGGCACGAATCTGTTTGTCAGGGATGAGGGGGATAGCATGTCTTTCTCGTGTAGACACAGAAATCCTCTCCTGTCCAAAAAGATGATCTCTCTTGTGAGCCAGTCAGGAAGGAAGGACTGAAGAAGCCAAACAGCGGCTTGGTGACAGAGAACAGGCCCTCCGTGGCTCTGCTGGTACCTCAGGACGCTTCTGCTCAGTCTCCCCGCATCCTCCAGTCCCCACGTGACCCCAAAATTCAATCAACAAGCCACTAATTGGAAGGCACCCAAAGAACCCGCTTCCTGTATGTCCTGTTTCCTACTCTAATTAGCAGCAAAGGGCAGGTGGAACGAGTTGGGGAAATGGCCTCCCTCTTCGCAGGCAATCATGGAAAGAACATTTAGGTTGACTTCCAGGATTTTCAGGAAGAAAAGAGTAACATTCCTTCTAATACATTGCAGTCCCGCCCCACCCCCCACCCCCCAATCCTTGTCCTAAAACCCAGCTGTCAGAGCCAGCCCTTTGGTGCGTGACTGATAGGGTTGAGGCACCACCTAGTGGTTTAAACTGAAAATACCCCGTAAGGATGTCCCTGGAGACTCCGAGGCTGGAAAAGGGACCTGAAAGGAAAAGCTACTCACGCCCAAAGCCTTTCTGTATGCCCCTGTAGCCTAGAGCCACACATCTTTAAAAGATGTATTTTTATGCTAGCCTGTTTAAGGGTTTACCCAGCTTATCAGGAAGAAAGCAAGAACTGGAACCCAGGAGACCTGAACCCCATACTCCCCAATAGACTGGAAAACTGTGTCTCCTAAGATCTCTCCCCAGGACTGTAAACCACCCTGGAGATCTCTGGGCCTCACTCAGCATCTGGGGGAGACTCAGTAGAGAAGTTAGTGCCAATGAAGGAGTAGGGAGAGAAAGGAAGAATCTCTCTTCTCAAAGAGCAGTTTCCACTGAGCTTATGCAAAGCCCTCAGAGTAACAGAGGGAAGGGCAATAGAATGCACTGTCTCAGGGTGTACCCCTCAGAGTTGTCGGTGGGTGTCCATCCCTCGGGTCTTACTTGGCTCCTTGGGCAGCCCAAGGAGGCGGGACCAAGCAAGAGTGAGGCTGCCCACGCATTTCTGCAGGAGAGAAGCTGGCAAGTCAGGTCAGCACCTCCGGAAGAAGTCTAGTGTAGATCAGCATGTGACATTGGAGAGTTACAGGAAAGAGGGGCAGCTAGGAGGCACAGTCTCAGAGAACAGGATGTAAATACAGCTTCTAGAATGCTGAGCAATGCCCGTGCTTTGGCGTCTGATACAGGTGAGGCTGTTAGCTGGTAAAAAAAAAAAAATTCAGAATGGTGGGGCCCAGCCCCAGGAAACCGGGCTGCCAACTGCGCTCCCTCCTCTCTACCTCTGGAAACCTAAGGGGGATGGAGAAAGTCCAGGCAACACAAGGCTCAGACAGGAGAGGTCTGCACAGACAAACGTAGATCCAGGAAGCGGCCAAATGTCGTGTCAATCAGTGCCGGGTCCAGTGGGGGTCCATCCACAGAGACTGGTCCCGAGTCAGTTGAGGTTAGCGTTGTGCTCGGTGTCTAGCGCCCGGACTCTGCTGGAGCCAAGGCTCTGGTACATTTTCTCAGAAGGAGCCTCCAACTGTTCTTTTCAGCCCCTAGACTTGCTTATGTCTACTCTGCAGGCAGCCCAGCCTCAGCAGGTCCCCCGTACTGAGACCAAGGCAGAGGACAGATTGCCCCTATTTGAGCCTCGAGACTTCTTGCCCTTCAGCATACGTGGCCTGGCAACACAGTCCGCCCTTCCCCTCCTGTTAGTCTCTCTGCTCAAGTTCCTGAAGCCCCAGGCTCCGCGGACTCGCTTCCCTCTTGCCTACCTTGGCTCACCTCTATTTTCCTTGTTCAGGATTGGTTCCATCCTTGAATGAAGTGTGGCTTCTTCACCTGTTGTTCTAAGCTGGGCTCGGGACATGAAAAATTTCGGGATATGAAGAAGATAACAAAATGTTCCCAGTGGAGAGAATAGTGTGAGACAAAGCCGGAAGGTCATGAAATGTGGGGAAAACCTAGGAAGCAGTGAGCATAGGAGTTTAAGGTACGAGCCGAACAAGACTCTGAGGAGGAGGCCAGGGCCCCCTGTAGAGGACCAGATGAGAACTTGTTCCTGCACTTGGTGGGCTGTAGGGTATCTTCTAGGATTTCAAGTAGGGGAGTGAATGATCCTAGCTCTGAGGTTGGTTGGGATAGGTGGAGCGAAGCGGGAGGGTGGGGATAGAGAAACTCCTAGAAAACCAGCATGACAGCCAGGGAGGAGAAAACACAGGCTGGAACAAGTTAAAGGTCCGGAGAAGGAGCCAGAAGGGAACCCACAATGGAGGCAGGACTGACAAGCTTTAGCAACCGTTTGAATGCACAGTGTCAGGGACACACAAAATCACGGTGTGTCTTAAAATCAATGGCGCCTCGGCTTCAGGGAGAGACCATTCTTTGTCCGAAGAAACGCAAAGACCTTCTCCTCACTGCAGACCAGGCTGCACCTGACGAGAATCTGTTTGTCATGGCGGTTCAGTGCATACCCCCAGCTCCTCCTAGACGTGTGTTCAGGCCAAGCTTCGGGCAGAGTTCCTGCCAGGAAGCAAGAACCCCTGAGCGGGCTCCCCTCCCTTCCCAGGGGTCGGAATGGGCAGGCATTCCCTTCAGCACAGACATTTCCTGCTCGCTCAGCTTTCTCCCCAATCCCTAGGAGCCCCTCTTTAAGGATTCTGGACATAGGCTCAGGGAGTGGACTGGTTTCTCCAAGTGTAGGGCTCAGGGTCCAAGAGCCCTGCCTACTGCTCAGCCAGTAAGTCCACCCACCTCCCCCTGTGCCCAAGAGATGCTTCAAGCACTTCGTGCTTCCTGGAGAGTCCAGAGGAGGTCATAGAATAGCGTAGTCTGAGAAATAAAATTGCTGCCTCCCCAAGGCTTCTTAGGCCATGTCATTGACCCTCTCCTGAGGCTATGGGTCAGCCTCCCCCAGAAGCACCACCTGCTGCCAAGGAATCCCCCCCCCCCAACCATGAGGTGGGGCCTCCAGGCCCCTCATAGCTGTAACTCCATTGCGACTCTAGCAAAACACCAGGATCGACGGAATGATTTTCCTCTGACCTCGCAGGCCCAGGGCTGTGTTCTCTCCCGTGCACACCTAGGAACGCGAGCTGCCTATTTGGTGCCCCCTCCAGTGGAAACAATCTACCTTCCACATTCCCCTCTCCCGCTGAGCTTCCATACGCCCGAACACCGGAGTATTCGCAAACTAGTTATTTTTCAGATCCAAGGGAAAGCTAATGCCATGAAACTGGCCAAATGTAGAAGAACTGAATGGTAAGTGGCCAGGTCCCCTCGCCTCATTACAAACCCCAGGCAGGTCATTCTAAATGACAGTTCAGCTGGCTTAGAGGGGCTGTCTCGGGGACCTTGCCTGCCCCTCTCTGTACCTCAAGTCCACTTCAAACCGTCTTCACCCTTACTTGGCAAACTATGACGGCCAAGCCCTCCTCTCTGCTCGGTCTCCAGCAGGATTACTATGACCCCCTCCTCAGTGAAGCAGAACCCAGAAACCTGCCTTCGTGCCACAGGAGCAGACTAGCCACCAAGAGCCCCACCGCTCTCCACGCCTATCCAGGTATTGGGAGAAAAGGAACTTCTGTCTGTATGTGAGAACCCCGCTGGGTGTGTGCTCGTTTGTGCCTAAAAGAAAGACATGTTTCCTCTACCCTCAATACCTGTAACCCCAACTGTGTGGATTTCCACACACCAAGCAATTCTCCAATTCTCAGCAGATGCCAACAGGGCATCCTACAATTTAACTCAATGTTGACACTAACTTCCCAGAGTGAGTGCAGACCCCACGGGCTAAGGGCTCAGTCCCATAACACTGCCCACCCCCCCCCATGCCAATTCTAAGCCGCAGGTGGTCACCTGCACCCCTGACTGAAGCCAGACCGACAGGAAGTCCCATGAGCCTGTCCTTGGATCCAATAAATTTGCTAGAACGGTTCACAGAAACCAGGGAAATGGTTTACTCACTATTCTTGATTATTATAAAGGATGCAATTAAATGGAGCAGATGCGTAAGCTGAGGAGTGTGAAGCTTCCATTCATGCCCTCTCTGAGGGTGCCACCTTCCAGTGCCCGGGCATGTTCACCAGCCCTAAGTTTTCGGGACCATGTAGTTTAGGGATTTGCATACACAGACGTCATCATACAGGCAGGATGGATTATTTACTCAGTCTCCAGCCGCTCTCCCCTTCTCAGAGGATTGAGCATGAGGCTGAAAATTCCACTAATCATGGCCTGGTCTTTCTGGAGACCAGGTCTTTCTGGAGACCCATCCTGAGGCTACCTAGGAGCCCACCGAGAGTCCCCTCGTTAGAGCAAAAGATGCTCCTGCCATCCAGAAAATTCCAAGGGGTGTAGGAGCTCTAAGCTGGGACCCAGAGTCAAAGACCAAATATTAGGAAACACAAAAGGCTTCCTGTGTCTCTGTCATTCAGGAAATTACAAAGGTTTTAATTGCTCGGTGTCAAGAACCAAGGGCAGAGACCAAATATATATTTCTTATTATGTCACACGCCCATTCTTTTCTCCATTTGAGAGGCGTGTGAAGCCTCCCCCCGCCGCCATTCTGCCCCCACCTCCTATAATAAGGGAGTCCCTGGGCCCCTACGTGCTATACCAATAGAGCCCAACCACTGAGCAGCCTTAACTGCTCCCTGTAACCAACCCTTAAAGACAGGCCTGGGAAATAGGAAAGCCCTGGAACAAAGGCAAGGTGGGGGAAATGGGGTGCCTTGGTCCCCGCTTGGCACGCCTGCTCTGGGGTCCCTCACCCCTGCCCTCCTCGCCCTCACCCACTATAACTACCTTAGAGCAAATGTATCAGTGAAGCCCCTGCCAAGTTGTCAGGAGCTACCTAACCCACGCAGCAGGTGCCCAGTCCTGCAATGAATAAAAAGCTGATATAGAAACATTGTGGTTGGAATATCTGAGGGGTGTTCCCGATACAAGATAAAGGAGACAAATACTAATCGTGCCTGAGCTAGGTGGATTTGTGTTTATTCTACCCAAACATACCCTTGTTTTACCCTCCTCCTTAAAGGGCTGCCCCAGACCATCACCAGACCTGATTTGACCCAACATCCTGCCTGTGTCCGTGCCACATTTCTGAACCCACCAGCAACTGACGCAAGCACAGACAAAACTTATCGGCAGCCCACACCCTGCCAGCAACAGCCATCCACTCCAATCTGCAAAGATTTGTTTCCTTGGGATAAGAAAGCAACCTTTCTGGGATCTTTTTATTTAATTTTTTTATTTAGCTTTTATTTAATTCTATGGGAACAGTTCTGGAGTTCTATGCAAATACAGCAAGCATACAAAAGGGCATTCCATTTCTGTTTTTTTTTTTTAAGTTTATTTATTTTGAGCAAGACAGAGACAGTGGGAGTGAGGGAGAGGCAGAGAGTGAGGGAGAGAGAATCCCAAGCAGGCTAAGCACCATCAGCATAGAACCCGATGCGGGACTCGAACTCAGGAAACTGTGAGATCATGACCTGAGCCAGAACTGAGAGTCGGACACTTAACTGACTGAGCCACCCGGGCACCCTTAAAAGGTATTTTAAAGCACAAGCGAGTATCTGTTGCAAATCAACGCATTCCAGCTTTTCCAACGATGTCTAATATCTGAAAAGCTACTGCAGGATTCTGGACATTTCTACATTAACCTTCCTCTATAAAATCCTTATGTTTTTGAGTTTTGGATACAGGACCAGCCTATATGGAAACAGTTTACATACTCTCCAGTGGTGTGTTCAGCTCATGGAAAGAGAACGGTTGAACTCCATGGCAACATTACAGTGCAAAACAACGAAATCCCCTCTGATATTGCTGCTTGTACCCAGAAACTACTGTTTCTAGTGGATTCCATGGCAGGACTCAGCATGGCCAGCACTCACTGGGGACCTACTATGTGCACACAGTGAAGTGCTGTGGGAAGGAATATCGAGCAGAGAGAGACAGCCTGGTCGGGGATGAGGGATGGATATGCAAACCACTGACCTGCATGGAAAGCAGCATGAAATCAGTGCCATTGGAGAGATTCAAGTGAGAAGCACCATGAAATGGGCCATTAAATTCATTTCAGTGAAGACAGCATCGGTGCTGAGCCTTGACTGATTTGTAGACCTGTAATCACACAGCGTGCTTCAATGTGAGAGGACGCTGTAAACAAAGGTAAAGAGATGTGAAAGTCGATGACTTACTTGAAAACCATTGAGTTACCAGCTATAGCCGGGGGGGTGGGGGTAGCCTCCAGTGTTTATTAAGAATCCTGTGAGGGCAGGGAGCACGTTTCAGATGCAGGTGTCTGGCATGATCACCAGATACTCCAATTCAACAAGTGTAGGGTGGACAATGTTTTCTAAGTTTTGCAGGTGACTCTGAGGCCGGTGGCCCAGGACCGCACAGGACACTGGGACGGAACCCGTGTGGAGGGAAGAAGTGGTAGATGTGATGGAAGGCAGGACGGGCCCAGATCACAGGCACCTCAAATGCTGTGCTGAGAAGGTTGGGCTCTATCCGCAGTGCATGTCATATCTGTGTTTTTAGAGATTCCATTCTGCCAAACTTCTGAAAGGTTTGAAGTCTTCCGGTGCAATGTTGAGAAGAATCAACGTGCTTGGGGAATTTACTGCAGAAATAATAAAGTTCACTTAGTAATGTTTGGTTTGTTTCGCTACAGAGCTGTTTGGTTAGAGGAGTGAGAAAGCAGGAATTGGGAACCGGGTATGCCTGCTGGAAAGAGATTACAAATCACAGGGGCTGTAGGATCCGTGTGACTGTGGTACTGCCTCTTCTCGTTCGCTTAAAGGAGTAAAGGGTGCTGGAAATGGGGAAATTGAGACAAATTGTGTCTTTCTGGTTTTCTTTAGAAATGTAGAGACTATAATAGGTGTCTTTTCTCTGTAAGAGAAGCACAGACACAGAGTTTTCAAATTGTGCCTTAGAACACTCTAGAAACTCATTTCTGCTACAGATGTTCTTCCAGAGGATCGAGTCTCAAATTATGTGGTCTCAGAACCAGAATTATAAATGACTGAGGAACCCAAAGAGCTTTTTAAAAATATGAAATATTTTTATAAAAATATACCCATGTATCTTTATTATCTTGGAAATTAAAACTAAGAATTCAAAAAAATATATTTACTATTCACTTAAAATAACAGTAATGGACCATTACGTATTGATGTAAATAATCCTTTAATTAAAGATAACTATGTTTTCCAAACCCCTCAAAAAACTATTGAAGAGAGTGGCACCGTTTCAAGATTTTGCAAATCTCTCCTGAGTGGCTTCACAGAAACCAGCTAGACCGATATCTATCCTTCTATCCATATATCACATTTTCATATGTCACAGATGGAAGCCCCCGGAAAACTCTTCTGTACATTCGTGAGAGAATGAGAGAGTAAAAGGCAAAATAAATGTATGCATTTGATTATGAAATTGGTTTAGACTTTGCAGATCTCCTGAGTCAGTGCCCAAGACCTCTGGGGATTTCCAGAACACACTGTGAGAACACCGTTCTCCAGATCCCACGGATCTGGAATGCGGTGAGGGCATGTGAGATAGAGCCAGCTTAGAGGACCAGCAGGTGATACCTATTTCAAGTCCCGAAATTCCAGGATTGGTCTTACACCAATCCAGATGGCGAGGAGGGTGTCCAGGACCTAACTCTGCTCGGGATTGGGAGACAGAACCAAGATTATGTTAAGAAGCAATTGTGGGTCCTTGAAGATGAGTAAGGGAAATGTCAGAAAGTCCCTCAAATCTGTGGGGTTTTGGGTTTTTTGGGTTTTTTTTTTTTTTTTGCTTTAGAGGAGTTTATGACACCGAGTATGCATCAAAAACACCTTCTTTTTTTAAAAAAAATAGTTAATTTTTTTCCCTTAAATAGTTTATTGTCAAGCTGGTTTCCATATAACACCCAGTGCTCATCCCAACAAGTAAGTTTGTTTTAAAAGATAGCTATCTAGGGGTACCTGGGTAGCTCGGTCCATTCAGCCTCCAACTCTTGATTTCACCTCATCATGATCTCATAGTTCATGATATCGAGCACCCTGCCGGGCCCTGTGCTGACAGCATAGAGCTTGCTTGGAATTCTCGCTCTTCCTCTGGCTCTGTGCCTCCACCACTCACGTGTGCACTCTCTCTCTCAAAATAAATAAACATAGATAGATGATAGATAGATAGATAGATAGATAGATAGATAGATAGATAGATAGATAGATAGACAGACAGATAAAAATATAGCTATCTGGGCCCTATTTCAAAGACTCCAAATTAGAATTGAATGGGGCTTGGGCACAGGTATTTTTACCAGCTCCAGTGTGAATTCTGAGGTACTACCAGGTTTAGGAACCTCTGCTTTAGATCATATATTTATGTTTTACATATAATAAGCTATCCATTTGTATTACAATGTGTTTATTTTGTGTTCATTTTGATTTTGTTTCTTCCTAGAATTCTATCTATATCTGAAAGATGCCTAAAAATTATCTACTCATAATATATACCCATGAGTATACATAGACATAGAACCTGTATTTCTGATTGGGACATACCAGCTTTTCCATAAGCACTATTTTTTAAAACGCAACTCCAAATTAAAGAAATAGAAAATGGTGCTGCTATTCAGAAAAGAAATCATGGATTGTTTGCTTCCATAATAAACTTTTAACAGAGTTTTTTCCTAATGGAAATTCATTGTTACTAAATAAAAATCTTGAGGAAGAAAAAAATACCTTAAATATAATCTACATTGGGGATGCAAATTGTAGAGAAACAGACACCAAAGGATTTGCATTTAATCAAATCTAAAGCAAGTCATTTCAGAAGCATCACTACCAGGTACAGAAGCCTTTCCCATCGGGATCAGGCTGACCTTTCCAGAGACCAGGATCCCTTATCAAGGAGAACACATTCACCGGATATCCTACATTGCTGTTAACAAGGAGATTCACCAGAACCATCCAGAATGGAAAATGGTGAGTCACTGTCGATTATTAAAATTTTTTTAAAAACTTTACTAATCCTAATGTTTGTTTTTGGCATCACAAGTGGAGCAAAGGGCACGAAGAAATAGCCCTAAATTCTGGCTAGAACATAGAAGAATATAAAACGGCAGACTGGAGACCAACAATTTAGAACTCTTGATAACATTTTCAGAATTCTTTCACATTTAATTACTAATTGTTAGGTTTACTTTTGCTGCCTAGAGTTTAGATAGGTATCTGTTTTGAAGATCAACTCTACTGAACATCATTTTTATAAAACAAAGACTTAGGTATTACAGCACCCTTTTCCAGTAGAGGGAAACGTTGTGTTAAATGTAACAACTTCCAGTAAGCTCTCAAATTTAAGGAAAGTGCAGGAGAGGGATCCAAATTTATAGAGAACTCGAAATATCTTTTACTCGTGCATCTTGCTTTAGGTTCTTAGTCTAAGACCAGAGGACTGTCCACATCCATGTGATAGGGAAGAGCCCAGGCTGTCGTTTCATGAATTCACACTGTGTACAGATCTTTCCTACTTTGTTCACACCGAGGATACAAATGTTAGTGGCAACACAGAGTAAAACCCACCCATTCAGGAACAAATCTGAGATTTAAAAAAAATCAGAATTTTAAGTGTTCATAAATAATGACAGAATATTTCAAAAATGCCTTGTAAAGTGCCTCCAAAGAAAAATTGGTATTTTTTGTAAATGCCTCAGCTCTTCAAAGTCTGATCTCAAAAACTAAGCTGATAGACCCATCGCGCAAGAGCACTCGTGTGGCGGCACAGACTGCTTATTGACAGAGGTGTTAAGTTTTGGCTGCAGCTAGGAGGCTTTAGGGGGGAGAAGGGCCATCATGGGGAGGGGTCTGTGGACGAACCAAACTTCTACAAAACCCTAACATGCTAACTAATTCAGCCTCACTTAAAATCTTTAGTTTTTCTTTCCAGCTGAAACTTTCCCAAATAGTATATTTTATATTCAGCTTAGCAGTTCATATTTGAACATTTCATTATTAATTGCCGAACTTGCCTCTCCTTGTGTTCTTCTGGAGGCTTCCCATAATCTCGCTGACATGACACCCGCTCCACAGATCTGAATTGGAGCCATGAACGCCAAGCCCCTAGAGTGTGTAGAACTAGCACATTTTATTCCTACGTGGGTGTCTCCCTCCCCTCGGCGAGGGGACTCTGATCCTCAGTGAGGCAGGCTGAGCTGGGCTAGGGAGGTAGTGGGGGCCCCTGAGCCAGCAGAGGGACCAGCGCACCGTCCGGCCACCGGCCTGTCTGGGACCTTGACATGATTCTTGCCACTTCGCCGGCAGGCCAAGAAATGGAACAAGCATGGACGTTGTCCATCAGTCGCCCATCATTCAGGATCTTTATTCTAATCTGTCTTGAGTGAGCATGTGTGAGCCCATCATCTGTTATCTTCATTTTTCCATCGCCAAATGTCAGAACTCAAAATATGAATTGCTCTTTCCTAAAATTACTGGATGGTCTTCTGTTCTATTCCTTTTTGTGTGTTTGTTTCAAGCAATCTCTATTCCCTTACCCTAGATAACAAGCCCCTGCTTAGAGAAAGCAGTGTATTCCAGACAAGTGTTGTCAAAAATAGTAAAATGAGGGGCGCCTGGGTGGCTTAGTCGGTTAAGCGTCCGACTTTCCTTAGGTCATGGTCTCGCGGTTCGTGGGTTCGAGCCCCGCGTCGGACTCTGTGCTGACTGCCAGCTCAGAGCCTGGAGCCTGCTTCATATTCTGTGTTTCCCTCCCTCTCTGACCCTCCCCTGCTCACGCTGTCTCTCTCTCTCTCTCTCCTAGAAATAAATAAAACATTAAAAAAAAATAGTAAAATGAGGGGCGCCTGGGTGGCTCAGTCGGTTAAGCGTCCAACTTCAGCTCAGGTCATGATCTCGCAGTTCGTGGGTTCAAGCCCCGCATGAGGCTCTGTGCTGACAGCTCAGAGCCTGGAGCCTGCTTCATATTCTGTGTTTCCCTCCCTCTCTGCCCCTCCCCTGCTCACACTCTGTGTGTGTGTCTCTCTCTCTCAAAAATAAATATTTTTTTAAAAAAGTAAAATGAGTAAAATAATAAAATAATATGGTGCTTACTTCAAAAAAACACCATAAATGTATGTGATAGTTAAGAACAAAAAGCTGTTTGGGAATCACCTACATTTTAAATAGTCACCTTCAGAATGTACATGTTTGTTTTAATGGGGAAAATGTTTAATTTTCAAAAACAATTTTAAAGCGACAGCACTATCAACTGTACGATGGGCCAAATTCGTTACCAAAATAGATGGCAGTGAGCAGAGGACATGACGTAGGCAATTTGCTGCATGTACACACTCACAATATGGCAACACAAAAACAATTTTTTTTCCAAATTCTAAAGGATAAGTTGATTCTTGGTGATAAATTTGCTTGCGCTTTCTCTCCGGAAACACGGGTCTTTGTTCTCTCAGCAACTGATCTGAATGCAAGTTTGTATCTAGGGTATTTGAATAAAAACTCCCAAGCATCTCCTGGTTTATGCAGGTGTGGGTTCTTTAAATAGACAATGCACAGGGGGAAATGTCTGGGGGAAGGAAGACTGATAGCATGTTTAACTCCTCTGTAAAAAGGGAGGGCAGGAAAGGTTAGAAAACTTTCCAGAATCCTCAAAACGTGAAGAATACTCCAGGGGACAGTTTAAAGAAATCGTTCGAGGTTCCACTGCTTAATTTAAACTTACCTGAGGGGCGGCACCTGGGTGGTTCAGTTGGTTGAGTATCCAACTTTGGCTCAGGTCATGATCTCGCAGTTTGTGAGTTCGAGCCCCACATCGGGGCTGTCAGCCCAGAACCTGGAGCCTGCTTCGGATTCTGTGTCTCCCCCTCTCTCTGCCTCTCCCCTGCTCAAGTTTAAAAAAACAAACAAACAAACAAACTTACTTGAGGTCACTTTTTGTGCTCTGTCAAGTGTAAGTATTGGCTTTTCTGTAGCACTGATTCAGAGCATGGCTCAGCCCCTGTGTCCTGTCCCCTTACCACCTGGGCCCTTGTGAAGCCCCAGAGACAGGGTCTCATCCCCCTTCTCATGAAAATGCTGTCTCCCACATCCTGAAAATCTTTACCTTTCCAAACCTCATGGCCTTCTGTGCCTTCATTCTGCTCTAAGGTATTTTATTTATTTCACAGGTATTTATTGATCATGTACTAGGTGCCAGATTCTTTTTTCTTTTTCTTTTTTTACATGTATTCACCTTTGAGAGACAGACAGAGACAGAGCATGAGCAGGGGAGGGACGGAGAGAGGGAGGGAGACACAGAATCTGAAGCAGTCTGAGGCTCTGAGCTGTCAGCACAGAGCCCGACATGGGGCTCGAACCCACGAACCCTGTGATCATGACCTGAGCCAGAGTCGGATGCTCAACCGACTGAGCCACCCGGGCGCTGCAATACATGCTTCACTTCTTACCTCTCCTCCCCATTCTTACCTTCCCCGTACCCTTTGGACCCCTGGGCATCAGAGCTTGCAGGGCCTCCGAGGCTCTGTGTTTGGATGCCTAGACTTCTTTTGCCACAAAGTCTTCCTTTGAGCACTTTATTTTTGTAGTTTAAATTCCCATAGTTTCAAAGGTGTGTCTTAGAAGTACTAGTCAAAGCCATCATCTTATCTATAGGGTATTTTGGTTTGATTGTGCCAGCACAGCCTCAAGGTCAGCACGTTCAAAACTGAACTCTTATTTCCCCCATTACAACTGACTCTCCTTCCTGCCTTCCTGATTTCTCTTCTTCATCCTGGCAGTCTTTGTTTTTTTACTGTGCATCTGCATGTGTGTGCCTACGTGTGTGTGTGTGTGTGTGTATTTTCTTTTGAAGATTCTCTTGCATCTGTCTTTTCCTTGTCATTTCCACTGTCTCTGGTTAGCCTCTATTTTACCTGTTCCCATCCTCTGTGGCTCCTCGCCCTCAACCCATCCTAGTCTCTGTCTTCAGGTTAATCTTCCAAAACGGCATTCCAAATCTTCTCCCAAAATGATCGAGTCACAAGAGTCTCCTGTTCAGAAGGCTTAGTGGTTTGCATCACCTACGCCATAAAGTGTAATTTTTCACCCTCCAGTTTTCAAGAGCTTCAACATGTCCATTAATCTCTCCACCCCACTCCCCCGCTCCAAAAAATCAGGATGCTTTCAACAGATAATTAAGAAAGCTTATCATGTGCCAGACACCTCCAGCATTGCCACTTGAGATGTTTCAGTGAGTAAAAAGCAAGCAAATATCCCCACCTTCATGAAGCTTACATTCTAGCAAAAAGCAGACAGCAGCAAGTAATAAACCTGATAAATAAAGAAATTATATAGGTCTTTATAAAGTGACAAGCACTACATAGAAAGAAAAGATAAAACGGGGTGAGGCAAATTAGGAATGTTTTATGGGAGGGGCGCCTGGGTGGCTCAGTTGGTTAAGTGTCCGACTTCAGCTCAGGTCATGATCTCACGGTTCGTGGGTTCGAGCCCCGCATCGGGCTCTGTGCTGACAGCTCAGAGCCTGGAGCCTGTTTCAGATTCTGTGTCTCCCTCTCTCTGACCCTCCCCTGCTCATGCTGTCTCTCTCTCAGAAATAAATAAAACATTAAAAAGAATTTTTTTAAAGGAATGTTTTATGGGAAAGATGCAACTTTAAATATGTTCTCATTGAAAAGATGACATTTGAGCCAAGACATGAAGGGAACACGGGTGTGTAGCCATGTGGATAACTAGGGGAAGAATAATCCAGGGAGTGTGGACGGCCAGTGCAAAGGTCCTGAGGCAGAAGTGGTATGCTTGGTGCATTTCAGAGTCTGATGGGAGTACAGTGAGCAAGGGGAGAGTATTAGGAGGTGAGATCAGAGGTATCGTGCAACAAGGTTACATGAGGCCCTTCTAAGGACTTTGGCTTTTACTCTGACTGAAATGGGGAGCCATTTCAGTATGGTTTTGACCAGAGAAGCGACACTGTTGTGCTTTCTTTTTTCAAGCACCACTGGGCTGAGAACTGACTGGGACACTGGGGGTGAGGGATGCTGAAGGCTCCCGCAGTGATCTCATGACAAACGGCAGAGTAGGAGTGGTGGAGAGGGGAAAGTCCGCGCCATCCTGAGCTCCTCAAGGATGTGTGGGAGGTACAGGAGGAAGAGAGCCCGGGGGTGGGGGGTGCCTATAGCTTTGGGATTGAGTAACCAGCAGCATGGAGCTGCCATCGGCCGAGACAAGGGAGGTCTCCAGACAAAGCAAATGTGGAGGAGGGGCTGGAGCTCCGATTCGGACATGTGGAGTTCCCGACGTCCACCGGACATCCATGTGAAGATGGATATTCACGTCTGGAGTCCGGGCCGGATGGGTCTGGGCTCAAGTGTATCCATTTGAAATTCATCGACACGGAGATGGCATTAACTCCCATGACGCCGGTTGCTTACCCTTTCTACACCTGCCTCTGTGTTCATTCATGCCTTGTCTGATGCCCACAAGACCTTTCTCCCTGCCCCTAACCCATCCGCATCGCATGCAAGCCCCACCTGAATCGCATCCCTTCCCACCGAGCTGTCACTGACCACCCAGAGTGTGCTCTTCCCCCCGTACTCTTTGACACGTGAGTGTCTCATCTCCCTCACAAAAATGAGATCTCTTTGAGGACATCTGCTAGATGCTCTAAACTTCTTTGGCATCCCCTGTGGCATTTGGCCCGTACTTTGCACTAAGCCCGTGCCAACTAGTATGTAAGACCAACTGTTGATGACAAAACTTCAGAAGTTTTGATCTGTTTATTTGCCATCTCATGAACTTTCTCCCTCTATTAATTAACCATGTGGTTATTTGTTGACTTATTTAAAATAGGTGTATTCCTTCTAGGCTTTTTGGCAAACACATAAAGCACAGATTGATGAGTCAGATTGAAATCGCCAATTGAAAGGCCCTTCAGGGAAGAGTGAAGCCAAGACTAGCCTGGACCCACAGAGGATCCAGGCTGGACCCCTGGGGCGCCACCCCCACCCCCCCTCAGACCTGTGTCCACTCCCACTGTGAATCACCAGGTGTTCCTGCTACCTCTCCGCCAGGAAAACGTGAATACCCATGGCTGGCCCCCCAAACAGGAACACTATAAAGTCCTTACTGTTATGTATACCTGTGACTCTCAAACTTCAGAAAACATCAAAATCACCCGGAGGGCTTATTAAAACATGAATTGCTGAGCCCCAGCCCGAAAGTTTCTGAGTTCGTACATCTGGAGTGAGAGCGTGAGAATCGGCACGTCTAGAAAGCTCCTAGCAAGGCCAGTCCTGCTGGTCGGGGGTCACACTTTGAGGATCACTGGGGCGCATTCTCACTTTGCCCCCTGCTTTGGTCTGACTGTTAGAGCCTGAGCCACTGTCCCACTCCACGCTGCTCCCCTGCGCGCTGAGCTGGCTCAGCCACCGACCACACACCAGCCGCCACCCCTCTCTGGCCTTGCTTTATCTCCGTCGCGGGAGTTGAGAGCCAGTTCATGCCGCTGCCTCAGTTTCTTGCTCCCTCTTCAGCCTCGTTCCATCATGTTTTCCCCGTATCATAAATCTTTAGTCCCTTCCTCTGACCTACTCAAATATCCTCAAATCTCTGCCACGCATAAATATATAGATATAAAAATATAAGCAAACCTCTCCTTGACCCTGTGCTTCTCTCCAGTTATCATCCAGCTCCTCCTTCCCTTTCTCATTCAGGCTTCAAGAAGGACTCTCCATCCCCGCCTGGGCCTTTGACATTACTATCTGGCTTCTAGCTACACTTCCAGAGTTTCTCTGCCAGGGTTGACGCCACGCCCGGAACTGAAAGCAGTGGCCTCCCTGCCGTCCTGTCTTCCTAGACCATTCTGCTGCCTGCCCTGCTTTGTCCTTCTTTCCTGAAGTCTCTTCCCCTGAATTCTGTGATGCCTCGTTCTTCTGGCTCTTCCTGGTTCCCCTCCTACTGTCTCCTCCTTCCTTATATTCTTCTTCATTCCTCTCTTCCTCCTCTGACCACACTTTAAGTGCGGATGCTCCCCAGGTTCTGTCCGGAACCATTTAGCCCAGAGCTTCCCAACCAGTATGTCAGGAATGGGGATTGTAGGGATTTCCAAGATATTGATCCTCTCGGGCCATGGGAGCAGCCTGGTGTGCGTATGTGATGTATAGGACACGTATTATTGTTTCTGTGTGTGCCGTCATGTGACTCTACCTTTCAAACACTCCCCCCTAACACACATGCCAGCAATCCCATCCCTTTTCCTGATTTCTCTACCAGCTACGTCGTGATGCCTCAAAACTTACGTGCCCAGACCAATCCCACGGGGAAAACTCAAGGATCACCCCTGGATCTTCCCTCTTCTTTTTCTCCCACGCCAAACTAATTTTCCAGCATCTTCTCCTTGCCCTCCTATCTGCCACTACTCAGACCCCATTATCTCTTGCCTGAATTCTTCTAGAACCTCCTGCCTGATCTCCCTGTGGCCTTGTGATTCTTAAATCTACCCTCCACACAGCTGCCAGAAAAAGCCTCTCTACAATACAAATCTAACCAGACTGCTCCCTTGCTGAGAAGCCTCCGTTGACTCACTGCCGACAGGATGAAGTCCGAACTCCTTTGCCTACCAGAAACTTCACAACTGAGACTGTTTCTTTCCTCTCCCGGCCTCCCTCCCTCCCTCACACACCTTGCTCTGTTCCTGCCTCCAGGACTTGGCCCCTGTGGTCCTCAGTGTCTGGAGTGTTCTTGCCCACTTTCCCATCACCACACAGGACCCCTCCACCATGTGCTGTGTCCCTCCCCGTCCTCATAAGGAATTGACTCATCTGTGTTTCTCTGAATATTCTAGGCATAATTCCGCTCTTGCCCTTGGCACATTTGCATTAAAATTATTTTCTGAGCTTCTGTCTCCTTCCACTAGATAGCAAATTCTTTTGCATCCCCAGCTCTGAGGGGTGCCTGACACCTAGGAAAATACTTCAATGCATCATTGATGAGGAACTGTAGCCTTAGGCTTTTCCAAAGGTAAAGGTATCACATACATTCTAGAATCAGCATTTAGATTCCTTTGGAACAAACATCAAGTCATCAAGTTTTCAACTGGAGGCTGATTTGAAAGAAGTACTTTAAGCCTCTTTAAAGATACAGAGACCAAAATTAGACCCTGTCAAAATTACACTGAAAAGGCCGTTCAAATAACTCTATTTTGCTGAAATCAGATCTGTGCAGTGGCCTCATTTAAACTAAATAGTACATTGCCTTGGAACCTAGATTTCTTTCCTCTTAATTTTACACAGGCATTTTGCATAAAACTTGATAGTCTGGTGTATTTTCATATGCCTGTCTTACAAAACGCTGCAGAGAGATTTTACAGACTAGGAAAACGGGCCTGAGGTGCTGTGCTTGCTCAGGTTCAGTGACCAGAGTAACAGGTGATCACGTGGGCCCGCCTCCATCCGACGGGTCGCTCTGCTTCCGGTTTGGGTTGTGTGTTTTTTGCTCTTCCTTCCTTTTATTCTTCTTTTCCTTTCTTCCTTCCTTTTATCCTCCTTGTAATGAGATTTGACTCATAAGTCAAATACATCCTAGGCTATCTACAAATTTAACCAGATTAGAGACTGTTTATGGTGATATGCACACACATGTACACAGGGGTACCTTGCACTGATCCTGAAATCTGCACCAGGTGAAATTGCTGATAGGCCAGCAACAGCTCGGTTACAATCAGTTAAAACTATCCAACTTCCAATAGAACAATGATTTCAGAGTTACAAATTATCTTCTAATTCCTGCAGTTTAATTACTACGTATTGCTTAAATGTTCTCGAATTGCCTAAAACAGAAGGTTCGCTCAGCATCTCTTGACCATCCTTGCTCACCAGGAACCCAATATCCGTAGAAACGGAGTTGCCAATTTCAGAACCTTGGGGAAACATTTTTCTCTATAGTCTGTTATCTGTCTGTATTTTCTTCATGGTAAAAAAAAAAAAAAAAAAAAAAAAAAAAAAAAAAAACAGCTAGCTTTTCAACTTGTTAGAACTACAGTCTGACCCATGTCTGGATCCCAGCTCTTAGTGCTCATTAGCAGCTATGAGACCCTGGCAACTAACTGAGCCCCAGACTTCAGGGTCTTCATTTATAAAATGGCTCAAGTGAAATAATGCAGGTAAATTACTGTGCGCTATAATATGTTCAGTAGGTGCATGTAGTAAGTGCTCAATAAATATTTGTTAAATGAATGAATGATTCTTCCCTCATCCTTGATCTAGTTTCAAAGCAGCAACTCCCCGTGTTGAAAGACTATATTTTCGAAAATAAAAACTGATTAATTTAGTGCAGTAAACAGGAACAGATGACTTTCTTTCAGAAGCCCAATCTGAAAACAGTCCCGGCGACCAGTTCACCCACATCAGGTAGAAATATGATGTGGCAAGAATAATGTCACTCTGTAAACTGAATCATGCAAAGCTAACTTTTGCATCAGGTAGCAAGTAACATCTGATTCCTATCTTGTGATTAAAGCATAAACTGTAAGCCTTCCTGGAGTTAATCTTGACAACTCAGAGTATTAAAAAAGAGGACAGTTTGAAGAGCTGTTGTGTAGAAGATGGAATAGTGGGGAGCTTTTTCTACTTACACGGAGCTTGGGTGAGTTTCTTTCAAGGAAGGAAGACTAAATGACTTCTATTGAGGCCACTGCAAATTCAAGAAGTCTATCATTCTGATTAACAAATAGCGTCACAATTGTCAGCCCTTGAATGGATCTCTGGGGAGGTTAACCTATTACTACATCCACATTTGAGCATTACTATCCATTTGCTTAAGTCCCAGGAGACTACAGCAAACGCGTGTATCAAGGCGTGAGAGTGAAGCACACGGTCAAAGACCTACTGGCAGAAAAACGATCCAGGCAGACAAGTAACTCAAGATTTAACGTAAGTCTCGATTTAATTCATTCTTAAGTCTTTGGGGACCTAAGTCCTCTTTTAAAGTTAGTTATCTCCCCTCTCCAGATATCAGCTCTCCCCTCTTGAGTCCCATATTCTCAATGGCAAAGCCCTCATTTATATATCAATATATAATTACTATATAATTACTGGCACATACTATGTAATTACTACTATTAATATTGTTGGAGCACCTGGGTGGCTCATTCGGGTAAGCATCCGACTTCGGCTCAGGTCATAATTTCATGGTTTGTGGGTCTGAGCCCCGCATCAGGCTCTGTGCTGACCACTCAGAGCCTGGAGCCTGCTTCAGGTTCTGTGTCTCCCTCTCTCTCTGCCGCTCCCCTGCTCCTGCTCTGTCTCTCTCTGTCTCTCATAAATAAATAAATGTTAAAAAATATATTGGGGTACACATGTCAACCCATGAGCAAGCACTTGGAGAGCTCTGTGAACTTATTGTCTGGCTGTCTCAGCTCGTGGCAAAGAATGGATGCTGTGTCCTGACTTTTTCATTTCTCCCAGTAATGAATTAACAAAGGCTCAGTGGGTGGGGATAATGCTAATCTTCATCAATATGTTATTCTAAATCTGACAGAGACAACCTGGGAAAATCCACCCTGTAGCATGCAAAATCAGATGGAAATATCCGGGTTGGAGATGTCTTAATTCTGAAACCTCTCTATCTGCCATCCGTGTCTTCATAAATAACTCCCCCTGTGCTTAAAATGTTTAAGTAGTTGCACCCAGATCTCCGAAAATGCTTCTAGAGTGGAGATAGCAGTTAGCTAGCAAGATGGGTTTGTAATCACTTAGTCTATTGGTAAAACGTAACAATATGAACGTCAGGCATCCATCGTGCATTGTTGGGTGCAGGACATGAGAGCAGATGTGGTTGGTAACCACGTACAGCGCCCAGTGCAGAGAGTGGTACACGTGGGCACCTGTTCTTCCTGTGTGGCTGCTCAGGATAGGGCAATGCATCTGACACTGCTCCACGATCAAAAGTCTGGGACGTGTTTCAAATGAAACAACTCCAGGTTCTATTTCTTCCCATCCAAGAACTCTCCCTGCATATCTTCTGTCTTCCTTTATTTTAAACCACCTCCTCTCTTCTAGTGCAACAAATGGAGCTTAGCTGATAAAAAAAAGTCGAAATAATTAGCTCCTTGTCTATTCCTAGTACAGTGTTTCTTAGTGGCTGCTCAGAGTCATCTGGGGTGTAGGTTACAAATATCCATGCCAATTTCGTCTCAAGAAAGGAACACACAGAGAGAGAGAGAAAGAATTCAGAATCTATTCTAAATGAGCCACAGCTGGGGCGCCTGGGTGGCTCAGTCAGTTAAGCGTCTGACTTCACCCCAGGTCATGATCTCATAGTTCGTGGGTTCAAGCCCCGCATCGGGCTCTGTGCTGACAGCTCAGAGCCTGAAGCCTGCTTTGGATTCTGTGTCTCCCTCTCTCTCTGACCGTCCCCTGTTCACACACACTCTCTCTCTCAGAAATAAATAAAAAACATTTAAAAAATTTGTAAATGAAACACAGCTTCATGGAATTAATGTGGATTGCTTGGCCACAGCTACAGCCAGAATTGTGAAATCTAATGGACGTTCTAGGCATTGGGAAGACAGGAATCACAATGATATCAAAGACACAGTCAAGGAACAGAGTGAGTGAGTGAGGTGTGAGTGAGGCTATAACTCCCTCCTTGGCATCATCAATACATACATACAGAGATAAGGCACTATCCCAGACAGAATCACAGAAAAAGACAAGAAAGTGTAGTATTTCCAAATGGTGTATATAAATATATTCTTCTTTTTAAAATGGCCTAACAACTTTTGCTCAAGATCTGTGACTATCAAATAGTATGTTTTCTTTAATTTTTGATGCTTCTACTTTTTCAGGGATATAACAATATAAACATAATTCATAATAAACCATATTATTTGATTTTATTTTAAAATACAGATTCCTGGTTCCATCCCATGTATACTAATGCAGAGATTTTGAACAGGAGCCAAGGATGGGTCTTTTTCAACCTGCCCCTTGGCCGATTCCTTTGCACATCAGAGTTTGAGAACTTTACTATAGAGCAATGAGCAGGGGTTGGCTCACACAACCAAGATTCTTCTCTCTACCCAGATTACAGTTTGTTGAGCTATTGCTGTTGTGACACTGGAAGTGTTACAGTGAAAGTGGATACAAGAAACACATAATACATGGTCTATGTCATTAAACACCAAATAGGCTGGTAGAGAAGAGAATTTGTGTATCCATTTAAAAAATATAAGACCAGGGGCACCTGGGTGGCTCAGTTGGTTAACCATCTGACTTCGGCTCAGGTCATGATCTCGCAGTTCGTGGGTTCGAGCCCCGCATCGGGCTCTGTGCTGACAGCTCAGAGCCTGGAGCCTGCTTCAGATTCTGTGTCTCCCTCTTTCTCTGACCCTTCCCTGCTCACGCTGTCTCTCTCTGTCTCAGAAATAAATAAAACATTAAAAAAATTTTTTTAATAAAAAATATATATTTGAACCAAAATGACAATAATTTAATAGAGAATGCTAGGTACTTAAGATGCTGTTTATGAACTTCATGGTAAACACAAACTCCAAACCAGTAACAGATGCGCGTGCTCATGTGCATGCACGTGTGCGTGCACACACACACAAATAAAACCTAACACAACGCTGCAAGAGGTCTTTTTTTTTAAAAACGCAAGAGAAGAGAGAACTACAAAAACAATAAAAAAATAATTTAAATGCCAATAAGTACGTATCTAACGAATAATTACTTTAAATGTAAATGGTCTAAATGCTCCATTCTAAGACTAACAAAAGATAGAAAGCAAACCAAAATGACGAAACGGAAGAACTCTCCTCCAAAGAAATTCCAGGAAGAAATGACAGCTAAAGAACTGCTCAAAACAGATATAAGCAACATAACTGAACACGAATTTAGAACATTAGTCATAAAAATTAATCACTAGGCTTGAGACAGGCAAGGAAGACATCAGAGAAACTATTGCTACAAACACTATGAAGTTCAAAAATAGTTATGATGAATTAAAAAATGCTATAAATGAGATGCATAATAAAATGGAGGCGTCCAATGCATGGAGTGAAGAGGCAGAAAGGAGAATAAGTGATTTAGAAGACACAATTATAGAAAAAGAGGAAGCTGAGAAAAAGAGAGATAAACTGATCCAGGAACACGAAAGGAGAGTTCGAGAGCACAGCTTTGATACAATCAAAGGGAACAATATCCGTATTATAGGAATTCCAGAAGAGGAAGAGAGAGGGAAAGGTGCTGAAGGAGTCCTTAAACAAATTATAGCAGAGAACTTCCCCAATCTGGGGAAGGAAACGAACATTGAAATCCAAGAGGCACAGAGAACTCCTCTCAGATGTAACTTGAATCAATCTTCTGCATGACATATCATAGTGAAACTGGCACAATATAAAGACAGAGAGAATTCTGAAAGCAGCTAGGGAGAAAAGGGCCCTACCATACAAAGGGAAACCTATCAGAGTGGTGACAGACCTATCTACTGAAATTTGGCAGGCCAGAAAGGAATGGCAGGAAATCTTCAATGTGATGAACAGAAAAAATATGCAGCCAA
>NW_027531536.1:1096541-1103970 GCF_008692635.1 Crocuta crocuta
TTCTCTGACCCTTCCCTGCTCACGCTGTCTCTCTCTGTCTCAGAAATAAATAAAACATTAAAAAAATTTTTTTAATAAAAAATATATATATATAAGACCAGGGAAGGGGTACCAGGGTGTCTCAGTTGGTTAAGAGTACGACTTCAGCTCAGATCATGATCTGAGCTCGTGGGTTCGAGCCCCGCGTCAGGCTCTGTGCTGACAGCTCAGAGCCTGGAGCCTGTTTCGGATTCTGTGTCTACCTCTCTCTCTGACCCTCCACTGCTCATGCTGTCTCTCTCTCTCTCTCTCAGAAATAAATAAAACATTAAAAAATTTTTTGTTTTACTATATAAGACCAGGGAAGCCTGGGTGGCTCAGTCTGTTAAGCGTCTGACTCTTGATTTTGGCTCAGGTCATGATATCTTGGTTTATGAGTTTGAGCCCTGTCCTATTCTGTGCTGCTTGGGATTCTCTCTCTCCTCTTTCTCTGCCCTCCCCTTCCCACTCGCGCATGCTCTCTCTCAAAATAGTCACTTAAATATATGTATATAAGACCATATAATCAAGCACCAGACTACAGACAAAAGACCAGGCAGCATAGCCACATGCTAGGAAGACTACAATATGGTTTCCGGTTTCCGGGCACCTCCTCATGTGTCATCCCATTGGATAGACACACTAACTCTGTGAGACTGATATTGTACCGATGGAAACATTGAGGAGGAGAAGAAGAGACGACCGGAAGTGATTGTTCTCAGCCTTCACAGTTAGCAAGTGGCAGGTCTTCTGGTCCCAATTCAACATTTAAAGGGACAGATCACTGGGAGCTGGGGAAGAACAGTCCCTGACTCATGCTGTCTTGGTGCAGCTAGGCTATTATAACAAATACCACAGCCTGGGGGGGGCTTATCAACAGCAAGCTTTATCTCTCAGAGCTCTGGAGGCTGGGAGTCCAAGTTTTCGGTGCCAGCGTGGCTGGGTTCTGGTGAGGACCTTCTTCTGGGCTGCAAACTGCTGACTTCCGATTGTGCCCTCATGTGGAGGAAGGGTGAAGGAGCTCTCTGGGGGCTCTTTCATAAGGGCCCTGATCCCATTTGTGAGAGGCCCACCCTCATGACCTACTCACCTCCCACGTGTTAATACCATCACACTGGGCATTGGGATTTCAACATATGGGTCTTGGAAGGACACAAACATTCAGACCATAGCACATGCAGACAAGGGAAATCAAAATACTGGGAAAAATATCATGGAGAAAGAATTTCTGGGATGAGAAAGGTGCAAACCCGCCCTAACTCTGGTAGTTACTCTCAGGCACCAAGTGCATAGGCTGCATGAACTTAGCCTTGTCTACAAGTTCACATATATTTTTACCTGACTCTCAACACTAGTCTTTTATTCTTATCCTCCACTCCAATGACATGTTAAATTTGGGTAATTAAATGCATATATTCCTAAAATATGTTTATTTGGGCTTAAGGTACCTCCATGAATTGATTTTACTGTCCACCTGTTAACCACTATTCTAGAATATCTGTATCTTAAGAAAGACACCGTATTCCTTGGAGGGCCTATTTCTGTCCCCGTTGCAAATGCTAACCCAATGAGCAGGAATCATGGAGAATCACGTTGCTGGTGGGCACCTGGGGTTCTAATTGCTTGGATGATCCTGGGCCTACCTTCTCTTTTTTATGCCAGGGCACTCAGCAACCATGGGTTGAATATCTTGAATGAATTCAGATAGGGAAGCCATCCTAACAAGGCCATGTTCAAACTTGGCTACTGACAGCATGGGTAATAACCAATCAGAGGCTAATTTGGGGAGGTTGGAGACCCTACCATGCAGTTTTACCATACAGAGTGTGCTAGGCCAAAAAATGGACACAACACACACACACACACCCGCAATGGTCCCACATCAAAACCTTGGAACTTGCTAATGTTACCTTACATGGCAAAATATGTGATTAAGTTAAGGATCTTAAGAGGAGGCACTTACTCAAGATTATCCAAGTAGATCTTGCCTTGCATCACCCAGAATGCAATCCCATGCATCCTCCTAAGAGAGGGTTTGAGAGAGACACACACACGGAGGAGAAGGCACTCAAAAGAGCAAGAGGTGGTGGGGTCAGGAGGCAGAGGCTGGAGTCATGCAGCCACAGCCAAGGAATGTGGGCAGCCACCAAAAGCTGGAAGAGGCAAAGAGTAGCTCCTCCCCTAGAGCCCTGCAAGAAAGAGCACAACCCTAGCAACACGCTGATTTGGGCTTCTGGCCTCCAGAACGGATAGACATTTCCATCTTTTTAAGCCACCCAGGTTGTGGTCATTTGTTACCACAGACCTAAGAAGCTAATGCATGTGGATGATGAAAACTACTTCCCTCTGGATAAGCATCCTTTAGGAAGCATCCATCTGACATCCAAATCGGTTCTCTTTTCTTTGCGACAACACTTTGATAAGTTTACACAGGCTGTGTTAGTCCATTGTTGCCACAGTTTCCTTCAAGAACATCTGTTTTTGATACCATGAAATGTCTTAATGTTTCTCACATCTCTGCAGTAGGAAACAAAGAGAAAGAAATCCCTTTCACCAAAAAGATTTTCACCAAAGACAGGACTTAAAACCATTTCTATACATCTTAGCCCCGATCTTGTGGTTTCACACTATTACTGTGGACATCTGTTTTTAAATAATGGTTTTTCTCTTTCTTCCTCAAAATTTTCCGGGTTATCCTTTACTACACTCCTACATTTTCTAGCAGAATATTTAAACTGTGAGCCACTCGCCCACATGTAGTACCAAAATATATATATAATGAGACTCTTGATGTAGGTTTTTCTTGCATGTTCTCTCAATTATACTATTTCACTTGAGTTTCATAAAAGCAAATCATTGAAAAATTTTAATAACATCACAAAATTCAGTTAACTCTCAGTTATTTATAGTGCAGGGAAAAGAGGACTTAACAAGAAGACTCAGTGAGACTCATAGCCACAATTTTTCATTTTGCTTTGAAATCCAATGAACAATTTGCAGGCTATTGAGCTTTCTAATCAAGTTTTTCTTAAGCTATCATAAAGATTCATTTAAAATCATTGAGTATGTAACAGCTGGCATGAGGGGAAAAAATTTAACTTACTAAAGTAGGAAGCAGAGATCGTTTGCAGTAAAACATGTGCAGCAGAATGGGGGCTTACAGGCAGTTTGGAAGAGATTATGAACAGCCTGGGATCAGGGTCCACTGTTCAGTCTGTTTTATTAGTTTATGGACACGCTAATAGCTCTCTTGCACATTCATCAAAAAAATGCTATAGGGAAGACCAATAAGGAAATAGATATGAAAGTTATTTTAAATTAATGTTCTATATAAAACGGGAGGGAAAATACACGAAGATTTCTGAGTTGGAGATACATCCCAAGTGGGAAATGGATTTGGATTATATCAGCTTTGAATTCTATGCATTCTACACAGACAGACCAAAAGGTAACTGTTTCCGCCTGTCATGAGTCTTTTACATCAACCTTGAATGTTTACTCTCCACATCATAACTACTTATAATTGCTTTTGTTTTCTTTTCTGTGCCAAAAACACATAGGATAAGGCCATATTGTCAGCTGGGTGTCTTGGTTAACAATATGTCCTAATTATTTCTGGAAGGAAGACATTGTAAACACAGGAAGAAGTCTGACAATAGCACGTATCGGTGAAAAATTTGGGGTAACAGAAGGTAAATGGGTGCCGTCTAGGGCATTTATGGCATGGAGTTATTGGAACCGTTTGATCTTTATGGAGAGATGGCGAACCTCTAACGTGAGACAGATGTGTATTGCCTAGCTCCCTCCATCATGACTGTCTGCCTTGCTATCAAGACTGCTGGCTCGAGGTTTGTTTAGTTATATATCCAGCTGCTGTTTTGCGGTACCCATCACATGCCCACTTCAGTTACCACTGAGTTTAACATTGGGGTGTCCCTATCTGTGATTTGCATTTGGATTTCTTGTGAAGTGTGAAAAAATATATATGCTGTTTATTATAGCATCTCAAGGTCTCTTTGATTTCTCTGAAGCTTTGCAAAACTCATCCAAAATATCTCTTGTACATCAAAACAGAGAAGTTCCTTCCTCGGTCTGTTTCAACCCCTCCTTCTGGCTCTCAGTGGTCACGGGCAATTCCTTTCTTCTCTCTGGGCTTCAGTGTCCTTGTGAACATAAGTGAAGGGTTAGATTCTTCTCATCTCAGTATTCAATTTGACTTGATAGCTTTGCCTGACCTCAGAACGTGTCCCACCCACTGACAACCCTCTCTCCAACTTCCAAGGCCAAGCTGAACCCCTCTTTGTTCTGAGAAAAATACATCTCCTTTCCTCTAGTTCAAGTAGAGCTTTGCAGGTTGAGTTTGGAAGTGATTGAGGAACAGAAAAATCACGTAAAGCATAAGACCAATTATGCACAGTACACGTGTTCTGACACTAACTTTAATATCTAGTCAGAGGTCAGTATGGGTGAGACAGCTGAGGTGACTTCAAAGCCCCGATCTCCTCTGTTACCTCAATTCTCTCTGGGGTAGATCAGAATTCTTAATAATAATAGTTATCATTTGCTGCTAGACTTTTAAATATTTTAATTTATATACTTTAAAATACATGTCATTAGGGTGCCTGGGTGGCTCAGTCGGTTAAGCATCCAACTTCGGCTCAGGTCATGATCTCATGGTCCGTGAGTTCGAGCCCTGTATTGGACTCGGCACACAGCTCAGAGCCTGGAGACTGCTTCAGATTCTGTGTCTCCCTCTCTCTCTCCCCAACTTGTGTTCTGTCCCTCTCTTTCAACAGTGAATAAATATTTAAAATTTTTAAAAAATGATAAATGTTTTTAAAATGTCGTTTATCAACAAGAAGCCAAGTAGCCTTGAGAGGGTGCCATTCACATCTGTTTTTCAGATGAGAAAAGTAAATATCAGGTAGAAGGTGGTGGAGCTTAGATTTGACTCAGGTTTGTTAGATCCCTTCCAATTGCCTTCTTAATTTGCATCTCTGGTCCAAGGAAGGACTGGCTTTGGAATAATCACTTTGCCTCAGGGCTTCTGCTTCAAATTCTATACAAGATGTTGGGTCTTGGTCATGACTTTTTCTCCCTCTCAACCTGCCCGTCCTCACAGTGATTCTGTAGATGGTTTAGAGAACACCACACCCAGCCTGAACCAGAATCAGCACTCTCCTTTCCTATGACACCCAGACATCCTAGAAAGAACTAGACACAAAAAGTTATTAATTTCCTTCTAGAATCTATATCTTATCTCGCTCTGTCCTAGAACTTGCTTCCAGAATATAGTTCCTCCCTGTCATTCTCCACACTCCTGGACCTCTGATCTCTTGGACTCACTATGGCAGCTGGCCCTGTCTATAAAAAGAGGAAAACGCTTCCAGAACCAGAGTCCCAGCATACCGCTCCAACCTTACAGAACCCTTTGCAGCGCCCCTAGAGATCCCTAGGTCCTTCCTCACCCAACCCATTTCTCCCTGACCTTTCTGTCTTCCCTAGAGCTTACTCTCCAGCTGTGACTTTCAATGAAGTGCGGTCTCTTTTTTTAATATTATCTAGCTGCCTGAGAAGCTGGTATCCCCTGGCTTATTCCTGGGAATGGATGTAGAACGTCACTTCTCCCACTTGAGAAGGCAGAGACCATATTGGCTCCCTTTTGAGGGCTGAAAGAGATCCATGAACCCAGGGAAAAGCATTGCTTACCAGCTCAGTTGGCCTGCTATCTCTGGTGACCCACCTCTTAGATGCTCTCCCAGCTTCCATGCATTCTCCCATAGTTTTACACAGTAAAGACTCGTATACACATTCCTAACAGATATAATAGCCCCTAAGGAAAGGGGAGGGTAATTTCCTTATGCTCTTAACTTCTTATGAAAGTATGGGAGAAGATGAAGAGAGGGGGCCACAATGGTCTCATTTCCTAGACACTAAGCCAACTTTTAGATACCATGCTAAAGACTGATGGAAGCCTTTACTGATATCAAAATCTAATTTCATCAAGATATACCTCCCCAAACCTACTAAAACTTGGACAGTTTATATCTTGTGCTACTTCTCTTGATATTCTAATGGTAGTGCTACAACAATGAAGAAGCTAAAAGAAGAAAGAAGCAGATGTAAATAAGACTTTGAACTGATTATCCATGCTTTAAATTTAGGAAGTTGGCCACACCCTCCTTCTTCAAGGAAGAAATCACAGTCATTGCAGCTCTGTCTTGTCAAATCTAAGAACAGAACACATGTATGTTAAATTTCATCCATGATTAGAAGAAGGGTAGATTTGGACAGTGGCCCCAAGCTCTGAAGACATACACGTGTAAGAAATACTCGGGCTCTCTTCCCTGCTTTCTTAAAATTTATACAAAAATTATTTGGGGGCACCTGGGTGGCTCAGTCAAGCATCCGACTTTGGCTCAAGTCATGATCTCACAGTTTGTGAGTTCAAGCCCTGCATCAGGCTCGGTACTAATGCAGAGCCTGCCTGGGATAAAATGGCCATCGGATGACACGGTGTGCGTCTTCCTGCTTTGCTAGTGTTTTATTTCTCTTATTTTTTAGAAGTACCTGTTCTGTTTGTGATGATTACTAAATCTCTTGGGAAAACTGTAGTTTTTCTTTAATAAATACATTTCACTTGCCCTCACTACTTTTTTCTGAATTGCCAGCAGACAGATCCATTTATTTGTAATGTTTTCGAGGTAAACAAATGTTCCCACCCTGGGAGGGTCTCCTCTACACCTTTTGCTCCCTCTTATAGCTCAGTGCTTTGCATATTGCTTGTTAACATTGCCAACCAATCCCCTTCATGAGCCCAGAAAGAATTTAAAAAGAAGAAAAAAAACCATTTTCTGAGCAGGCAATGCATTGTAAACTCAAAATGCCAAATGTTTGAATACAAGCAGTACATATTATGTCCTTGGCATTCATCTGAATGAATGCTTTATCTATGCCTTTCAAAATAGCCCGTTGTCTGACTTTAATTAGCCCACTATCCTGCCTTGTTTATAGAACTGACCCACATTTCTAGGGCTCTCCAAGTTCTCCACCCAGCCACCTGCTCCTTCACAATTATAGAAATTTTTTAAAATAATACTAATAAAGGCGGACCTTTTGCAAGCCACTTATTTTTTCAGCTGTTCTATTGGTTCTGGAGGTTTTGGTTTGTGTTGTTTTTTTTTTTTAACTCTCATGCAATCTAAAATATTTCCCGGTGGTGGATTCTTTCACGCAGCTTGCAAAAATAATCTGGCTGCAGTGGAACAGCCAGGGCAAGTCCATCTGGAAGGGCAGATGCCGCTCTGACCCCAGTGTGCAGGCCCATTTATCAACGAGCATCGCCGTGGCCGCTGTTATTCTTAGTTAGCTACAGAAATACAAACAGCGTTCCAAAGGCGCACCGGGGGTA
>NW_027531536.1:1104193-1116602 GCF_008692635.1 Crocuta crocuta
ACGGGGTAAAAAAAAAAAAAAAAAAAAGTCTCATTTTATAACTTAGGCAACAGAAATCACTTTCCCACAGAGACAGCCTGGATATAATGTGTTCCAAGCAGGAGAATTTTAACAGTAAAATTTCAAGAAATCGTCAACAAGTTGGAATTTTATGACAACTGTATTAGCTTTCCCAAGGACATAAAATAGTTCATACACCAGAAATAGAAGACATCGGGAATCACAGGTGTTTTTTTTTTAATTTTGAGATTCACCATACAGATAGGACCTAAATTCTCTTTCTGAACTTTTATTAACTAATTGTTTCAGTTACAAAAGAATGCATGGTAAAATTTCAAACAGAATAAAGGGTATAAGGTAAATAATAGAAGTCTGCCTCTCCTGCTTACCCATCCCCTTGTTCTGTTTCCCCAGGGTCACCACAGTGAGGTTCATGTACAATCTTCCAGGATTTCTCTATGACACGTTATTAGAAAGAAACTAAGTTGCTATACCAGCAAGTCAATGAACATCAAAATCAATGTTCAATATTTACAAGCACTGTTATAAAAATGCATAAATTCATGTTCTCCTTCGCCCAAAAAAGAATCCCTTCCCCCAAGAAAGAATCTCAACAACATTTTTAGTCTTCCTTGTAACTCTACACACTTGAAGGCCTTAAGCAAATCATTTAACCCTTTTATGTTCTCCGTTTTATATCGATTCCATAGTACCTACTTTGCCAGAGGCCGGTGATAATGAGAACAAACTGTGCAAAACCCAGATGAGCCATTTCTTTGTAAGATAAATCCTCCTCTGTAATCTCGGCTTTGTAGACATGTGGCAAATGTTTTTAAGGATATTGCTGTCAATATTCCTTCCTCACAAATTTTTATTGCCTTCAGGATTGGACCTATACAACATACTATTAAATCGTTTAAGAACGTAGGGGTTTTTTCTTTGCAAAAGTACAGTATGAGAGAGAAGGGCTGGCCCCCTCTTTATACACAGGCATCGGGGGAAGTTGGTGATAAAGAAGAAAAGAGAGAAAGAGCCCTGGGAATTGGTACAATGGGGCCAGTTGGCCAGCAGCCCTCAACGCTCACACAGTGAGGATCAACTCTAAAACAAAGCCAAATAGAGTTTGATATAAAAAATTACCTGCTGGCCTGCTACTCCGCCCCTAAGGAGAGCCCATCAGACCCTCATTGCTGGATCTCTGTTCAGTTACAATAGCCCGTGCGCTCACCCGTCATCCATTTCTGTCCCGTCATTTTCAGCACTAGATTGAATTTCCTAGAACACCACTACCACTATGTCTACATAGCTAAGGAACTTCTAAACGACCATTGCCTGCTACCAGACCCTTTATAACCTGACTCCCACACCCTCCACCAGCTTCTCTTCAGCCTTCTGTCTGCACACTTCCTGCACACATTTCCATGTCTGTGACATGCTAGCCTCACATTCAAGCCTTTGCTTTTCTCCTCACATACAATGCCCCTTACCCTGTCTGCTTACTGATTTCCTTTCATCCTTCAAAACTGGACTCAGATTCCTCCCACAATATGTTGTGTTCAGTCACCTTCCCCCAAGACAGCAACTCACCTCCACCCCCTACCCTCATGCTTATCCCCAGCCCCCACCCCCTACTTGCACTAAGTGAAGCTACGTCCCTTATTAGCTTTGCAACCTTGGACAAGTCCTTTGTACTATCTATTAGTTTTCCAGTCTATAGTCTAGAGATAATAACTTCAACAATCTATTTCATTAGTGAGGATTTAATGATATTGTGCATAAATCATTTAGCACAGCACAGAAGACATAAAGCACAAAAATATGAGTCATTAATTTAAAATGATGAAACACACACCCATATATGTAATGTGCCTGGTATAGAATCTGGCATGAAATAAATATTCATGAAATGCTAGTCCTCACAACCCCACTCATACAGTAGTGCAACTGTCTTCCCTATAAAACTGTTTGCTCCCTAAGAACAGAAGCCATGCTCTATCCCCCTTTTTATTTCTGGAAATTACACAATCCTGATGCATAGTAGGCACACGAAACATTTTTACTAAGCTGATTAAATATGTAGAGCATGGACCTTGCACTTGGAAACTAGGTGCATGGACCCCAATATCTCCCACAATATAATGGGCTCAGTCACCTTTCCTCAAGGCAGCAACTCCCCTCCACTCCACTTCCACATTATATAAGCTAGCCTGGATTGGAATCCGTGAGTTACTTTTTCCTGGGTATGTCTGCATCAGCTACTTGTTGCTGCATGAGAACCCACCCTCATCTTAGGAGGTGAGAGAATTATGTATTATTTCTCACAATTCTGTGAGTCGGCTGGATGTTCCCCAGGGCTCAGTCATGCCATTGCACTTACTGGGGGGTCCGCCATTCTGGAAGTCCAAGATGGCCTCCTTCACATATCTGGAAGTTGGTACTGGCTGTCATTGGCAGGAGCATTGGAATTCGCTTCCACAGTCATTCACCTTCTAGGAGCTGAGACTGACTTCCTTAAGAAGAGAACATAAGGCAGTATTCCAAGCAGGGAAAGGTGAAACTGCAAGTGCTCTTGGTGTCTAGACTTTGAAGTACACACAACACCTCTACTACATTCTGTTAGTCAGAGAAAGTTACAAAACCATCCCAGACCTAAGGGGTAGAGGGACAGCCTCCACTTCTTGATGGGAAAGCCCGCAAAGAAACTGTGACCATATTTAATCTACCACAAATGGACTTGTCTCCCTAAATGGATCCCAATCCAAGCCTCCAAGTGGCATTTTGTCTGGTGCCTGCAATACACAGCACTGTGACTTGCACATCAGAGGTGCCCAGGAAATTTCTGGTTCGATGGAAGGGGCACATGCAGAGAGCTTGCTTGTTAAGTCATTGAGAGCTTGGCGGAGCAGAAATACAGGAGGCAGACACTTTGGGTTTAAATCCAGTTCTGTAATTTACTAGATGGGGGGGTCTTGGGTATAGACTTATATTCTCCGATGCTCAGTTTCCTTGTTTGTAAAACTGAGGTTTTGGTATTTAGTTTAGAGTAAAATAGCCTTATGGGAAGTACCTGGCACATGGTAGATGCTTCTAACTGTAGTTCCTATCCATTGTGGAGTATTTTTCTTATTTATGGTTAAATTACCATGTAACTCAGATACGTGGCCCATGAATCAAAACCTGTTTCAAACTTTGCAAAACTAATAAAATTTATTAGAACAAGTTTAGTATAATTTATTTACAGGATAAGATCTCACACCAATCAGAACACCCCCGGTTCTACTACATGCTGTAACATTAAGTAAGGCACCTGATGCTCTATGCCCATTTTGTTCTGGAAGAAGATATTCCAAGCTAACATGGAGACCCACTTAACGACTATGTTATATCCAGTGTTAGCTTTACATTCATTTCAAAGCTGGAGGAAAGTCATATGATTTACAATGGGTCTAAATTCAGATATTAAAACAAGGTTTTAGAATGTACAGTGTAGTATCTTCGACCCCTCTCTCGACCATAGGTGTCATGACAATGATATATATAGAGAGAGAATGCCATGAATTCCTTTAAAAGTGATCCTAGCTGGTGCTTGGGTGCCCAGGTGGCACCTGGGTGGCTCAATCGGTTCAGCATCTGACTCTGGCTCAGGTCATGATCTCATGGTTCATGAGTTTGAGCCCTGCGTGGGGCTCTGTGCTGACAGCTGGGAGCCTGGACCCTACTTCTGTGTCTCTCTCTCTCTCTCTCTGCCCCTCCCCTGCTCGCACAGACATGTCTCTCTCTCTCTCTCTCTCAAAAAAAAATTTTTAAAAGGAAACCCATGAGCAGCTATGACTATTATTATTTAAGCATCAGTAGCAATTATCTTAAGATTAAAGAGACACTTTCTAAACTACATCATTGGAATTTGAAAATAAATTATATAGCAGTGTGAAAAATTTTAAGCCAGTTGGAGACCTTTTCTTTATACATTTCAGTATATTTCTTTAACCAGGTTAGCACTAAACATATTATGGGGTCATAAAAATGACGATAAATGTACTCAAGGTGAAACTTCTAATCTTATCACTTTACTACCTGGGTGACCCATTAGTTCAAATTAACTCATTTTCATGGAGGGGCTTTTGGGGCAGCTGGGAGGCTGCTGTGTTAGCTACAGGAAGTTGCAGGCTGGCAAATTTCATTCAAATGTAAACCTCTGAATTTGGCTACCTGGCTTTGTAACGTCCTGTTGTTTGCTGTATGCAAAATAAAAATTATATACCATCTCTCCTGGTCCAAAGTTATGGGCTCTTCAATATTAATTTCAATATTATTTCTGGAGAATTCACATGATAAGAGGCAACCATATGAACATACTATCTTGAATGAGGAAGAAAGGAATATGAGCCTTCCCTTCACATATGCAATAACAGCGAGGATACACGCCAAAGGTGTGTATTGTAGGTTGTTCCTCCTCATCCTGTGAAGTCTGAGAAAGAGACGGGGCAGTAAGCGCCAGCCCGGAAATCTGTCCAGGGAAATCCTTCCCAGTCCCTGCACAAGGCCTTGAGAACTCAGTTCTGTGTTCTGTGAGGCAAGCTGACATGGTGCATTATCGTTGCCTTTTATATTTACCCCCTTAAATATTTCCCAGGCCACCCAGAGAGGGCAGCATTCATTATAGCTATAAAATAATTAATTTGATGGAAATTATAGTGGTGGGTCACAGGACTCTGTCAAAATTTACCAAACTGTATGTTTAAAATTTGGGAACTTTATTACATGTAAATTGCACCTCAGTAAGGCTGACCCCCCCAAAACAGTATATCCACTGAAGGACTAACGATATATATACAGAGGTGTCAGACAGGAGAGCGCCAGTCTTCTTTGTGAGCTTTGATATAATTACATGCTCTCTCTGGATGTCCCTAAGTTTCCTATATATGAAAGAAAAGGAAGGGAGGGAGGGAGGGAGGAAGGAAGGAAGGAAGGAGGAAGGAAGGAAGGACGGAAGGAAGGACGGAAGGAAGGAAGGAAGGAAGGAAGGAAGAAAGAAAGAAAGAAAGAAAGAGAGAGAGAAAGAGAGAGAATGAGAAAGAAAGAATTAACTATGTATGAAATTTTTCTATTTTTATTTTTGAGATATTAAAATGCTTGGAAGGCAGCATGGTGTATTAGTTAAAAAATAGGGTCTGAAATTCCAAAGGTCCTTATTTGAGCCCATCCACCACCATCACCACCAGCTCTACCTACTTGGGAACCTGGGTTATTTCTCTGCTCATCAGTTCCCTCATCATTGAGACGAGAATCATATTGCCACAACCTTTAGGGATTGTGTTGACAATTAAATGAGATAATACATATAACACATCTGGGTACGTGCTTAACAGTTTGTCTAAGAAATGACAAGTATGGGTTTATGAATTACTTCTATTATAATTTAAATCTCTGCAAGAAAATTTGGTAATTGGGAGAAAACAAAATATATTGTGCTGTGTAAAAATAGAAAGGTATCTACATCTAATGTCAATATTTAGGTATTCAGTTGTTTGGGTCAGACTAGAATGTCTTGGGGTGGGGAGATCTCACCCACAACAAAACTGGGTCCTGCATCAATCACATTTTAATAAGTGTTTGTTGACTTGGCAGGAAGTAAGGGAAATCTCCAAGGCTGGGGGAAGTAGGTTCAGGAGTGTTGGTATGGGAGGCTGGGAAACCGTTTGATGAGAAATTAAGACATTGAATGATGTGAAGGTGATCACACCAAAAAGCCAACTTCCCTTGAAAACCGGTGTCCAAATTAGCTTTATGGATGATGACTGGTCCTCGAATCCTTGAACAGTTGCCAAGGTTGGGGAGCTGAACTTGGGACTCCGAGATTAACCTGGGGAACCTGGAAGGGAGCTGGCTGCCGAGAAATAGAAACATAAATCTTCTGGAGGAAAATAGTCTCAAAATAGAACCCCAGATTTTCACATATGAAGGTTAACCAGATATGAGTTTCAATCAAAGATCGCCAAACGCATAAGGAAGCAAACCATTATGAGTGAGAGTCAACCTAAACAATAAACAATAAATTCAAATGCCTAAAATGTTTATGTATTAGAATTCCCAAATACAAAATATACAGTCACTTAATAATTAGCCAACATTCAACTAGAGACTATCAAAAACCACCAAACAGATTTTTTAAAAATCATATGGAACTTATAGAAATGAAAAAATATGGATTCACTGACATTTAAAATGTAATGTATGAGGAGGCATCTGGGTGGCTCCATTAGTTGAGTGTCTGTCTCTTGGTTCTGGCTCAAGTCATGATTCACAGCTTCGTGGGTTCGAGTCCCACATCGGGCTCTGTGCTGACAGTATGGATCCTGCTTGAGATTCTCTCTCTCCCTCTCTGTGCCCCTCCCCCACTCACACTGTCTCTGTATCTCTCAAAATAAATAAACTTTAAAAGTAAATAAATATATAAATAAATAAAAATAAAATTCAATATATGAGTAAAACAACAAATTAACTATGATTGAAGAAAGAATTAGTGAACTAGATGTATTTCTGAAGAAGTCTATAGCAATTTATACCAAAATATAGAACAGAAATTCATGGATATAGAGAGTATAATGGGAGGTTTGGGGTATAGAAGATGAAGTTAAAAAGTTTAACAAACATTTTAACGGAGCCCCAGAAGGCAAGAATGGGGATGATATAGACAAGGCAATATTTTAAAGAGAGGAGGGTTGAAAGTTTTCCAGAGTTAAAATGAGGTTAATTTGAAGAAATTTGAAGAGAAAAGGAGTATATTAAAAAGCAGAGACTTTAAAATTGGCAGAATACCTAAATAGATTTTTTTTCCAAAGAAGACATCCAGATGGCCAATAGACACATGAAAAGATGCTTAACATCACTCATCATCAGGGAAATGCAAATCAAAACCACAATGAGATATCACCTCACACCTGTCAGAATGGCTACAATCAAAAGCACAAGAAACAATTGTTGGGGGGATGTAGAGAAAAAAGGAATCCTCGTGCACCACTAGTGGGAATGCAAGCTGGTGTAGCCACTGTGGAAGACAGTTGGAGCTTCCTCAAAAAATTAAAAATAGAGCTAAAAATATGATCCAGTAATTCCACAACTGGGTATTTACCCAAAGAAAACAAAAACACTAATTCAAAGAGATGTATGTACCCTTATGTTTATTGCAGCATTATTTACAATAGCCAACTTCTGGAAACATCCCAAGTGTCCTTCAGTAGATGAGTGGTTAAAGATGTGGTATAAGGGCGCCTGGGTGGCTTTGGCTCAGGTCATCATCTCACAGTTTATGAGTTCGAGCCTTCCATCAGGCTCTGTGCTGACAGCTTGGAGCCTGGAGCCTGCTTCCAATTCTGTGTCTCCTTCTCTCTCTCTGCACCTCCCTCCCTCTCTCTCTCTCTTTAAGAATAATTAAACATTAAAAATTTTTTTAAAAGATGTGATATATATATATACACGAGTGAATATTGCTCAGCCATAAAAGAGAATAGAATTTTGCCATTTGCAACAACATGGATGGAGCTGGGGGTACAATGCTAAGTGAGTAAAAACAGACTCTTAGATACAGAGAACAAACTGGTGGTTGCCATTGTGGGGAGATGGGTGAAACAGGTGAAGGGGATTAAGAGATACAAACTTCCAATTATAAAATAAATGTTGGAGGGATGAAAAGTACAACACAGGAAACATAGTCGACGATATTATAGTAACATTGTACGATGACAGAGGGTGCCTACACTTACCATGGCTAAGCGCTGAGTAATGTGTAGAATTGACAGAGCCCTAGAGTTGTACACCTGAAACTAACGTAACATGTATTCAACTCTACTTCCATAATAATTTCTTTTAAAAGGCAGAAAGGAAAGAAAATTTGCCTAAAGAATAACTATAAGGTCCACAGCGATCATGGAAGCTGTGGAATCATGGAAAGACAATGGGGTGACATCTTTGAAGTGCAGACAAGGGAAGTACTATAAAGTTATGATTGTGAACCTTTTCAATATTATCTTTTAAGTACAAGAGAAAAAGAAATTATATTTTCAGATAAATAAAAACTGAGACATTTTACCACCAACATCACCTACAGGAAAGGAATTTTCTGAAGGATTACTTTTTTTGAGAGAGAGAGAGAGAGAGAGAGAGAGCAAGTGTGGGGGAGGGGCAGGGAGAGAGGGAGAGAGACTCTCAAACAGGCTCTATCAGGTGCCTCAGAAAGAGGAAAATGAATCCTAAAAAAATAGTCTGGAGGAAGAGTAAGCAAAGAAAATAGTGAACACATAAGAAAATCGAATACAGATTTACCTAGTCAAATGATGATGGGGTGCTTGGGTGGCTCAGTTGGTTAAGTGTCAACTCTTGATTTCAGCTCAGGTCATGATCTCACCATCAGGAATCGAGCCCCAAGTAGGGCTCTGCACTGACATCTCGGAGCCTGCTTGGGATTCTTTCTCTCCCTCTCTCTGTCTCTCCCTTGCTCACACTCTCTATCTCTCTCTTGCTCTGTCTCCAAATAACTTTTTTAAAAAATGATGATAATTATGGTGTCTAATTTGGGAAGCTGCAATATAAGGAAACAAGGTAAAATGCCGGGAAATAGCATCCCCACACACATTAGGAGAGGCCTAGTGGGAGCTGATGCTCCGAGGACCTCATCCGTGGGAGTTTTCGGGTATTGTTCGTCGTCTTTGTTAAATACACCAGGTAAAATGTTACCAGTAACCGTAAACAATGGAAACACAGTTGTAATTTCCACAGCAGGTAGAAGGCAAATTTGTGTAGGAGAAATGAACGCAAGAGGCTTCTTTTCATCCAACCATAAATAAAATCGACAAGACCCGTAATTGGGAAACTGCTGTAGGGACTTCGGGCATGGAGTGCGGGTTGGGGGAGGGCAGAGCGCTGCAGTTCCGCAGGGATGGGGGGCCAGGGCGGGAGGAGGAGAGTGGGGAGATCCCAGGGACTGCCTGGTGGCACCGGAGAATGACAGGAAGGCTTTCCCAGCAGAAGTGTCAAAAACTGTGTCAGCGTAGACGGGGCCTCCTCCACGCCCTGGGGAAGAGGCTGGAGGCAGAGCCGTGTGAGGGGAGCAGAGGGTGCTGACACGCGGCCACCAGGTCGGGCCTGTGCCAGCGTCTTCTGTGAGACTTGGCCAGAGCTGTTAGGGGAGCAGGCAGGGTGAGAAGGTGGGAGCAGAGGAACCAGACACCCCCCACCAGGGGCAGCGTTCAGGACCCCCAGAAGCAGGTGAGGCAGAAGCCGGAGGTCACAGGCGTTGGTGCACACCTTGGAGGAAGCACCCAGCCAGACACCTGGCAGTTGGCGGGAACCTCAGGGTAAGATGGGCCCCGGCAACATGGGAAAATGTGCCAAACACAAGTGCTTCTATGCGTAATCACGGCTTCCCTTCCTTCCCGTGTAAGATGTGGGCACCCCTGCCCCAGCCTGCCCATGGCTCCCTTCTGCCACTTCGAAGTGTTCACTTATTCAACAGGAAGACACGTAAATCAATACACATTTAGAGGAACTTGTCAGAGATTTGAAGGGGCATAGAAACGCATGCGAGTGACAAGCACAATGTAACTAGCACTCATTCCTGCTCACCCTATGCCAGGAGCTAGTCTAAGTGCCTGGCACGTATGATACAATTTAATCTTCACGTACCCAAGATCACACAGCTAATAAGAGGCAGAGCTGGGATTCAAACTCTGGGTGCAGAGTCTTCTTTGCTCCAATAACTTGTGCTACTTCTGCGTGGTTGGAGAATAGTTTTGCTTGGACGAGATTGAACTCCAGTTTGGTGCTATGAACTGAATGCTTGTGTCTGCTCAGAATTTCTGTGTTAAAGCCCTAACCCCCCATGTGATAGTGTTTGGAAATGGGCCTTTGGGAGCTAATTAGGCTGTGAGGGTAGAGCCCTTGCGATTGGGATTAGTGCCCTCACAGAAGAGATACCGGAGAGAGATGATCTCTCTTTCTGCCACATGATGATACAGCGAGAAGCAGGCCATGTGCAAACCAACCAGGAAGAGGGTCCCCCCCACCAAGAACCTGACCGCGTGGGCACCCTTCCAGCCTCTGAATCTGGGAGAAACGTTTCCTGGATAAGCCACCCAGCCCGTCGTATCCAACACGTTAGCTCAAACTGATTAAGACACTTGGGAAATGATGGGTTGTCTCCACATATTTGAAGGGCCATGTATGGAAGAAGGGGTTAAACTTACTGTATACGGAGCAAAAGCATGAGAAATAAGAAAATGATTCTTTTCCGCCTGCTTTGAGACAGTCAGAGGTGTCCAGAGAAGAAGTGGCCTTTCTGAGAGGGTGTTGGGTTCTCCAGCCCTAGGAGCTAAATGCACCCAGTGTTAATGATACAGACAGGACCTTGGCATTGGGTGGGGACTTGCGGGAGGCTCTCCGTAAAATCTCTTCCAACTTTTGAGGGTCTCGAGCACTGTGAGCGTCAAGGTCAAGAACTCAGATCAAAGAACTAGATGTTGAGGACTCTTAACTTTTACAACAGCTATTTTTTTCCTACATAACTTGGTTGCTGGGCCTCGTGGAGCCAGAATTCACAATTGCATATTTTAAGACTCTGTACCCCTGGATACCCTTCCTTCAGAGGTCGGCTTGGGTATCACCTGCCCACCCCATCCCTAATGCCAGCCTTTGTGCCCCCCTCACTCCACCTTTCCCCCATCACGCCACTTCTCACACTCCACCGAATTGTCTGTTTCTTGGTCACTCTCTCTGTTAGCTTCCCAGGGCTGTAGTAACAGATTAACTACAAATGGAGTGACTTAAAATGCCAGAAATGTGCTGTCTCTCAGTTCTGAGACCAGAAGTCCAAAATCAAGGTATCAGCAGGGCCAGACTTCCTCTGAAGGATCTAGGGAAGCGCATCTCCCTGCGTCTTCCAGCCCCTGGTGGCTGCTGGCCCACGGTCCCCGGGGGTCCTTAGCCTGACATTGCGTCACTCCAACTCCACCTCTGTCTTCACGTCGACTTCCTCCCTCTGTGTCTGTGTCTCTGTGTTTCTCTCTCCTCTTTTCATTAGGACACCAGTCACATTGGATTTAGAGCCCGCCCTCTTTCAGTATGACCTCATCTTAATTCAACTAGTTATATCCTCAAAGATCCTATTTGCAAATAAGGTCACATTCACAGGTACCGGGGTTAGGACTTCCATACATCTTTTGGGGGGACATAATTCAACAGACAGCATCCCCCAACCTCCCATGATCACTAGATCATGGGCTCTTTGAGGGCTGTAGCTTTATTCTACACATTTTTGTTGTGTCTACTATGAACCACATTCTGTTCGGGGCACGGAGCACAAGCCACAGTCAAGGTCCCTATTCTTGCTGGAGTTTTGATTCTACATGAAGGCAGATGGGAGAACAGTGACCACTCAATGCTGAAGCCAAATGCCAAGCATGTGCATGTGTGTATAAAAATCACATGGCATATACTCGATTTTACCACAAACAGTAAAAAAGAATGAACTGCAAATGATGCCATTTCATCTAGCCTGTGCTTTTTGGCATGTTTACCAGAATCTTAACTTTGGTTTCCCTCTGTCCTCATAAAACTTTGTTCTCTGATACTTGAATTCTTTTCTTTTTAATTCTTTTGTAATGTTTATTCATTTTTTAGAGAGAGAGAGGCAGAGCACAACCAGGGGAGGGGCAGAGAGAGAGGAAGACAAAATCTGAAGCAGCTCCAGGCTCTGAGCTGTCGGCACAGAGCCCAGCGCAGGACTCAAACCCGCGAACCATGAGACCATGACCTGAGTTGAAGGTCAGAAGCTTAACCGACTGAGCCACCCAGGCATCCCTCTGATACTTGAATTCTTAACCTAGGTTGCCCTCTAAGTTTAGTCCCCAAATAATGTTTCTTAATATCAGAATATAAAGCTTGTAAAATGTATCCCTAATTTTTTTTAATTTGAAATTGGAACTAGAGAAAACACTTGCACTCTCTTTGCCTTCCAGAGTGGAGTCAGCAGCCCCCAGCCTCCATTTGCCCAGATGCCGGGTAAGTACTTAAGTTCAAGGAGCAGCGAATTCATTCCCTTTTGAGTTTAATTCAGGCATTGGGGCTTCCATTCTTTTAGAACTGCTGTACAGCACCTTCGAAATCTTACTTTTGCAAACAGGTTATTTTTAAAATATGAAATCAGTGACGACAGACCTAATTTAGTCTTTCCTGAATTCAGAATTCATTCTGTCTTGAAGGCAGCCTTTCTATCCCTTGCCCAGCAGAAGCTTAGTGAGTAAAAGCAATAGCAGTTAGGCCCTGGATACAATTTTAAAACATGTAAAATTCTGGCACCGTGATCTGATAGATTATGCGCCTGCTTTGAAACAGAAAGAGAGAGATGGCGGGGGGG
>NW_027531536.1:1116608-1131176 GCF_008692635.1 Crocuta crocuta
GAGATGGAGAAACTACCATTTACTGAGTGCTCTCTATAGTCAGGCGCTTAGTTAAGCATTTGGTATTCATTTCAATACATAAGTCTCCTTCAGTGCTCCTGCGGGATGGGAAAGGGCCATTCTGATTTAGTAAAAATGTTGGGGACTGCCATAGGCGTGTGCACGCGTGCACACACAGACACACACTCCTTTCAGAGCCTGAACTCAGAAGTGGCAAAGGCTTTCTCAATCATTTTGGGAAGCTTCACAGCTGGATAAGAAAAGGAAAAAGAGCAATAGGAGATCCCACATATCTGCATGTCTATGTGTTGTGTTTCCCAAACATATTTATCATCCCTGGAATCTGGCCACATCTGCTCCCTCCTATAGAAGGACATTTTTGCAGCTTCTGGTACTTTCTAGAATTATTCCTCCTCTTTTTAGGGAGAAAAATATATGCAAGGGATTTTTTTTTTTCCTGCATGGTTGGTTTTATTTGGAAATCGTGAGTATAGACATGAGATCCTAAGCTCCTAGAAGACTTGTTTACACACTCGTCATTCTCCTCTCAGCTTTAATCACTCCCGTGGATACATATTCATGGCAGGAAACAGAATTTTCTTTATTGATATTAATTTTCACTTGCACAGATTTTTTTTTTCCTGTGGAGTATGTTTATGATGAAACCCCTGCCTGCAGCTTTCATGAGCACATAAGAAGTCTGGGGCTAAAGCATTTCAGATGACAGTAGAAGGAGTAGAATTTGCTGTCAGTTTCTACAGGGAATTTTGATTTCCTCCGAATGAATAAATTGACATATAATTGTTGAACACACTATACACCTATATACTACTGGATTTACAGCAAAGTAGAAGACATGAGTCCTGCCCCCATGGAGCTGGCGGGTGGATTAGAAAGAGGGTTGTAACTCAGCTGAGGGAGAAGAGAGCATAATATAAAGTTGCCACAGCGTGTGTGGAGGGCCAAAGTGCTATGTAGGTGGAGTCATGGATGACTGTGTCATGATGACCCAGGGGAATGGTCTCTCTCGTGGAGGAGAGGCAGAGTGGGCGGGGACAGCGTGGGCGGGGACAGCGTGGGCGGGGACAGCGTGGGCGGGGACAGAGCCCCCACTCTGGTTAGGAGAAGATAAGACAAGCACCTGCCTCTCTTCCCAATTCAGCCCTTTTGTCACCTCAGTGTGTAGATCTTAGCTAATTAGACCACATCCACCACCAGCTGGAATAATTAAACTGCCAGTCATACAGAGCTGGAGTCTTACCTCCCTGAACATGTTCTAAATATTAATGTGTTTCCTGCTACAACGGAGCCACTGGGTCTGAAAGTCTTTACCAAACACCTCGCTTCCCTTATGGGACAATTTCACTGGCCTTGTCCTAAATGAGACTCTTCTCAGCTTCACCACCTTCCCCTGGTTTCACCAGGGGGAATTTTCTGTGGGAGGTATTCCCTTCCCAAACTCGCCCAGGGCCTAGGTGAGCTGAGTCAGGGACTCGGCATGGACACAAGGGGGCAGCAAATAACACCAGACTCGTCAGAGCCAGAAAACACAGTTTTTTGCAGTCCTCTTTCTGACTTGGTGGCATAGAAGCTCCATCATCCTAAAGCAAGGAAGCCCTTTCTTGACGCCTGCTAGGTATGAGACACCTGATAAAAGGTCAGTCCACAAAGAAGTAGAAGCAGCAGACAACCTGCCTCTGACTCTGAGTGGGGTTATCCTCTCCCCCCATCTAGAAATGTTGCATCTCAGAGAACACACCCAGGAGCGGCCTGTTGTTCACAGTGCTGTGTATATGGGGCCAGAATTCAGAAGCTGTAAAAAAAAGACCCTTCATTGATAAAATGTAAATGTCAAGGGATTCCTTTCCTTGTCTCCTTAAGCCCGAAGTTTTCCTAGCACGGTAACCGCAACACAGGAAGTGCACAGTAAATGCCCTTGGAGTGACTGAATGAGAAGTTACTGCACCATCTCAAATGAACTCCTCTCCGAAGGCCAAATGAATTTTAAACATATTAGTTCTTTGGGCTGGATCAGTTAAAAGAGGCAATGCAGCAACATTTAAGGCTTTTCAAGACAGTTCTCTATTTAAATGTTAGCCTTGGTGTTGGGCACACGTTAGGAAGACTGTTTCCCCAAAGCAGANACTGAGGGTTGATGGAGGCAGATGGGTGGGAGGTGGGCTAGACGGGCGATGGGCATTAAGGAGGGCATTTGTGAGACACCCTGGTGGCTTAGCTGTTTAAGTATCTGACTCTTGATTTCAACTCAGGTCAGGATCTCAAAGTTTGTGAGATTGAGCCCCACAGTGGGCTCTGTGCTGACAGCAAAGAGCCTGCTTGGGATTCTATCTCTCCCTCTCACTCTGTCCCTTCCCAGCTCATGCCCCCTCTCTCCCTCTCATAAAATAAATAAACTAAGGCAAACCATGAGAGATTCTTGAATGCTGAGAACAAACTGAGGGCTGAAGGGGTGTGGGGGAGGGGGAAGGAGGTGATGCGCATGGAGGAGGGCACTTGTTGGGATGAGCACTGGGTGTTATATGGAAACCAACTTGGCAATAAACTATTTAAGGAAAAAAAAATAAAATAAATAAACTTTTAAAAAAAGGTGGGGGGGGAAGGCACTTATATATGAGCCCTGGGTGTTGTATGTAAGTGATGAATCACTGAATTCTACTCCTGAAACCAATATTGCAGGGTGTGTTAACCAGCTACAATTTAAATAAAAATTTGAATTAAAAAAACAAAAGACCGTTTCCCACGTGTAGGGTCTCAGCTGCAACAGTTATGTCTGGTCTTCCCAGTTTGTTTTTCCTTTGGCGACAGGCTCACCGGTAATGTCAGGTTACTATGGTGTCAGAAGATCTTTCCTCTCCGACTCAGACTTCCACAACACGAAACAGTTTGCAAACGACGTCTGCACCGCGAGCCCCGCGAAGCCCTTTCCCTGTGAGTCCCCCGCGGGGCAGAGCCACCCGGCCCTCCTGGATTCCTACTTCCCGGAGCCCTACGCCGACCACCGGCCCCCGCCGGGCCTGACCCCCAGCACCGGCTCTCTGTTCAGCGCCTCGCCCCTGCAGCCACTCCTGCCCCCGCCCTTTCCCGGGGACCCCACGCACTTCGTGCTCGTGAGTATGCAGGGGTCTCCCGTTTGGGGGGAGTGAGGTGAGGCCTGGGCTCACGCGGCATCGGCCCGGTCGTTGCCCTTGGCAACCAGGTGGAAGTCAGGTCTGGCTTGCACTGCTCGCCCCTGAGGCTGCTTTCCCAGGATACACTCCGAGGGGCCCCTCCTCAAAATCCACACACACCGTGACCGCCACAGGGTGTATCTGTCTAGGGTCTTGGGAGGGGACGACTATAAGGCAGGTTGACGTCCATTTTCTTAGGACTCAGCTGATTTTGCCAGACACCGCACCTCCCATGGAGGAAAGAGTGCTGAAGTGACTTCTCCCAAGGGACTAGGCTCCACTCTGCCATCAAGGTGTCTCCTTCCCTCCCAGTCCCCTGCCCCTTTCCCAGGTATTTCTGCCCCATAGAATCATGTTCTCCCTCAGTCCTATCAAAGAGGCCAGTTCAGAAAGATCTGAAGAATACCAACACCCATCTTTTAGAAAACTATAAAGCCTTCAACCCTTCAACTACAAAGGAATGAATCTCTAAAGATGGGATTTTAGATAAAAGGGGGTGGGAATTAACATTATGGAGTTACCTCCTCCAGCCAGAACTCCTGTGTGCCTCTGTTCTTTTCCTACTTGCAACAACTCAGGATACAGTTCTTAAGGCCCCATTTTACAGATGAGCAAAGTGAGGTACTCGGAGTGAGGCAGGTAGTAAGTGGCACAGCCACGAACTGAACCCAACTCTTTCCAGCTCCAAGCCTCTGGAAGTTCTGCCTCTTGGCTCACTGAGGGCAGAAGCCCAGCATGTAGTTTAGACACCTGTTCCTCCCAGGAGCGGCCAGAGCCGCTGTCCCCACTGTGGAAAGGGCATTCTAGGACCCCGGGTGTGGTGAAGGTGAAGCTCGAAAAGAATGCACGACATAGTACATCGTAATTGGTAAAATGCTGTATAAATGTTCGTTTTATTCTCTCATTTCACTCATTAAGTGGTGCTTTCTGGGGAAAGGAATTGTCATAAATACAGAGAATCTAATTCTCGAGTAAGAAAGGAACTAAGACTCTCATCGCTGGTGTCGGACACCAGAGGGAACAGGGGCCTGGTAAGGAAGCCTGAACGGCAGACAGGGGACACCCCGTCCCCTCTGGCAGCCGGGGTCTGACCGCAGCCAGTGTTGGCGAGGAAATCTGCCCACGCAGAGTATCATCTAACGACTAACCCCCGTGACCTTTCCGTTCTCCTCAGAGGGACTCATGGGAGCAAACGGTGCCCGACGGTCTCGGCCAGGCAGACCCGGTGCCCGCCGACTCGCTGCAGCCCTTGCCGCCCAGCACGGGATGCCTCTCCCAGCTGGAGTCCGGGACCAGCGCTCAGCACAGGAGCTGCAGCTGGGCCCCCCCGCTAGGGGGGCCTCAGTCCTACTCCCTGCACTCGCTGGAGGATCTGTACCACGTGCCAGGGTACCCCACCCCACCCCCGTATCCCTTCACCCCTTTCATGACCGTGTCCAACGACCTACCGCACAAGGTGGTGCCCCTCACCCCGGAGGAGGCGGCCGACACCCCCGCCCTCCAGGACCCTTCTCCGTGGGCCAAGGAAGATGGGAGCTTGGCCTGGGGGGCATATGAGGGTCGCAGAGCTTACTGAAGGGAGCGCCGGAGGACTTGGCTGGGTCTTTCTCTGAGGTGGGGTCTGCATTTCACGGGCTGTTTGCAGTGTGGTCGCTGTTCATTCAGAGCAGGCCATGTCATGCTGCCTTTGTCAACGGACCGCGGGATTCACTTGTAACCTTCCCTGCCACAGCCCCATAAAATGCAACGTGCGTTAATTCGGGACGTCAGGGACCGAATTCTAGTGAGACACCAGGGAGTCGTGTCTTTTTGGAACTTTAGTAACGCAGTACATTCTGAATTCCTGTTATCTTCAAGCTGTCGTGTTTAGCGCTCATAGTTTTCTTAAGTTACATTAAAAAGTTTATGCAGATCATGAAATACATTGATTCTCCTGTGCAGTTTTTTGTGGTGATGAGCTATGTGGGTCCTATTGTAAGAGAGAGAGCATAGGTTATAATGTAGATTAGGGCGTGTGAAACGAAACTCATTTTATACCATGTGATTTCTAAAGAGTAAAGTATTATATATGTGTCTCTCCTTAGTGACTTGAAAAGGACGAGTAGCATATATGGCACCACATCTAAATGCTTTATTGTGGTTAAAATTGGATGAGGTCAGGAGGCTGTGCCTTCATAAGTACCTAGCTTTGACTCTGCCCTAAGGCCTGATATGTCAAAAAACAAGTCTAATCCAAAAAAAAAAAAAGGCCCAAAACTTTCTTTGATCCATAGTAGCCTTAATTAAGCTACACATTGTTTCCCTGATGGAAAAACGTATGGTTATGAGAGTGGATTGGTGAAATGGGTGTTCTGTGATCAAGTAAGAATAAACTAAGAAAATGATGAGAGCTGTCGGTAAGGAACGACAGACCGCAGAATACCAAGAAGCAACGAGGCTTCGGAGGACAGATTGTCACATGTGCACCAGTAGCATTCCACGCGTCCCCCATTTGAGGGGAGACCTTGCTGGCGGCTATTGGTCAGAACTGTGTAGCTCTTACTGTGGATAAATGAAGACACGGACATCTGAAGCCTCCATCCGTCTCATGTAAGTTTGACTTACATGAGAAAGTAGATTCCTCTGCCAGTGCAGTTCACGAAGCCCGTCACGGAGGCCTTGCATGCCCTCTGACTTTGCAAAGCATGAGTCGAGGCCCCCAGGTCATACCCACACTCTATCTACTGCTTTCCTGCCGCCTTCCTTTTTCATTCCCTTACCACATTTTCCTGACCCCTCTGGTCCCTCTTGACCCAGTGCCCTTTCCCTTCATCTCCTGGGGGCCCGTTGCCCTCATTTTCCACCTGGTTGCCTAAAGTCACCTAATAGAGTTTCCATCACATCCTCCGTTACGGTGTCCCGTGCTCTACCGCATCTAGGTAGGAGTCCAGAAAAACCAAACAAGGGCATTAATTCACACGTAGAAGAGACTAACTGATACTCCTCCTCTGTGCCTTCAAGGGTATTTTCCGGCTAAGCAAGCACGCTCCCAGTTTATGGAGTGCCCGCAGAAATGCCCGGATGGGGAGCCTTCCTCTGCCTCACCCCCCCCAGCTCCCTCCTGGGAGCGCAGCCCTGCAGGAGCAAGTCAGGAAGGAGCACTGGGGGGTCCCCAGCCGCTGGGCTGCCCTCTCCCGCGTCCCCTGCCCTAATTCTCCCCTCTCACCACCACTTGTCACAGCCTGATCTTCACTCCCCTCAACGTTAGCTCTTCAGTGCAGTGGGGCAACTTCCACTGTGCACAGGAGAGCTGCTCTCTCTTCTTTTCTTAATGTTTACTTATTTATTTTGAAAGAGAGTGTATACTTACAAGCAGGGGGAGGGGAAGAGGGAAGAGAGGGAGAGAGAGCATGTGCAAGCCAGTGAGCAAGGAAGGGGCAGAAAGAGAGGTAGAGAGAGAATCCCAAACAAGCTCTGCGACAGTGCAGAGCCTGATGCGGGGCTTGATTCCCTGAGCCGTGAGATCATGACCTGAGCCGAAATCAAGAGTCAGACGCTCAAGCGACTGAGCCACCCAGGTGCCGAGAGAGCTGCTCCTTCTTAAGTCCAGTGAGATTTGAGACCTCAGTCCTGGTCCTGGGATCTTTAGCAGAGCCCTCCATCAACCAGGCCCCTGCATCAGAAAGAAGGGATCTGGCCTCTCTATAGATGTAGGGGTCTTCACAAGGGTCTCAAAAGCCACTTTTCTAAATTGGTTGTATAGATTTCATAATAATTAAAGTCAACTGCTGCTCACCACTGTTACTAAGAGGCACACAATACAATAGTAGTTGTATAAAAATATGTGTGCACATCACTTTAGCTTTTGTCTCATTGTTAACGCTGAATGGTAGACGTGCTCCTTCCCCATAGTTTTATCTTCTCCTGTGTTATGATCATCTCGTCACAACCTCAGGGTGCACTGGCTGTCGGCTAAGTAGAGCTCCATAACCAGACCTCGGACCGGGATAAACGCGGTGAGCGCAGTGCACTCTACATTCTCCTTGAAGCATCATGGCGTTCGACAAAATTAATTTACGAAAAAGGAGACCTACACAGGCCCATACTGTGCCGAAGTATCCATGTTTGCTATCCAGTCTAAGGGGGACGGGGCTGTGGGGAGGGTGCTAATAATTCCAAGTGGTAGATGATTTTTAGGAATTCTATTTCACTTGACAAAGTGTTTCTATATTATTACATGTATTTCAGTTTGGTTCTGGTTTATTCCGGGATTTTGAGATACTTTGTTAAAAAGTGAAACAATTTTTTTCAAAAAGTGAAACCATGCTACGAAATTATGACATGGAAACTAATCCTATTTCCCTGTTCCCAAGTACTCTCCATTTCCTGCTGCACGCCAGGGACTTCCTGCACCTTCTCATAATAATGCACAAGGCCAGTGTCAGGGAAAAAAAATGCACACCATCCTCGCCCTCTCCTTCTTTAAACCTGCTATCCTCAGACTCATAACTTTCCTGGGGAAAGCAGAGAAAATTAGAGAACTCGGGTTCAAAACACTATCTCTTTTAGGTCCTTTAAGGCTTAAAGTAGGCAGAGATGGTGATGGCAAGTTCAAGTTACCGAAGACAGCTGGCTAGATAATAATGTCAAGAAGAAGCGGAAAGCAAATGTGGCCTTGCAGAAACTGCAATGTGCACAGTTCTCCCCAAACCACCGGTCACACACCTTACGGTATGTAGTCAGTGTTTGTGTTCCTCCCACAATGTTATACAAACCCCAGAACGAAAGAAAACCACATCTTTACTTAGTTTATTTAATTTTTTTAATGTTTATTTATTTTTGACACACACACACACACACACACACACACACACACAGGGTGTGATTGGGGGAGGGGCAGAGAGAGGGAGACACAGAATCTGAACAGGCTCCGGGCTCTGAGCTGTCAGCACAGAGCCCAATATGGGTCTCAAATCCATGAACCGTGAGATCTTGACCTGAGCCCAAGTCGGACTCTTCACCGACTGAGCCACCCAGGCGGCCCTACCTGGTTTATTTAATAAATGCTTTTAAATGAGCATTGTGACTTGTGACAGCTCACTTAATAATAGAATATGACGGCACTGTTGTGGTAGGGGAGGAAATACTCCAGTTCTCTGAAGTATTAGAGCTCTTTACAAGAAATTCCACAAAAGGAAAAGAATTCCTAATCTCAATAATAAAATATACATTTACATGCATACAGATGTACCCACACATATGTGTGTGTAACTAGTATCTTTGTGATCCGTGTTTTCTTTTTTTAAAAATAGTTATTTATTTTTGAGAGAGAGTGTGTGTGCATAAGTGGGGGAGGGGCAGAAACAGAGAGAATGCCAAGTAGGTTCTGTGCTGTCAGCACCAGGCCCGACATGGGGCTGGATCCCACAAACTATGAGATCATGACCTGAGCCGAAATCAAGCGTCAGACGCTTAACCAACTGAGCCACCCAGGCGCCCCTGACCCATTTTTTAATATGTAAATCTAAACGGTACATTCACAAGATATAAAACGTCAGTAATGCTTAAAAAACTGAAATAACTGTAGATTGATCCAAGGCTTAAGTCACATTACATTATAGTGATTCCACCAACCACACACCAAAATCATACTTTGTTTAGGTTCCATCATTACGTTCTGTCTCAAGTATCCTTCCTCATCAAAACATCAGAGTGTGCCTGTACAGATCCTATTCACTAACCACTGCTCTAGAGAGCTTAAATGCAAAATCGTTCACTCTGGCTAACGAGTGATTCTCTGACTAGACACATCACATAGAGGACTCACAAGTGGCCCAGCAATGCGTCTGGCTTAGTGCCCAGTATGTTGTAGCTGCTCAGTAAAATCTTCGTTAGACAGAACTACAATAATACCACAAAAATGAGTCTTTAGATCCTGACACTACGGGTGGCAATTCCCTGAGACTGATGTATTAGAAAACACTCCCACGTCTCTTATCTAACATTAGCCATACTCTGCAAATGTTGATGGGAGTAGTGGATCCCGGGCATTAGTGGTAATATATTTAGGATGACAGACTTTGTATTTTTAAATATCTCTAAAAAGGAACACCACTGAACTTTGATGTAGCACACAAAAAACGTTCATATATTCATTTAGTATGTACGTCGTATACACAGTATAATATGTTACTAAGAAATCTTATAAATAAAAGTTATTCAATATTGGGTGTTTTCTCTGGTATGATTAAAACAAATATGATAAATAGATAAGGAACAGAATCCTTAAAGATAAGGCTAAATAAATAATAATAAAATTTTCTATAATTATCCGTAAATGACAATACCATATTATCTTTGATCTTTGATACAGAAGCGTCCTCTACTCTCACACTCTGATAAATAAGATGTGTGGATTTACAATATGCAATATCATTGTCAGAACATTTATAAGCTGAAAAAAGAGGACAGTATAAAATCTTTACAAGTTCCAAAAGGAAGAAAACATAGAGAAAGAAATATCTACGAATTGGCTCTTTTGCATTAGGAAAACTGATCAATGTCCCTACTGACCTTCTTCCTAATGAAATACCTGGAGTGGAATGATCCAAAAGTTTAATGCTTAGTAAATTAATTTAGTCATAAATGAAAAATCACTCAGCTGTTTTATTTCTTAACCTTGGTAATATATTCATTGGCTTTTATCACAGTAATCTTTATATGTTTTTGTATGGCATAATGAAACTGTTTTAAGTAAAAGGTGAACTTTTCAAGCAGTGTCTGATAATATTGTCTATATTTAAAGAATAAAACCAGCAAATGCTTGATCCCTACAGAAGCCTCTTCAGGAAAAGTTAAAAGTTTGGATATGTTCTATGGCAGGTGACTGAGTTATCACAAATCATTAAACAACCTCCTCTGTAAGTCTTTCTGGTCGTTTTCATGAACCAGACACTCACTCTGGACCCAGGAAGTACTCATGTCCGCCATGTTTTTTGGAACTTGATATTTTCCCCAAGGTTTGGTAACAGTGTCCCAAAGTCAAAATGACAAAAGAACTTTGCATTAATAAAGAGAATTTTAAGGCTGTAGTCAAATTTGGAGGCAATAAATTCCTCCTTCCTTATACTGAAAGTCTTTTCATATTCATGAAATCTCCTACTTTGGGGGTAAAATGTAATGCTCTCCAGTGTCATTTGCATACAAAAGCCTGCCAAAGAAATTCAGTTCAATGTTCCATTTAAAACTTTCAAAATAAATGTATTCTATTCCCATTATTCTGAGTGCTCAGCGACTCTAAGAAGGTCTCTGACAAACTAAAGGGTTTCTCAGCTCAGTGACTCAGAGATCTGAAAAACTAGAGAAACTACAGATAATAAGCTTCAAAAAGAAATGGCTTGGGGCAGGGGCGCCTGGGTGGCTCAGTAGGTTAAGCGTCCAACTTCGGCTCAAGTCATGATCTCCGTATCATGTATACCCATACTCAGCATATGCTGTTGGAAGAATGAATCAGTGAATGAACCAAACAAACAGTGAGAGAATAGGTATTCCACGTTATTTACAAGGCAGTTGACAGCAGAAACCAGGACTTGGTGCTCCTGGTGCTGGATACCACTCCTGGTACATAGCTGGTTCTCAACTAACACCTCATTGGATTTTGGCTCAGTCAATTATCATTGTGTTTAAAGCAGGCCAATAGCGGAGCTCCCTTATAAAGTCTGGGTTCCCATTGCCTTAACCCACATCCACCACGGGCCAAGGGCTCAGCCAGGCAGTGGAGGGGGCCGGAGGCTGGATGATCACCAGCAGGAATGTTGGAGAAAGACTCCAAGTCCCTCTTGGCACCTCAAGGGACCCTTTCAACACCCAAAATTCAGGAGCCTGTGTTGTATTTTTAAGGAGGCGAGCCTGTTAAAGCCTGTTGAAAGCTCACAACATTTTTTTCAGTCTTTTATTAAAGCCCCAGAATAATTATCAGGACTTCGGGGCAGACACCCTGGAGGTGACAATGCCCCCCACCCCCACCCCCCGCAAGAGGGAAGAGTTCCTAGTCTGATAAGCTCAGACTGTAAGTAGCTTAGTGAGCAGCTCACCCTCTCTGCCGGCCAGTCTCTCCCTCAGCGTTCTGGCGTCCCCAGTCCTTACAGAATGCTTTCAAGTCAGCATGCTGTCCTGGGTGTCCCTCACACACCCCGACAGTAAACCAGCCCCACATACTTCACACGCACACCACTGACAAGTGTGTTTGCGTGTCTCGTAGGTAGTATCTCTCCTATGGTCACAAGTCATCAGTGGGTCAACAGATGATCTCAGCGACTCCCAATCAACATATATCTTTCATACATAGAATGAAATGGAAAAGATGGGATACAAAATGTCAGAATGCCTCTTACACACGCATGTATTTTGTTCCATGAGGAGTTCAATAAACGTGTAAATGTTGCCGCATAGTATGTGAACGTGTAAAATGAATTTCTTATCGTGGGTTGAAGTCAAAAAGCTTTGAAAGCCTGTTATCGAAGATCAGGAAGACAACAATGATAGGTGAAAGCAACACCTTTAGCCTCAGACTTCTCAAAGTTTGAGACCCATTCCTGCCATTTATGTGCTCAATAACCTTGTGCATATTCCTTACCCCTCTGAGCCTCATCTGTGAATGGGGACGCTGTACAACACGGTGCCTGATATCCAATAAACACTCAGTAAATGACAACTCCTTGAAAAAAGTCTCCTGTGAGGACCGTCCAACTCCATGGGGTAGACCTGGTTGTTCCAGAACTCATGACACACGCAGATCCGTGGGAAAGATTCACAGGACTCATTGGAAAGGACACCCCCTTGCACCCACAAGCATGATATTTGGACATTAAATATCTGTGCTGGGCTTTTGCAATTACAGAAACAGCGAGGAAACAAAATTCCATTCATATTGGGGTAAAACCTGGGAGACCTATTTCTCGAAACAGGGCTCGGGCCTGAGGAAATCCAATTTTCTTGAAGTTTCTCGCCAGCAACAGCACTAACACATATACCCCTGCACCAAGCCAACATAGAAGCCTCCAGAATGCTGCCATGGTTCGGGCAGAGACTTCTCAAGGAAGGACAGAGTTCTTCACTGTCCCAACGACCCTGTGACTCCCAAGGACCTCATCTCTCGCTGTCCCCGCCCCCCGCCCCCGCCTGCCCTGTACAAATACCACGTGGCCAATCGTCAGCATCGGCTTCAGTGACCTTGCCAGGGGAGCGCAGTGACCTCCGACTACCTCTGTCCATCTCCACACAAAAGGAGAGGTCAGCGGGGAGAGCAAGCCCGAAAAAATAAGAAAGGACTCCAGAACAGAGGGAAACTGAGGCACTCAGGGGGCCGGGGGAAGAACAGCAATGCAAGGAAAGAAATGGAAGAAAGCAGTGACAGGAAGTGAGACAAAGAAAAGGACACTCGGAAAAGAAGTAAATAGAAAGTCCAAAAGACAAAGAGGAATATTTTTAAAAGCAAACAAAAAAAGTAAGTGGAAAACAAGGAGGAAGACGAAAGAGAGAAGAAGTAATGGATGAAACTCTGAGGACAAGACACCACCGTCCCCACTTTCCCAGTTGTGTTCTCAGTTCCGTTAGAAGGAGCGGTGCCCAGACGGGGCAGGGCAGGCGTGAGCAAATGGGCTCTCTGAGCCGCCAGTGTCCTTCCCCTCCTCACGAGTCTCCAGCCTGACGCCCGTCAGGGACGCCCAGGACACAGACGCAGAGGCCTCTGTCGAAAGAGGCTCCAGGAGCTGAGAGGTTCCAGCTGGGCTGGGGACGCACACAGCCCACGCTGCCCTCCGCTGCCAGGTCACATCTCAGGTGCTCCCAGCCCCGCTCCCCTGCTGAGCAGCTCCGGTGTCTTGTCGCCCAAGGGACCCCCATTCTCCCCTCTGCATGTATATTCTACCCTGCACTGGACACGTTCAAGGGAATTCGGACTATTTTCTGGCAGCCTATGGGGCTCAACTCTACTCTGAGGCATTTCACAGAACTCAGGGAACAAAGGCCCGTAACCCCCCGCCTGACCTGGCCTCGCGGAACCCCATCCCGCTTCTCTGTCATCTGGTGCTGCCCCCTTCCCTCAGGGGCTGGAAGAGGGTCTGGCCCGCCACTCCCTCCCTCCCTGGACCACTCCCGTCTTCTCGAGCTTCCAAATCACACAGAAGAGTCAGAGCAAGCGCCTGGAGAACACAACTCAAGCACAGTTCCGTCATTTGTGAGGGGCCTGGGCCTGGGCCCAGCGGCCCCGCATCCCGAGTGCAGGCCTCACCCGCCTCTCACCCGTGAAGGCCTGAACCCAAATGCCTGTCCTGTCAGCTAAAACGAGCAGGACCCATCTCGTTTCTCAGTGCAAACTCCTGCAGCAAACAGGGCAGGGGCGGCTCAAGTCAGAGAAAGAGGAGACAGGCGGACGGAAGTCGGGGCAGGCAGTACGTGGCCAGGCAGGCCGGAAGGGGATGAGGCACAGAGAGCTGAGGCCTCAGCCCGGCCTCTGCCTTGCAACCCGGGGCCCACGTGACTCCTTCCCATGCTGAACCTACTGTCTGCCATGCTCGCTCCCCAAAACCTGAGATTTTCCCTTAAAACGGAGACTGGGGACGGGGGGATCTGTCTGGCCGGCCAACCTGGCTCAGAGGGTCACGAAGGGCAGCCCAAGTCACTCCGGCTCCTTGGAGCTGCCTTTGAGGCAGAAATACAGAGCATCTTGGAGGACTCCTGCTCTGTCTGTGGAAAGGTGGGCAAAACGCTTAAAATACAATAAAAGCAAGGCCCGGGCCCCAAAGGGGTCTCACTCCCTGTTTCTCTGGACTGTCTGTGGGGTGCCTGTGTGCAGGATTTCTGCAGAAGATAGTCCATTTTGTTAAGCCTTTGAATATTCAAATTGAAAGTATCGCGCAATCATTGATTGTCAAATCATGGGTTTCTAGAGGTTTTAAATACTTGGCATGAGGGGGAAAAAACTCAAACCTATACCCGAAGGTATAAAACATTAATTCTGTTTGTCTCCTGCTCCAGGAACCTGGGTGCAGCTGGATGCTTTGTGAAACTTTTAAAATGTTGCATCTCTGTCTCTCTCCTTGCACAGGAGCCCTCCTAGGCGCTGAATTCCTGCAGCCACAGCACCCAGCACCGACCCAGCTCCGGCTGACCACGATGTCGGGTAACTCGGCCGCTTCTCCTGGGGTAGGGTCACGCGAGCCAGGGGCGTCTCTATCCGGGTGGATTTCCACAGCGTTTCCTGCATAGAACAGAGAGGCACAAAGTCAGGGCGTGCAAGTATGAGCCCGGGATCCGGAGAGGGCGCGGGCCACGCTGCGGCCGCTCCCCTCGGCGCCTGCTCCCGACGGCAGAGAGGCCCAGAGGCCGGGGTGGGGGCTGT
>NW_027531536.1:1131413-1158508 GCF_008692635.1 Crocuta crocuta
GGGGTAGTGCTTCGGGGAGCAGCCGGAGGACCTCGCTCTCCACCCTCACCTGCCCGCCGCCTCTCCCGGGCTGGCTTCCAGACCAAGGGCACGCAGGGGTCGGGGCCTCCCCAGAAGCCGCGCTTGGCCTGATGCATAAGTCAGGGACTCAGGGTTTACGCACAGCCTCCCTGCGGAGGGGGCTCGGTCCACTGCTCTGCGCCCCCCCCCCCAGCCCCTCCCCAAGGCCCCCAGCACCCTCTCCCCGGCGGCAGGCTGGGCCCAGAGCCCAAGGTTCCCCTATTTTAGCCAAGGTGATGCGCTTCCCTAGACTGCTGTCCGCATTCCTGAGCAGAAGCACCTGTGTGCCACTGGCCTAGGGATGGGGCCCAGCCTGGCTGGGTGGCCGCGCAGCTTCCCACGGGCTCCGTTCCCACTCGGCCGAAACCTGCGCAGCTCCTCCTCATCTCTCAGGTCGGACACTTTTGGGGCCCCTTCCCCCCTGTCTTGCAGCATTCTTTTTGCCTTCTTGGAACCTAGAAACCCGGTCTCCGGTGTCATAGTCTATAAGAGACCCTCCACACCCCCGTCTGACACCCAAGCCTCACATTTGACCACTGACTCTGTCGCCTTTACCCAGAAAAACCGAAGGTGTATCAAGGTGTCCGGGTGAAGATAACGGTGAAGGAGTTGCTGCAGCAGAGAAGGGCGCACCAGGCAGCCTCCGGGGGAACCGTAAGCATCACCCCCTCACTTACACCCCGCCTGTGTTCCACCTCACATAACCCTGTGTCTGGAAAGATGTGGGAGACCACGCTAAGCTCAGCCACCATCCCCAGAGCTGGCCTTCCAAAGCTGCCTTTATAACTTCTGTGCCCAGCTCCTTCTCAGCTCAGCCCAGGAAGCCACAACATAGAGCTGGGGCGTGCCGGGGGGGCTCGGGATTTGGGGGAGCCCATCCCTCACTGATCATAGTTGAATATAAAGGGCTTGTTGACCTGGTGTAGGGACAGGAGCAGAGAGCCCTTCAAGGAGAGAATCTCTGTGGACATGCCCCCTGCTTCTCATTCATATGAAACCGAGCTTCTGAGGTCATTTATCTGCAAACCACCAGGCACAGAAAGCTCCCAGCACAAACGGGGCCATGTATCTACAGAAGAGACAGCTTGGGATATAGAAGCACCTCCTCAATATGCAGTAAAGCCGGATGCAGTCCCAGGCTAGCATGGGGTGATATGAGGCAGGTATAAGGGTACCCAGTCACTTCATATACTCTCCAAAGCAGATAGTATTGCTAAGAGTGCTCAGGGCATCAGCAGAACCAGACAAACTGCGTGGGGTAGCTTCCATTCATTGCTGAAAGCCCTTGGTCAACGCTTGTGCGTTGCTTTGGGTGTGGATGCGGGATATGACAGATGGGCCCATACTGCCAGTGTTAGGATTGGTCCTGTCTCCAGCTTTTCGACATCCTCCNTCCTGAAATGGCCCTTTGTGGGAAGAGGTACGGCGGGCTGGGTTCAGGTCTCAGCTCCTCCATGGTGTGAGTGTATCCTTGAGCATATCTCTAAGCTGGAGATAATAGGATTTTATGAGGGCTAAATGAGTTATATAGCATATAATAAAGCACTTACAAGAGTACTTTTCATTTAGCAAGTGCTTGATAAATGTTAACTGTTATTATTATTATTTGCAAAAAGCAGCTACAATAAAATTACAACCAAGGATTGAAAGCCAGCTATCCAGTAATGTCCATTCACTCCCTTTGCTCAGAGTTTAGAGTTCAAGTGTGGGCTTGCTGTGATACAGCCTGCCTACCAAAATTTACATTTACTGGAGAAGTTAGTACCACCATGTATGGGATTTTAGCTAACGCAGCAAAGCTTCTTTCCATTCGCGGAGGGCTTTTACAGAGGCTTAGAAAAAAAAGCACTTTTGCACACTTATTATTTCATTTAGTTCTTTTAACAACCAGGCAGGGTAAGTCATCAGGATCTACATGCCTCTGTTACAGCTAACATCCAAGTCTTACAGTTACTACGTACGGGCAGAGCTAAAAACACGATCAATGTCTTCTTACTCTTCGTATAGAAAACAAAAAAAACCTTCCCACAGATTGACTCCCTAACTTCATCCTTCTGCACGTCCAGCTGTGCTGAGCACGGTCTGGTAGCCTCACCTCTCGATTCCTTCAGTTCAGAGATGGTTATAAAATTAATAAAAGCAGGAACAAGGGAACTGAGGAATGCTTCTGGTGCAAAAGAGAAAGAAAATCATCAGGATGTTCACAACAAAATGTAATCTTTCATTGAGGAGTTTGGGACATGGTAGAATTCTGCTTCGATGCCCTTGGAGAAACCCCGCCTCGCATGGTGCTTTTAACGCCGCCGGCCTTTTACAGGCGGGTTTGGCTGCCGTTCGCTGATCGCGGGAATGAAAGCAAAGGTAAAACATTTCACTTGTGTACCTGACCAGTATCAGTTTCCTGGAGCTGTTTGATTTGTCTAAGCTTTTCTGAATCACCACCACCACCCCCGAGACATAATAAAGCAGTACTTCTGAGGCACTGCCTTGCAGGTACATGCATAGCAAAGCCTGCTCTCCTTTGCTTCCTGGAAGATTACACGCACCTAGGCCCTCAAAGGCACAGAGAAGCAGCACAGCAGTGATTTAATTATGAGAGCTGGATGTGAGAGCCCTCGCTGGGGACCGGCAGAAGGATCTGGGATTCTCGGAAAGCTGTGAGGGTGTACTCAGCAGGAAGGGGGGACAGTGTATGCCTGCTTCTGGGTGTAGACCCTTTAGTTTAGCAGAGACGATCTCCAGTTTGTTCAATGGTCAGAGGAAGCCTCTGAGAAGCTTTGAGCCAAGGACAAAGTTAATTTTATCAAACACACAAAGCAGGAAGAAATTTATCTTAATTTGTTATGAAGTCAGAGTAGTATCCACAATCTGACATTTAAACAAGCAATCGTGGCTGGAAGTTACAGATTGAGGCAAATGTCAGGTCACAAACAGGGAGCTAGGAGAAATGTGTGCATGCCAGATTTCTAAGCTGGATTAAAAAAAAACTTCTTTCAGCCAGATCAGTTTACCAACAACCCTAAACACACACACACACACACACACACACACACACACACACACACACATCTTTTACCTTTAGGAGAAAGGGAAACTTGAGTTTGTATTTATCAAAGATATAATTTACCCTTTCACAACCATTGACTTTTTTTTAAACAGCCTTGATGTGTTTTCATAAATTGTAGATTGTGGTTTTTTGTGCCGTTTGAAATCGAAGAGAACGGTGCCTGTCTTTGTATTCCTGGAGCAAAGTAGAAAGGGAACCCATGACTAGAAAGATAACATCGAGTAGGAGATTGTAAACATACCTGAGGGAGATATTGTGGGCAGGCGGACAAACAGAACGTTCCCATTCCCGGGGAGGAAAGGGGTTAAGGAGAGCTCTACAATGAAGCAGATTTTTTAAAACCCACTCCTTCCAAGTCCTTCAGCCCAAGCTGCAGTCAGATATTTGCATAAAGAGCTGGTGAAGGAGTCCAGCTTCCTGGTTCATGACATTACTGCATGGATCGTTTTCAAAATTAACACCACCTCCTGTTTAAGCAGTGGCCGAGTGTGCGTTCTCTGGGTGGCGTGGTGCATGGGAGTACGTATACCCTGTAATCTGAGAGAGAGGTGTGGTGAGCTCGCCTTCCCAACGCAGAATCACAGAGCAGTGCTGGTCCCTTTAAACTTTAAAGCCACCATCCGAAGCCTTAAAAAAAAAAAAAAAAAAAAAGGAAAAGAAAATCCTAAATTACTCAATACAATGATCCCTTCAAGTATTTAGATATAGTCGTGAAAAAAGCAGTCCTTATAGAAAATAGTACAAAACATACAGAGTTTAAAAATACTTAGTGACCATGACCTAGAGGGTAGATAGGCTTCAGCTCACTGACTACAGATTTAAGAAAATTTTTTCTATTTTACTATTTCATAGCTAGTGAGCACATGGGAATATTTTTAGCTAACCCAGGATGAGCAAAGTTAGGAATTGTGTCCTTTTGTGAAAACAAACTCCTAAGGCTATGCAGCCAGAGAGTATATGAGAATTTTGAAGAAACTGATTAATGAAGTCGTAGTTGGGACTAAATAAATTTAGCTCTTATTCATTTTAAATTAAATAGTTTAATAGAAAGGCTCTTTGCTGAGTATTCTCAAACTATTCCATTTCTCTGTAATAGAAGAATCATTTCCATCATTTTTACTGAAATTAATAACCTTTAAAATTTAAGTGGGAGGATCTGATAGTTTAAAAGAAAACAAGCAAACATAAAAACTGAGTCTAAATAAAATATAACATTGGTCATATGTAACGACAACCATGTCTTTTAGAAGAAAATATCTGGCTTACCTTGGAGGAGAAGGCAACACAGTTCATGTGACAGTGTCTTAGGTCTCCCCTCTCAGCACTGGGATTTCACCCTGCTCTGTGGTCGCATTCTTGCTTTGGCAGGTGTCCGGAGGCAGCAGCGTCCGCCTTCCAGACCAGGTCCCACCACCTTCTGCAGGTCAGTATAGCCAGGATTACCGTTCCCTCAAAACCCCTTACCAACGTCCATCTCGAAAGTCTTTCCAGTGCGGGATTCGGGGGTTAAGAGAGGCACCACCATTTCATTGGAATCCAACCAATCAGAAGGTGAAAAAGGCACCGTGTCTCCAGATGCAAGCCCAGCAAGGAAACAAGAGCACGGTTTTGTCCTCATTTCTGAAACGTCTGTTCTCTGCTTGCTGCTCTAACCCAAGAGTGCCTCCTCCACCTTTATTCCGGTTCCTTCAATCCCCAAGTAACCAAACTTGACTAGTAGATCAGAATTGTTTTCAGAAACGTATCCTTTTCACTGTACTGTTAAATGGAATGCAGGACCCCCTCAGGTTCCAGAATAATGCCTTTGCTGTTGCTCATTTAGTTTCTAGCCAATAGGGGCTTCTCTTCCCTTGTTTTCTCTCTTCTAGAGAGCAGTTCAGACACTTGCAAGTTTTCTCAGCCCAGTTCGAATAACTGCATTACCTATGCCATCCAACAGCTAGCTCACGGCTGAAGGTGCCGCTTTAGCTTAACCGAAGGAACCTGAGTCTTCAAAAACTCCAATGCTCTGTTGTCCCCTGATGAACACACTCTAAACCTATCTTCGTAGAGCATTGACAGATAGCAATCAGAAGTCAAGCCAATTAATAATAAAACGGAAGAGGAACCCCGTTCTCAGAATTATTCTTGCTTGGTAGCTGACAACTTATTTTAATTCTGTTATCCTGTTAACATGTTTACCAAGAAAACATTTTTGCCTTTTATAATTCATAACAAGTACTATGAATTCACTTTACATTCTTGGTATCCGTTTGTATTATTTGCACGGCTATTTGTATCACTCCTCAAAATTTAAGTTACTGAGTAAGTGTGAAAGTTTGGGAACGCAGCAATCCTAAATCAAGAGAATTGTTTCCCATGGCATCAGAAGTTTCCTTAAAGCCTCCCACAATTCAGTACGTTACTTCTGACAGGTGAGGTTTACTTGAACTGCAAATGGGATGTTGATGCCTTATAGTCCAAGAAAGTAGAGCCTTGAGCCATTATTTGCCTGTGACAGTTGGACACGGATTGGGTTGTCCTTCTTTTATTTTGTGTCCTGACCACATTTACAGCCTCTTTCCACATAATTAACCAGATTTATTCCACTGGGACTTGAATTCACTAAGGCAATTTAAAAAATCCAAACTGCCTGCCTGTTTACTTTTCTAGAACTTCTTAAGCCCCCTGGCTCCCCCTGCCCGACCAGACATGATAAATATTCAGAATATAGGAGAGAATTCCATTCAAAGTTATAAGGGCAGTTTTTAAACCACCACAACAAAAATCTGTCTTTTTCCTTTCTCTTCTAGGGCTGTATTTTGAGCCTGAACCAGTTTCTTCCATGCCCAGTTATTTTCAACCCCAAGAATTTTCCAGCTGCGTTTCTTGTGAAGAAAACACAAGCTGCCTTGACCAGATCTTTGATTCCTACCTTCAGACAGAGACACACCTGGACCCTTCGCTCAATTCCACGCAAAGTACTCCACACTATTTCCCTGACAGCTTCCAAGCCGCCCCTTTCTGCATGAGCCAGAGCCTGGTAATTTATCTCCGTTCTTTACAAAACCTGACGGTTGCTTACTCTGGGGTGGGAATGCTTTGTAAGAGAGTTTGCATCACCTCGTGAGAAATCACACAAACACTGTCAACAAGGAAATCATCCAGGAAACAAGCCGAGAACCAGTTAAAACTCAGTGGGGGTCAAAACAGCCACACATTGCAGGGGGCAAACCTTCGGATACACATGGAATCATGAGTTCCCAAGTCGGCTCTACCCAAGTAAGGGTGAGTGGCAATAAAAAGAGGTATCCTGACAATGTGCATTTAATGTTTTAAAACTGTAATTAAGACATCTGTTCATTGGAAATCATTGATTTAAGCAGCGGTTGTTGGATTTTTTATTTAGAGCTCTTGAAAATGGAATTAAGGCTCCATCTACACAGTACAAAACTGGCATTCATTCTGATAATGGGTTTTTATTTCATTTTCGACACTGAATCGGCTCTCCTAAGTGCCAGTTTTGGTCTGGTAAATGTATAAGAACTTATTTGGGTCTAAGATGGCTAGTGAAAAAGAAGCCCTAATAACTTCAAAGAATTTGGATTAGTCTATTCTTTGTGAACCTCAAATGTTGGAAAATATGGTACCATTTATAATGGTTTCCATTAGTAAATATCAATTGTCTGAGACGTCTTTTAGATACACATATAATTTTTTTAAACCACAAAAAGTAAGGGGTTTTTTTAATGCAAATACTTTTTTTTTCTTTTGGTTTGTCAAAAGTCTGTGTAAGTAGCAGACTAAATTTTCAGGGTCTAGGACATTAACTCCATGGAATATGCACTCAGGACCCAAGTCATTCAGTTCCCTTCCCCTTTCAAAGAAGGCTTTCTCTGTAATTACTGTAGACCTGCTTACGAGAAAGCAGAAGGTATCTTTCTCCTCTGGGGACAAGACCTTAGTGACTATGAGTCATGTCTTAGAGTCTCCCAGACACTGGCTCGTCGAAGATCTCACTTCTACCTGTGCATGCTCACTTGGCTGTCCACAGTCAAGGGTGTGGAGGAACATCCCAGGTGCCACCTGCAGCAGGATTTGACGTGCAGGTGACTTGACGCACAATGGGATTTTGTGGTTTAAGAACAAAGCATCCTCTAAAGTATGGTTAATAACAAAAGAGACCAGTGGAGCAAGGCAATTTATTGTTGGGGAAGAAATAGGCAAACACAGAATAAGTTGTCGTGAACTCACACAGTCTGCAAATTAAATTACTTCTGCAGACTTGGGTTGGGTTGGGTGTTTTGTTGTGTTGTATTTTTTTTCCCCTAATGTTCTTACCCTGAGTTAATAAATCCACTCCATTCAGCTCTTTTAATCCCGTCTAAACTATCAAGCTCTTTGTTCCTTGGTTTTGTCTAGACCCCAGGATCGCCTTCCGATTCCTCCACTGTCTCCGGTTCCTTTGACTACAGTTACTCGCCGGCTCAGCTACCGTCATATGCTCCGGAGAATTACAGTTCTCCCCCCTCTCTGGACACCAGGAACTGTGGCTACCCCTCAGAGGACTCCTCCTACACCCACGTGCCCTCGTACGCCCCCTACGACTGCTTCTCCTCGGCCGGCACCTCCGTCTGCTACTGTGCGTCGTGTGAGATGGAACACTTGGATACCATCAGGGCGTCGGAGTGCTTTTCCTATCCCAGCTCAGACTATGTGAACTTTGCCCCCTCCGCAGCGGCCGCCAGTGATTTATATAAGAGAGGGACAAACTGTGACATCTGCTACAGTTAATGGCAGTTACAGTAATTCGGAACATGGCATGCCTATCCCTGTTTTTCGGCCGCCCCAGATGACGACTCAAAATATACAACCTGTTGACAAAATGTCACAAGTCCAGTTTGTATGTCACCATTTTCAATTTTCTGATGCTCACTGAGGCATTAATTAATACGAAGTCCTCAGACCTGGTCACTGTGGCACTCCTACTCTGTATGCGTACAGTTAACATTTTTGTAGGGAATGTTCAAGGGTGTTACTTTTCTATGTAACGAACAAATTCTACATTTTTTTACTAATAAATTTTGTATTATTAAACATTGGCTTATATATTTTTTAATTTTCCAATAGTAGTTTCCAGTTGGTTTGAATACTAACAATTCTGGTAGATCACCAATTAGTCTTCAATAGCTTGATCTTGGAATGCCTGGGTGGCTCAGTCAGTTAAGCGTCGACTTGGGCTCAGGTCATTATCTCACGGTTCATGGGCCCGAGCCCTGCGTCAGGCTCTGTGCTGACAGCCAGCTCAGAGCCTGAAGCCTGGTTCAGATTCTGTGTCTCCCTCTCTCTCTGACCCTCCCCTGCTCACTCTGTCTCTCTCTCTCTCTCTCTCTCTCTCAGAAATAAATAAAACATTTTTAAAAAATTAAAAAAATAGCTTGATCTCACTTATTCATGAATTTAAAATTATTATTTCATTTTATTTTATTTTAAAGTTCATTTATTTATTTTGAGAGAGAGACAGTGTGAGCAGGGGAGAGGCAGAGAGAGAGGGAGACAGAGAGAGAATCCCAAGCAGGCTCCGTGCTGCCAGCGCAGAGCCCCTCACAGGGCTCAAACTTATCAAGCCACAGGATTATGTATGATCTGAGCCAAAACCAAGAGTCAGATGCCTAACCAACTGAGCCACCTGGGTGCCCCTAAAATTATTTTAATGTGGCTAGATGCCTTGGCTCCCATAAGGTTGGAGGGTAGACACAGATGTGATGGTTGAAAAGGAGAGGCAGCCTCACCTCTAAATGAGGTTTTGTGTCTTGGAGCAATATCAGAGAAAGACATTGATGAATCATTAGCTTTGCCCATCTAACATTAGTCATTGAAATGTTAATATGGCCAAAAGACACATCTGACCTACAGCAATATTAACAACCTGTAGATAATTCTTCATCCCCAAGGTGCTGTTTTGTAAACGTTCTGGGCAAATACTTGATCTTTTTGTGCCTGAGGGCCACCATGCTGTTGATGTATCACAGAGCTTGGAGTTTGTTGTTATCCTCTATTTCCAAATTTCTGCATTAAGTCCTTAAATATGCATTATGCCATTTGTTTCTACAGATTGGTTGGTAGGATTGTCCGTGTTGTTTTCAACTGAATTTCAGAGTTGACTTCCTCTGGTTAATCTACCTGAACAAGCCCAATCAGCCTTCAAGGTGAAGACAAGTTACTTAAGCTACCTATGCTAGACTATACTGTTCATTCGTGTTCGCCGAGGGCATTAAATCACAGGACTTAACCCCTGCAATGAAGCCTGGAGGGGTGTTTTCCATGTCCCAAGTTTCTGCACAACGGCACCAATATTGGTAGCATCGGCCCTGGCCACAGCTACCAATTTTGCAAGCCCTTCCTGTGAGCCAGAATTGCCCAAGGGTTTTCTCACACATCATCTCACTTAATCTTCACAACAATACTGATAGCAGCGGAATGAGCAGTCTGAGATTCAGGGAAGTCAAGCACCTACCCAATCTCACCCAGCCAGTAAGTACCGGGCGTGGGTCTGAAGAACAGCAAAGCTGTGATTTTTACGCACCCTCTGGTGGTGAAGAGTTTCAGCTGTCATTTGTGAAAGACTGCTGTGAAATCATCCCCAGTTAAACTCGACTTCCTCATACAAACACAGGTGTGTCCCCACACAGCTAGTCAGAGCTCTCCAGAAGGGCTCACTGTCCCCAGACAGGAAGGTGCCAAGCACAAGAGCTGCCAGAGGCCTCCCTCTGGGGACGGAGGGGACGAAGCTGACAAACCCCCACCTCAGTGGGCCTTTTTCTATCAGGAGGCAGATAGGCTTTCAAAATGACGTGTCTAATTGTCACCTCCCTGGGCACTCCGCTAAGGCTTGGGCAAACATGGCAAGTGGAAACCTGCCCCGTGGGAGCGTTGTGCCAGGGAAATAGAACCATCGCTGCCTTTTTTTTTTTAATATTTTTATTTATTTCTAGGAGAGAGAGAGAGACAGTGTGAGCAGGGGAGGGTCAGAGAGAGAGGGAGACACAGACTCTGAAATAGGCTCCAGGCTCTGAGCTGACAGTCAGCACAGAGCTCGACGCGGGGCTCGAACCCACGAACCACGAGATCATCACCTAAGCGAAAGTCGGACGCTTAACCGGCTAAGCCACCCAGGCGCCCCCATTGCTGCCTTTCTGAGATGCCAATAAAACTAAATTTTTAATCGTTTCAAATTGACTTGACACTGGCCTACTGTCAACAAGCATCTTCTCCGACAGGTCATCCTCTGCGTATGACCCACCCCAATCCACCCCTGCTGTCCCCAAGGGACAGAGAGCAGAGAACCCAAAGATGGCCCGTGGTGGACACCAAAATATCCTCTTCCTGATGCCATTCTCTCTCTCTCTTTTTTTTTTTTTCCATTCTCTGACTCTACCCTCTGCCTTCTGAGTCAGTGGCCTCGCTGACAGAGGTTTGCCTGCTCTCCGCTTCTTACTCTTTCTTCATACGTCCCTTCGTGCTTGCCGAAATCTAGTCTAGAAAAAGATTACACATAAAGAATGTGAAACATGGGCTAACAGAGCTGCTATGCATCACAATGAATAACACCCCCCCGTAAAGTGGCCTTGAAGATCTTTCCAGAAGTTTGGGCCAACAGGCCACCTGGCACACGAGGAAGTGGCTGAACACTGCCCAGCCGGTCTCTTAAGCAGGACAGCTACACAGAGAACAGCTGGGGAGCCCTGCAGTGGTGGGTGAAACACCTGCCCGCAGCACGGGGAGACCCGGAATGCCCCTCCTCTGCAGGTGCCTGGGAAGCCGCATAAAGTCCAGAAGCCTGTGTCGCAGTGTGAGCACGAGTCAGTCCATCTGGGGTAGGACCCGGGCATCTGCATGTTTTAATGGACTCAAGTGGATTCTGATATAGACAGTTCTCTGTCTACACTTGAAAACACTCACATAGTCGATGTTCAAATCGTCCCCTTCCAGGACCTAGTGGCCTAATAATAGTTTATACGGACTAAGCCCTTCCTCTGACCCAGGGCTGTGGGCATTCATCTCATTTAGCCCTCAGACAACAACACAAGACAGATCTTATCATTGTCTTCGGTTTTTGTCAGCAATGGACGTGCCGCTGGGAGAGGTGGGGTAACCTGTCCGAGGTCACTCAAGCCGTCGTCAGGATGAGTTCTCCAACCCAGGGGCTCTGAATGTCCAACGCCCTGCGCATACTTTCCACGCATTCTACCTGGAGGAAACATCTATCTGGACCTGGGTCCCCTGTATGCACAGCCGCACCCTCTCCTCGCGCCACAGGGGCATTTAACAAGATCATCAATGGGAGGGGAGCTGAATGAATAATGTTGTTATTCAGAGCCATTCAATTAATCAAACAAAAAATTAAGCACTTGCTGTGTGCACGGCTGATTGTGTGCCTTCAAAATGCAGTTGACGGGTAAGAGGCTATGTGATTTCAAAAACTTAACACTGGGAGAAGGTCAGTGAGGGTAGGCAGGGGCCAATTTTCAAGTTCTTGGGAAATTTAAATCTGGGTCAACCCTCGGAGCCTGAGACGAAGTTGAAGGTGGTAACCGTTTGGAAATGATTACCTCGGGCGATGGCCCAGCGCGGTGACACCCGGGCAGCTGTCCTGAGCTACACGTGGATGTCGGGGGGCAATGTATAGACAAGGGAGGATGGGGAGAAGGGAGTGAAGGGGGCGCTGCCTTTTGATGGAAAATGGTTTTAAAAATCATTATTCAGTCCAGAATCAAAGCCAATGAAAGTAGTGAACGATATGGGTTAAAATAATTCTCGACTTACCATTATTTCCAAATCCTCAAACCCTAAGTAACCCCAGCACAACGCCTAGCTGTAATTCACTCTTATACTGCCTCCCCCACCCCATACAGAGACAACCTGCCTAAGGGAAATTTGGTCTGTGGGGGATCTCTGGGTCCTGGAGCTGGACTGTAGCTCTGGTCTTCAGAGCCACGTAGATCTGTGCCTTAAAAGGTAGCCTAAGTGACCCCATTTCTTAGGTTCCAGTAGGCCTCTGGGCAAGATGTAGGAGCTGGAAGGATGAAAAAATATGAAAAGACACAGCTCGGAGTTATAATAAAGCATCAAATGCATTGAGGGCAGAAATTGGCATCCACTTAGAAAATAGTTTTTCTTGCTTAAATTAAATGGATAGAGAACATGCTGTTGGTCTTTGGGAAATGCGAAAAAGGGTGTGTGTATGGGTGTGTGTGTGAGAGAGAGAGAGGGAGAGGGAGAGCGAGAGCGAGAGAGAGAGAGAGAGAGAGAGAGAGAGAAAGCACCATTCGTTGCCATCTGGATAATCAGGAGGAAAGAGGAGACATCTACCCTTAACCTGCTGTGGCTGAATCTGGGGCATCCCAGCTCCCTCCCAGCTCTGAAGCCACCACTTCCCTCCCCTACTGTGCATTTCCTGGTTGGACAAGCTAGATTTCAAGAGCACTGTTATGGTCACTCAAGTCCTAGGATTGCCCTGATGAGGGGAAGTGGTAAATCCTAGGGAGAGACCAATTTGTGGGTAGATGACAGTCACCCTAAGGGGGACTAAGGCAAGAATTTTATTGTGGTTGTGCAAAGAAGGCATTCTCTGAGAAGAGGACCCATCAGAGGGCAGAGGATCGACATTGAAAATCGGGGAGCATCTGGAGCACCTGGGTGGCTCAGTCAGTCAAGTGTCTGACTTCGGCTCAGGTCATGATCTCATAGTTTGTGAATTCAAGACCCACATCAGACTCTGTGCTGACAGCTGGGAACCTGACCCTGCTTCAGATTCTGTATCTCCCTCTCTCTCTGACTCTCCTGCTCACCCTCGCTCTCTCTCTCTCAAAACTAAATAAATGTGAAGAAGAAGAAGAAGAAGAAGAAGAAGAAGAAGAAGAAGAAGAAGAAGAAGAGAAGAATTATTATTATTGGGGAGGGCTTCCTGTGAGAGGTCCAGTTTGGGGGAGCTTTTCTTCCAGACTGTGGATGCACAGTCGCATTCAGCATTGTTTAAATATGCCTCTGCCACTTTGTAATTCCTATTGGTAACCCCAGCTGTTCAGGACGTCTGGTTACCCACAGAGCCTTGGGTAGAAGTACAAAGTGAAGGCACTTTAAAGGGAAGTGTTCGCCGCTCTCTGCCAGACCTGAGCAGCGCTGGTGGAACCTATTGCAGGAATTTGTGGTCAAGGGCAAACTAGAAGTGGTCTACAGCCCGGGAGCAGTGGCCCTGCCAGCAGCAGGATTCCGGAGAAGGGATCCGTTGAGAAACAGCCACTCAAGATACGGCCAGGGGATAGCAATGCTCAAAAGTGAAGCAGGCAAGAGCTCAGTCCGTCAAGTAAGGGGTAACTTTAGGACAAATTTTTTAAAAAATGTGTTTACGTAGCCGTTGGTACATTTTTCAAAAATTACCCCTACAAGTTGAACATTTAAATAGTTTCGAGAGGAGTTGAGATTAATTTGGCTGATAATATTTTAAGGCTGGAAAGGGACGCGGAGATCACCTAGCTCAGTAGTACTCAATCCTGGCTGCAGTCACCGTCACCTGACGGGGTTGTAAAAAACGTTGATGTCCAAACCCCACACCAGTGAGTCACAATCTCCTTGGGCGTTAGGATTGTTTTAACTCCTTAATTTGAAATTATAGTTACAAAATAATGCAGACCCTCTATCCGGAGCTAACTAGACTATGGATTTTACTCAATCCTTACTATTTTTCTACAGACATGTGTTTATGTATTGTGGGTGTGTGGTTTCTATGAATAAGCCTGAGTATTTTTTAAACTCCCTCAGAAGATCCTAATACAAAGCCAGGGCTGAAGAGTGGTTTTGTCGAATCGATCCGCCTGCCACAGGTGAGGAAATTGAGTCCAGAGTAGAAAAGTGCCCTGCCCGAGGACACAGCCATCTTTCAGTAGGGAAGGCAGTGGAATTTCTTAGTCCAATGACCTTTATATGCTTGTTAAGAGCCAACATTGTGAAAAAGAGCTGACTGAGAGTTGAAGCAAGAGGTAAAGGGATGCGCCGAATTTTTGAGATCACTTTGCGGGACAAACACAAAGTACCATTTTTGGTAGCTCTTCCAACCTCATGGGGTTATTGACAGTCATTGTTTTAAAATTCACTAAAAGCGGGGGCGCCTGGGTGGCTTAGTCGGTTAAGCGTCCGACTTTCGCTTAGGTCATGATCTCGCAGTTCGTGGGTTCGAGCCCCGCGTCGGGCTCTGTGCTGACTACCAGCTCAGAGCCTGGAGCCTATTTCAGTCTGTGACTCCCTCTCTCTCTGACCCTCCCCTGCTCACGCTGTCTCTCTCTCTCTCTCCTAGAAATAAATAAAACATTTAAAAAATTTTAAAAAAATAAATAAATAAATAAATAAAATAAAATAAAATAAAATTCACTAAAAGCGTGCGTCTTGGCCAATAGTGAACATTCCTCCCCACCCTCCACCCCGAGTTCATCATTATTATCAGCAAATTCTGAACTGGAGGGATCACAGGTCTGGCATCACACAGAGATTCTCATATTCTTTGACTTTCTCTGTGTGTGGCTCCTTCTGCTTTCCTCTTGCTGCAAAGGAACAGACAGTGGTTGGGAACACACTGTCGGACTTCAAATGACCTCCTGCCACGCTCTCCCTGGGAGGCATTCTTCTTACTCCACCTGAGGCATTGAGCCAGGCAGGTGGGAGAGCTCACTTTCAGGTGTCTTTATTTTGCGTGCTCTTTGGCCTTGAGTAAAGCCGCGGAAGGGTTTCTTCCTTCTCCAGCAGGCTGCTCCTCCACGGGGGGCCTCGGACTGCTCCTGGGACAAGCACAGCACACGCAGTGGGGGGACATGGAAGACGGCCCTGTCTCAGTAAGTCTTTCTGCACACCACCCTCTACCTGAAACAGGCAACCACAGCCAGGACCCCAGCTACACTTTCATCGGAGTCTGGGCCCAGGGCAGCCAGGCCGGGGGGGGGGGTTGTCTCCAGACACCAGAGTGGCAGATGTGACCCCTGGACCTCCTGAGCCCGGCTCTCCTGCTCCAAGCACTCCCAGGACCACTTCTCTGTCCCAACAGCAGCCCCTTCGAGCTCGGTGTGAGGAGCCAGGCTGTTCAGGAGCAGCTGGGCCGCGGTCTCGGCCAGCACAGGGGCACCTGGGCCACCGAGGCTCTCCCCGCGGCCTTGGCCAGGCTCCCTTCCCAGGGTCCCCAGCACCACCCCCCCCCGCCCCCCCACAGCCAGGCTCTGTGGATTAGGAGCCGAGCTTTCCTCCCTGCACCCAGCGCTCTGCAGCGGCCCAAGGAAGGAGCAAAGCCACTCTGGGCAGGGCCGCCCGTCTCCGAGGCTCGTGTTCTCTCCCGCGGAGGACGTGAGGGCACATTTAGGATCCGGTCAGCCACGCGGGGCCTGGGCCTTGGTGTTCCCTCCCCCGCACGGCAGGGACAGGTGTGTGCATTTCTGCAGGTCCCTTCCCGCTGCCCACAGGCGGGGTGTAGGAGTCCAGCTTCCCAGACATTGACCTCATGGTGTCCACACAGAGCCGGACAGCCCAGACCTTAGAGCCCTGGGGCCAGGCGGACCTGGGTTTGATTCCTGGGTTCCGCACTTCCTTGTTTGCTCTGAAATGTTGGGCAAGGACTCTAACGTCTCCAGGCTGCCAAATGACCAAAGCAGAGCAACCATGGGGGTAAAACCTACTCATTCAGAAAACCTCTTCAAAATTGGCTTTAGTCCTGGGCACGACTTGTGGGATGCTATTTTTCTGGATCCGAGGAGGTCACCTCGGGAAATCAGGTCACATGGCATGGCCAGAGCCTCCAGGACCTTTCCAAATCCTCCAAGACGCTGAGACAAGGGCCATCCTGTCTGGGAGGGAATGGGGATTCTGAGAGCACCATCAAGGGCACAGGTATCTGGGAAGGGTCATACCTGAGTCCTTCGAGAAAGACTTCCGTGCCACCTGGGTTTTATGTTTTCTCTGCACTTCCGGAGAAAATCGTGTTTCTGCTGACATCAGCTAGACGGAGTTCCCTGTTGCTGCATGTCTGCAAGACCACCTACCGGCCGCTGTCTCATCTGGCCCCCACGACCACCCAGTGGGCTACGTGTCGTCCCATTTTACAGATGAGAGCATTGAAATCCGGAGTTGGAGTCAAACGCCCAAGCCAGCTAGCTAGAAGATGACAATTCAAACATATGCTGTCTAATCCTACAGCCTCTCTGAACGTCAACACTTGTTTTCCTTTCAGAGGTCGTAGATCACGGGCACCAACCGGCTTCATCTCTGACCTGAATCCGAGTCACGGAGACTTCACTAAACGACTTAATCTTTCCAAAGCCTCAGTTTTCTCCTTTGTAAAATGGGCATATAAATAATACTTGCTTGCCTCCCACAGTTTGAGGACTCCATGTACGTGAAACAGCTAGCTCGGTGCCTGGCTCACAGCAAGGGTGCCATTGGCATTCGGTGTTTAACCATAAGACCTCACTGAAACTCTTTTGAGGAAGCTTCCTGAGCTTCCTCCACCCCGCCCCATGCATCTCTGCCTTGTGGCACAGTCCTTATTAACTAACTAAAGCCAAGATTTCACCCTTCAAGTGTGGATAACGATATATGTTTGTGTGGATCATGTCCTATGGATAGAGCTCTGCAAATTCATTTTTACTTTGTGTTATTTTTTCAGACAGGCTGAGTCAGAAACTTGAGGCTTGGACTTTTTTAGTTTTTCCACCAGCCACTAAGAATTCTTGCTTCCATCAGGGGAATAAAGAAATGCAGAAAAGGGGCGCTCTAGGCTTGCTGGCTTGCTTCCGGAAAAGGGTCTATGCAGTGGAAACAAGGGTCTGTGGATGGGACACGGGGCTGTAGAAGACAGGACGAGCCGTCCAGGGCAGGGACAGGCAGCCATCAGGTACTGAAGCCACCTGAGTGGCAGATAGAGCCACAGCCAAAGGAGGAGGCCGGGGAAGGCTTGGCGGGAGAGCAGTGCCTCCATCTTGGTCTCTGCAGCACAGGCACTGGCCAGGGCGGACATAGGGAACCAGGCTGACAAATACTTCTGGAAAGTCTATGTATGTGCCAGGTAGGGTATAAGTTCAGGACATGGTCCCAGCTGCCGGAGCCCAAGATTTGGTTAAGGAGTAGAGACCAGAATCAATGTCTAGGAAGAAAGGAAGGGGGAAAGTTGGGGACAGGCAGATAGGAAAAAGGGAAATCAAGGAGGCAGAGGAAGTTGAAGGAAGGAAGGGGGAGAGAGAAAGGGAAAGAAGATGAGGGAAGAAGGGGAGGAAAGAACATAAAAAGTAAGGACTCTTCCAAGAATGTGTCACAGATGCTGATTAAACAGAAGAAACGAATGCGAGGCTGCCAAGGCACCCACCGTGGGATGCACCGACTCTTCCAGGAGCCGCAGCAGCACCCCCTCCTCCACAGGGACCCCTGAACCCATGGTGGGGGAGGGGAAACACTCACACTCAATTGAAGGGTTTTGGCAGCTTGCACTGCAAAGAGCTTTTAATTTTTTTTAATGTTTTTATTTATTTCTGAGAGAGAGACAGACAGACAGACAGCGTGAGCAGGGGAGGGTCAGAGAGAGAGGGAGACACAGTCTGAAGCAGGCTCCAGGCTCTGAGCTGTCAGCACAGAGCCCGACACGGGGCTCGAACCCACGGACCGTGAGATCATGACCTGAGCCAAAGTCGGACACTCAACCAGCTGAGCCACCCAGGTGCCCCAGCACTGCGAAGAGCTTATTGGGTACCTTTACTTTTTTTCTTTTCTTTCCTCCCTTTTTTCTTAAATTTTAATGAGCATGCGAATCACCTGAGGGGAAATCGCGTTAAAATGATTATTGATTAAATAAGTTTGGGGGGGGACTGAGCCCCTGCATTTGTTTATTTTTTAACTGATTTATAATTGATGTATAATATTGATTGCAGGTATACAACACAGTGATTGGTGGTTCGATATGTGTTCACCTCGCAAAATGATCATGGCAGGTGAGTAGTTAACATTCACAGCACACAGCAAAAAAAAAAAAATGTGTTCTTCTGGCGTGAGAACTTGTAAACACTGCTCTCTGAGCAACTGCAAATCTGCAACACATCTGCATTATCATTAACTGCAGTCAGAACATTGTATACTGTGTCCCCAGGACTTACTTATTTTATAGCTCAAAGTTGGTACCTTTTGATGGGCTGTCTTTTCTTTACGGAAAACTTTGAGAAATTCTTTGCTCATTATTTCTTCTACTTCAGTGTGAAGCTGGGGGGCTGGGGGAGGAGGGGCGGGATAGCATTCCCCTTGGGGGTGAAGGAATGGAACTAAGGGTCAGCCAGCTCCCCAGCCCCAGTCAGATGTCCCCCAAACTCTCCACTGTGTCTCCAGCTCCAGGCCTGACTCCTGTCCCCATGACTGCCCCTTTTTTTTCCCAAAGTCTGGCCGCTGAGCAAGGTAAGACTAAGCTAAGGTCAGAGCACCTGGGTGGCTCAGTCGGGTAAGCATCTGACTTCGGCTCAGGTCATGATCTCACGGTCCATGGGTTCGAGCCCCGCATCGGGCTCTGTGCTGACAGCTTGGAGCCTGGAGCCTGCTTCAGATTCTGGGTCTCCCTCTCTCTGACCCTCCCCTGCTCGCACTGTCTCTCTCTCTCTCTTAGAAATAAATAAAAAACATTAAGAAAAAAAAAAAGACTAAGCTGAGGTCTCGGACCTCTGTGAGGCCTGATTTGCGGAGATCTGTTCCTCCGGCCCAGTGCAGAGGGCCAAGAAGGGCCGACTTCTTGCTCCCTGGCCTCTCATAGCAATAAGCCTCCAGGCACAGCTGCTACCAAGTGCAAGGCCAAGGGAGGAAAACCTTGCTAAGGTTGCATCTATGAAGCCACGGCTCCTCCTCCCACCACACTGACTTGTTCTGCACTTGCTGGAGAAAGAAATAAAATTCGTGTTCCATCCACTGGACCACCATGTTTAAGGGGTCAGTCCACTTTCTGCAACTCAGAGAAGAGCCCCAAATGGGCCGGAACTGCCCTGCAGTCACTGACTCGCCCCTGTGTTGCATTCACCCTGCTGGGGCTTCGGAGCTACAGGCTGGTCAGCCAAGTATTTGAGAATGAAGTTGATTTCAGGCTGAACTGATCAAAATCAAAACCCCAGGCCAAGGAAGAGTATTCTTTAGAGGCTCTCCCTGAAGCCAGACCCACCCTCCCAAAAAATGTCTCCATAAAAGCACCGTGCAGTCCATTGAGAGCTTTTTTGGCAATAACTGTCCAGGGAATTTTTACAACCCTCTGAAATAGTCACTCTACCCGATCTGCTCCGTGGCAGCAAACCAATGGTGCCTCATATAATTAGCCAACGTCTCATAAAATGTCAGAGTTTTGGCCCGAGATTGTTCTCAGAGATACACTATGCAAATACCCAGCTGGTATCACCAGAGAACAGGAATTTAGTTTGGAAAAACACAGTGATTAGGACGCCAAAGCATGGGCTCAGGGTCTCCACAGGCCCAGGCCTTCTTCGAGAGGGTCCTGGCTAAGAGGTTTTCAACACAGGAGGCTGAGTCTCGGTTGATACTTCATTCTCACTCTGGCTTTCTTAGAAGTGACCTTGGGCGCCTCCCTTAAGCAGTCTACTCTTGTTTGTTCATCATCATCATAACTGTACCAATGCCAACCTGACAGCACTCTTGTAAATGCCAAGGGGCAGGGAGGGGTAAAGGACACAGAGAGGGTCAGAGAGGGGGGAAGGAAGTTGCCCAGGGAATTTGTCACATGGTGGCAAGTGGCAGTTAAATCCAGGGTGTCAGACACACACCGTGTTCTCTCCGCACGAAGCCCTGAGCCTGACGGGCAAGGAGCACATGCCTGCATCTGCACATCACAGTTGCTACAGGTCCTGACGGGCGGTGCCGTTTGAACTACACCCTCCTCGAGCCCTGTCTGAGCCCACCTGTGACCTTTTAGGGGCAGAGCTGTGTCACAACCATGCAGCCTTTCTGAGCAATCTGGTGAGACACGGGGTTTTCCCCTGTTCACACTGAGCACAAATTCCTTCTGGCAGCTTAAGATCTGAAGCTGGGGTCCCCCGAGTGTGAACAGGCACCTCCCCCCCCCAACATACTCACGCACACTCTCCCCTGCACACTCCTCTCGGAGCACTCTTCTAGAGTTCAGAGCCTCACTGTTCCGGAAGCAGCTAATACCACTGAAAAGAATGATTATTAATTTTACAGGGCACCTGGCAAGGGAGGGCAGGCTCTTTATAATATCTGATATTCAAAATGAAACTGCAGGTTAATATCGTTTGCCATTCCCATTTTATGGGCAGGGAGAGAAGGCCTGGCGAGTTGAGGTGGCCTCCCCAAAGGCTTACAACCAAGAAAGACGGGCAGGATTCAAATCCCGCCCTTCTTACGCCGCGGCCAGGCTCATCCCTGGGTGCCCTAAGCCCGGTTGGCGCTAACGAGTGAGTGCCAGGCCCTCCTGCCCAGCCCCCACCCCTGCAGCCGGGCCAAACTCTCAAAACTGCCAACCAGAAGGATGGGCAGCAAGACAAATGCCCACACAGCTCGAAGCGGACCTACCCCGACAGAGGCGGCCCAGGCGGCCACTTGGCCGTGGAAGGTGTCCAGCCCGATAAGGAGGCAAATGCCAGGCACCTTGTGTGTCCAAAATGCGTGTCAGGTTTCACTGCTGGGCTGCGGTGGGGCAAACGCCATATGTGGTCTCCACCTGCCAGGACTGGTTGGCACAGACGTCTGCAGCCTGCCAGCCACGACAGGCCCAGCGGTGTGTCCCCAGGGGGCCTCTGCGCACCCCAGGGCTTCCCAGTGAGGCATGGTTTCACGGCTCCGCCTCTCTGAACCCTACCCCTCCTCCAAGGTCAGCTACAGACGCCATTGCCAACCAGCCACTTTGGGCCGTGTGGCCTTGGACAGGCCGCTCTATGCCTCTGAGTCTCATTGCCCTTTTGCGAATAAAATGAGAGTTAAAAGAGCCCACCTCCCAGGGCTCTGGAAAGAATGAAGGGGTCCATCCAGTGCTGTGAAGGCTGGATGCTGAAGCACATTGTAAGTGCTCCAGAAACGCCAGGCACCTCCTCACTTCTAGGGGCTTCCTTTCCTGAATTTTGGTTCCCATCACCACCTGCCTCATTCAACTTACCATCTCGTCGCGCATGGGCTTGGACCTGTCATCCATTCTAGTCATGGGTGAGTCCTCTCTCTCCCAGATCTTAGAGCCAAAGCGCAAGGCCAGCCTTTCTCTTCCCTCCCCACACACACTTAGCACAGTCTGGGCCACACCAGGGCCCACCAGGCGCTGGTGCGTCGGGGCTCCTACGTGTGTTAGTAACACATTCCACAAAGAATTCAGCGTTCTGTGAGAGTTTTTAAGGATCGTGTGCTGACGATGTACATAATTCTGTATTTCATCCTGGCAACATGAAGCAGGTGCTGTTCTCATCTCCATCCTGTAGGTAATCGAGGAACCTGTGGGTTCAGGTGCTCAAATGGAGGTGCCCATGGTCACAGGACAGGAAGTGGGAAAAGTCAGGATGGGAATCCACATCTGTTCAACTCTAAAGCCCATGCTTTTAACCGTTATCTTAATTCCCATTGCTTAGTCACGGTCTATTCTGTTGGACCAGAGTATCCCACAAAAAAAGCCCACAAGGAATTAAAGGGAACAGAAAGGAAAAATAGACAAGGAAGGACCAAAATAAATTCTGGGGGAAGCCCCAGAGTTGGCTGGCATCTTCCTCTCTGATCGAAGATTGACCCAACTGTCACTTGAACGACAGCCCCCAACCCACTCGTGCTAGACCCACACACAGAAGAAATGTGTCGTATGCAAAAACAGGGAAAATTTTTTTCTTAGAATTTTCTCCTTAGATGTTTTTTCTCTCTAACACCATAGCCTAAAAGAACCACAGGATGGAAGAGACCCCAACGATTTCTGCAGGAAAAAAATAATCTTGCTTTTTAGTGATCAGCTTTATGGCAGGAACTACCAAGAAAGTGCTGGCTTTTGAGTGTTAATTCCACCTGTCTGTTACACCTCAAATTAAAACCATTTGCATATTGGCTAGAGGGCTTTAAAATTCAGAAATTCGTATGCTATAACTTGAAAGCCAAAATAAATCAATCAGAGCCAGCTGGGACATGTTCCCAGGAGATATAACTGAAATGTACAAGAATTCATCAACACCAGCAGTTTGGGGTGTTTTCCTTGTAGGGGGACTGTGACCGCCGGCTGGGTCTCAGCCAAGACTGGCCTCCCTTCTCAAGACTGTTGGGCGGGGACCCTGGCCTGATTTCGTCAGTTACTCTATGCCCAGACTGCATGTATGGTGCCAGCCCAGGGTAATTTGGACCCCCCTCCATGCTTATAGTCTCAAGAAAGATGGCAGATTGTCAGAGAAGGTAGCCTCAGGACCAGTGTCTTTATCAGACAAGGAGCGATTCCAAGGACAGTCAAAAAGAAAGGAGCTTCTGTTCCAGGCTAAGACCTTTGACATATGTGAGCGCCTTTAACTGAACCAACCAGCAGCTCAGAGATCTGTAGTATTACCGCCATTTTACAGATGAAGAAACTGAGGCTTGGAGAGGGAAGGTGACTTGGCCAGTGTCACAAGGTTAGTAAATGGAGTCAGGATTTGAAGCCAGGCCTACTGGCCCCACAACTCGCCTCACTGTACTTGGTCACTTACCCCACAGGGGCCAGCGTGAACAGCCTGCAGACACAGGCGCGGGCGTCATTGGCACATACCACAGCCAGACAGCTCAGCTGCTTCGTGCTGGGTCTCAACTCAGATGGACCGATAACAGGGCCAGAAGGTCAGGTGTGGTGGCCTCGGGGATCGTCTGGCTGGCTCCGTGTCCTCCCGATGGTGCCTGGCGTCTGGCAGCAGAGACGGGCTGGGTGCATGCCAAGGCCACAGTCCAGGACAAAGGGCAGCCTCATCAAGGCCCCTGAAGCCACCTGGCCCCTATCTCCCTGCTGCCTGCAGGGCCCTGGGCTTTACAGGTCAGCCCCAAGCCCTGTTATGTCTCTCCAGGCTCCCGCCCTGTTGAGGGCCTGGCCCCCGTCTGGCTTAGAGACACACAGAGGAGCGCAGGTGGCCAGCCCAGCACCCCCGCAGCCGCCGGCCGCCCAGCCTCACACGCGCACATACGGCGTGCTCCGCTGGCCCAAAGTCCATTCCCGGCTGCAGAGGGATCTGAGTCAAACAGTGACAGAACCACACTGCCTGGGGGCACGGGCCTTGGTTTTAACAGCAGAAGAGAGCAAAGAGAACAGAGTTAGCAAGCGCTGTCTCCTCTTTGCCAGCCACTGTGCACATTTCATGCCTTCTTTTAACCTCGCAGGAATTCGACAAGGGAACGGATACGGTAATAGCCTCATTGCACAAAGGCCACAGACTATATAGCAGCTAGGGGCATAGGCCCTGAAGAAAGGGCTGCCGGGGCCCAAATTTTGGCTCCTGTTCTCACTGCTGTTTGCCTTTGGCCAAGTTCCTTTACCTCTCTGTGCCTCAGTGTCTCATCAGTTCTTCCCTGGCCTCCAGCCTGCTGGCCCACTCTGCAGGTGTTAGATTTGGAAGCCTCCTTAATCGGATGAGCCAATTCCTAAAAATAACCCCCAGCCCCACTCCCTCTGGAATGTATGACTCCCTTTGCTTATTCTCAAGCCAAGGATTCCCCCCACAGGTGCCATCTGCCAGGCCCGAGAAAAGGCCACTCCTCAGAGTGGGCCCAGCCCTGGCACGTGGGGTCAGTTATTGCTGTTGTATTTACCTTGGTTGTCACGAAGGCCTTTACCTCCCCGGCTGCCAGCCCAACACCAGGGTGGTACCTGGTGGGGGAATCAGCTGCAGGCGGAGGGACCTCCCACCCTGCAAGCCCGTGGGCTGTTTCTGGAGTCTGGTTTATCAGTCCCTTACCCTTCCAAACAAAACTTCCTGAGCCTAGTTCACTTTCCCAAGGCTACACTGCTAGTGGATTTCAACCCGGAATTGCCTCCAGGGACCACCACCTACTTCTACTTATTGTGGCATTAAATTAGGTAATTACCCAAGGACACCTGTAAAGTGAGTGATAAGCACAGTATCTGGGGGCGCCTGGGTGGCTCACACAGTTCAGAGGCGGACTCTTGATTTCTGCTCAGGTCGTGACCTCAGAGTTTGTGAGTGCGAGCTCATGCTGACAGCGGGGAGCCTGCTTGGGATTCTCACTCTCCCTCTCTCCCTCCCCCTCCCTTCCTCTCTGTCTCTTTATCTGTCTGTCTCTCTCAATACACAAACAAACAAACACTTTAAAAAATAACCACAATGTCTGGTACATTTTAGGTGTTCCATAGTCATTAGCCTGTTTTTATAGACATGATTGTCATCCAGTTTTTACAAAGAATTGAGACATAGAGCAGTTCCGCGATTTTCTCAAAGTTACTCAGACCGAATGAAGGTCAGAGCCAAGGTGACTGTGCCATGCTGATAGGAAAATAAAACCCACCGAATGAAAGCATTGCTACTTGATTGGCATTGCCTTGGTGGTCCAGACTTCTGCACATTGCCCTACAAAAGGCGAGAGAAGTTAAACAGTTAAGGTATTTCAAAAGCCAAGCGTTGACATTTCAAAAGCACAAGAGCATTTCTTGTGAATTTGTAGTTTTCATAAGAAGTGATGAATGTCCATGCTATATGGTCTTCTGCCTCTCCTAGGCTGGCTGGTCAAAGTCAAGGTCATGGCTTGTGGCTGACAGCCCTGCTCTGAACTTGGCTGGTCATTAGTACCCTGTCATCCAGTCTTCTACCTCCGGGGCATGGCTCCTGGGTCCAGGCCAGGTGTGAGCTTGCTGTCCTTAAAGATTTCCCAGGAAAGACAGCTCTGAGCCTCCCCTGTCCTCATTTCCTTCCTGCGTGGCTAATGATCATTGGCGTCCATGCTTTATATATCCATATGCTGTGAGCTTCTCACATATCATCTCACTTTGTCCTCACAACAGCCCTCTTGAGTTAGTGAGATTGTTGGCTCCATTTTGCAGATGTGAACACTGAGGCTCAGACTGGTTGTCACCTACCCAGCTATCATGCTACAAAGCCACGGCTCACATCGCTCACTGCCTACTGCCTGTGTGGGTGCCCTATTGCCACTTAACCCCTTTTTCTCTTGCACTGTCCTCCCTGGAGAGATAGTACTTTATCCCAACACACACATAACAATCGTTTAAAAGCTACTTATCAGTGCAACCACTCTGGAGAATCATTTGTCAGATTCTACTAAAATTTGTCATTTGCATCCTCCGTCACACTGAAGTTCCACTTCCTCTGCTCTTGAAAAGTGCTCACGGGGCACCTGGGTGGCTCAGTCAATTAAGCATCCAACTTCGGCTCAGGTCATGATCTCACAGTTCGTGGGTTCGAGCTCCGCGTGGGGCTCTGTGCTGACAGCCAGCTCAGGGCCTGGAGCCTGCTTCGGATTCTGTGTCTCCCTCTCTCTCTGACCCTCCCCTGCTCATGCTCTCTCTCTCTCTCTCAGAAATAATTAAAACATTTAAAAAATTAAAAAAAAAAAAGAAAGAAAAGTGCTCACAAGAGCATACGAGGAGCCATGTTCAAGGATTTTGGTTAAAACATCATGATGATGGATATTTGATAACCTAAACATTCACCAATTCAGGAACAACAAACAACACAGAAGCCAGACAACTACAGTTTATATGCCCACAGAGGGAACTCCAGGCAGCGGCACACAGGAATGAACGGATCTGCTCTATGTGCGTGGAAAGAGCATCAAGACATACTGTAAAGTGAAAGAATCTCAAAAACGATGCTTGTAAGCGCCATTCCGTGTCCTACCGGATAACAAGTGATGCTGGTGCTTTCTATGCTCATACTTACATGAGTGTGAGATAGGAAAAGCTCTGAATTAGCCAAACTGAGAATAATTACCACCGGAGTGGAGGAAAGTGACACAAAAATAGGAGATGTCGATTGAACGGGATGGCAGCCTATTCTGAGCCATTTCAATTTTTTCACAAGACAATTGTATTCGTGTGGCTGCTTGTGCGATTACAGCAAATAGCTGTGTGACCTGAAATACGTTTACTTAACTAATCTCTCTGTGTCTCTTTAGCATTTTCTGTAAAATGAAGTTGATGCTAGCACTTAGCTCGGAAGGTGTAGGGAGGGATGAAGTGAGGTCATGGATAAAGCGCTCGACTCCATGCCTGAAGCATCAGTGATCAGTAATATTGGCAGCTCGTATGGGTCCCGAAGGCCTGTGCGGGATTGTGACTGCTGCCCTGTGGCTGGCAGAGGTGTGCTGGGGATTACTACATGTCTCATCACAGCTACAGGATCTCCACCAGGGAAATATCCAGAGCTCATGCCGCGGCCCCGGCACACACACGCACCAGGGGAGAAGAAATGGCAGGCCAAGTGATGGCCGCACGGGAGCTGGATGGAGAACGGCCGTGACCGCTTTTCTGCTGAGAGCAGAGGATGCTTATGGAAGCCTCGAGGCCCGGGACTCATCTGATGCCCTTTCCCCAGCACGGCTGAGCCCCTTAGCTCGGAGGGCAGGAGTTCACCCGCAGGGAGATCAGATCTCTAGAAGAAGGCGTTTGGAAATAGAAAGGGGCAAATAGAAGGACTGAAAGAGAGCATGTCTTCCTTCCTGTAAGGCCACTGCTCAGTTGACCGACCCGAGTGATGGCCGAACAGGGAAGGTGGGCAGAGCAAGCCAGGACAGTAATGAGGGGGTGCCTGGGAACGTCCAATTAGGAGGATGGGGGGAGGGGCTTTCTACAGAGAGTAAGGCTATACAGGGCTGTGTCCTTCCCAGCCCAGCACAGGCACGGGCCCACAGTGGGGCTGCTAAGCAGTCAGGAGTCGGGGAAGGAGGGCCGCTAGACAGCGCAGCATATCCATCTGAATTCCAGTGCCTGGCTCCGGGGGGGGGGGGGGGAGTA
>NW_027531536.1:1158623-1182743 GCF_008692635.1 Crocuta crocuta
GAGTAACTCTGTAATCTTGCCCTTCAAGCAAGGGAGGGAATAATACGCTCCTTGGCCCTTCGCCAGAGTCTACAAGCACACATCCCAAGCATTGCCTTTACAGAGCCGAATCCTGTGTACCCTGATTAAATATTGGTAGTAGCTCTACCTGCCTTATCTCGATCTGGTGGAAACCTGGCCCCCCAGGGAGCTGCGCAGGGTGGGATTTACCTGCCAGGCTACACACCAAGGAGCTTTCCTTGAGCCATCTCTGCAGAGAAACTTCTCTAAAATACGCAAAATCCAAATCCGTGTTTTAAATACTTACATGAGCAACATCAGTTGTGTGCCTGTTAAACCCTAAATAAAAGTCTCCTTCAGCCATCTGGGTTCCAGAGGTGCAGAGCAGGCATGTCACCTGTGTGACTTAATAAGTCACTCATTAACTTGCTCCTGGCAGGTTCCCTTGGGGGGTGGTGAGAAGGACGCAGGCACAGATCCCTGTTTCCTGTGCTTGAGGCTGCTGACCATGCAGGCCCTCCTCACCCAGGGGCCGGGGGCCTGCTGGGCCTGAGGGAGTCTAAGAACGCCAGACCTAAAAGAAAGGACTAGGCTGATGTGAAATTTTCAGGGGGAAGAGGTCACTCTTGGTCCGAGTTGTCCAATCACTCGGGGCTCTCAGACTGTTCTGTGCCGTCCAGGACTTGGGCCTCTTTGCTATGTCTTCCCTGGGAGCATGCCAGGCCCCTGCTCCGGACCCTTGTCTTCCCCACTATGCACCCTGCTAAAGGGGCAAGATTAGAATTCGATTATCTCCCGGGAGATGAGGAGGGGTGATGCCACCCCCAAGGTCTCTTTGTTGACAGAGGTCATCAGGGTCTTCCTCACCAGGAGGGCTCCGGATGGCAGAGCTCACTACGGAAGGGTGGGCCCTTGTGACTCCCCCAGGCAGGGGCCCTGTTCTGCAGGTGTGAGTCAGAGGTTTCTCTCTCCCCCCTCCCCCCACCAACCCCCAGCAGAGAAGTGAATCTGGTCAGAAGAACAAATGCTCCACACCAACACCGAGTTTTCAGTTTGCACAGCATCCTAAGACCCTTCTGGTAAGAGCTCTGATTGGCTGCCACCCTACACTCCCCTCCACCCCTCCCCAGGCAGGAGATCACTTAAGGGTGGAGTTCCAGAGCTCAGTGACAGAGAGGAGCCACACACCTCTAGAACACTGCATATGGTCTTCTATTCGGGGGAGAATGTTTTGGTGTTGGATCCCATAGGCCACAGAGAGGGGTCTCTGAGGCACCAGGTTTTCTCTCTCATTCTTCCTCGGGGCCACCTGTCACTCAAGACAGCAGGTCTTAGGATAAATGCTTTGTACATATTAGCTCATCTAATCTTCATGGTAATCCTTTGAGAATCCATTTTATAGATGGAGAAACTAGGGCAGAGAGGTACCAACCAATGTGCCCCTGGTCACATGGCAACTAAGTGATAGAATCAGGATTTGAAACTAGATCCATCCGACCTCATAGACCAGCTCTCAGCCAGTCAGAGACTCCAGGGCAAGACCGCTGAGCTTACCGTAGTATGAACTGAGTTAACACCCATGAAGTACTTAGAGCAGAGCCTAGAACATAGTAACACTATGTGGTGTTTATTAATTCATAACAAGCCTTGTGGGACCATAGGAGATGCCACTGAACATCGGTGTGGCCAGGACGGAGCCCACAAGTGGAGCAGTGGCCTGGGGCTAGGCTGAAGAGCCTCTCGATCTCTGCTCCTCTCCAACTCCTGACTGTCCCTCTAACTCCCTGTGGTGAGGAGGAAGCGGGAGCCACCAGCACAATTCTCAGCTCTGCCTGAACTTGACCGTCCCTGGGGCTGCAAAGGGCAAGACTGATCCGCAGGGGCTCCCAGGAACGCTCCCGTCAGCCCCCTGAGCCTCGGACGTTAATACAGCTGGAGTTCGTTTGCATTGGGATCGCGGCGGGCACTGCATCGTCCAGGAGATAAGTCTGCATTATGCAAATTACTTGTGCCAGGATTCTCCAGAAATTACCAAGCCACGGGGGAATTGCCCAACCGCTTAACCCTTTCCATCCAGCTCCAGATTGAAAACAGACGCCGCTGATCTATGCAAAGTTTCCCAGGACTTGACAACTTGATGAGCAGAGGGTAACCACTCAGGACGGGTGTGAACCAGTGGGTTTGCCCTTACAGCTGGTGTGAGCCTAGACTCTGCCTCCCCATACCTCTTGAAGGGGAATGTGTTTCCTCCAGGGGATCCTTGGGGCTCACTGAAGGTGGGAAGATTCCTCCAGTGGGCTCCAGGAGCTCAGAGTCATTTCCTCTGACTGACAAGGTGGTAGAGGTTCTCAGAGAAGGTGGTATTTGAACTGGGTATTGGAGATGAGTCAACAGGAGAGAAAGGGCATGCCAGGAACACAGAAGCAGAAAGGTCTTCAGTTTATATTCTGGACAGCAAGTGATTGAAATGGCCCAGGTAGCAAACAAAGGCAAAGTGCGTTTTGTGTTACAGAATTCAGTGTAACAAAGCTAGGGTTGTTTACTAAAATCACAAGTTCACGTCGATGAGCTATAAAATTCACCACTTAAACAAAAGACAACACACAAACAATTGCCCAAGCTCCCTAGACAGATTTCCTACGGGCACACATGTGGGCATTGGAGGTTTCAGAGCAAAAGGTGAGCTCAGCACAAATACAAACTTGTACTTGGTATTTGCATAGCTGAGCTCCCGGGTCCAGCTGGAGCAGACAAACCCCAGTAGGGCCAACAGCTTGGCCACCTGGGGCTTAGACTGCTGAGTGAGAAGCAAGGAAAGGGTCCTTCAGAGAAGGTCAGTTTCCCTTTGTGAGTGGCAGCTTGAGACATCAGCTTTTCTTATGGCCTCCATAAGAAGGAGTCATGAAATCTTAGGGCGGGTGGCCAACCAGAGAGGATCTGATCCATCCCTCTATCTCCAGGCCAAACTGTACTACCTATAACAAAAAAAGAGACACAAAGATGATGCTCATCAAATGCGTCTTGTGACAATGATGTACCCGGCCCAGCCTGTCCTCTGATGCTCAGAGACCTTAATGATTCCATTCACCCTATGGTGACAATGTTTTGCTGCCTTTATTTTATTATTTTTTAAATTTTTTAACATTTATTTATTTCTGAGAGACAGAGTGGGAGTGGGAGAGGGACAGAGAGAGGGAGACAGAATCAAAAGCAGGCTCCAGGCTCTGAGCTGTCAGCACAGAGCCTGATGCAGGCCTGGAACTCACGAACCACAAGATCATGATTTGAGCCGAAGTTGGACGCTTAACCAACTGAGCCACCCAGGTGCCCCTCACTGCCGTTATGGGCAAAATTTTTTTCTTTAGAGTCAACCTGGAGCCCTGAAGAGGAACTACGAGCATCCATGTCTTTAGATGATAGAAAATGGACCACCTTCTCCACATATGCTTCCTACATTTGCCCTCACTTATCATTTGACAGAAAGCAGGACTCACTAAGTAAACATTGTGCTCTTGGAAAAGTCACTTAATCCCTGTGGACTCTGTTTCATCTCTATAAAATGCAGATAACAGCATCATTTTCTCATAAGATTGCTGACAAGATCAAAGGAGAACATAGAAGCTAAATTTGTTCATAAATACTGCTGTTTAAATATAAAATATTATAGTATTATTTCTACTTACAAAAGAACACCAATACCACTGAGCAAACAGTACAATGAGGCTGAAGTGGCTATATAAATATCAAATAAAGTATACTTCAAAACAAATGGTATGACCAGAGACAAAGAGGGATATTTCATAATGATAAAAGAATCTATTTATAAAGAAGCCATGACAACATAAATGTGTATGTACCTAACAACAGAAATTCAAAATACATAAATCAAAAGTCAGCAGGACTAAATAGAAAAGTAAATAAACTCACAATCATAGAGATTTTACATCCATCTTTCAGCAACTGATAGAAAAACTAGACAAAAATAAATCAGTAAATACCTAGAAGACTTAACACTATCAACCATCTTAATTGAATTAACATGCATGGAATACTATATCCAACAATACAGAATTCGATTATTTTTTTCAAGAGAGCATGGTATATTCACCAAGAAAAGCCAAATGTTGGTCCACAAAACAAGTTTCAATACATTTTAAGATTACGTTCTTACAGAATATATTCCGTCGCAACAGGAGCACCTGAGTGGTTCATTCGGTTAGGCATCTGACTCTTAATTTCGGCCTAGGTCATGATCTCACAGTTCATGGCATCAGGCCCCACGTTAGGCTCTGCACTGAGAGTGTGGGGCCTGCTTGGAATTCTCTCTCTCCCTCTCTCTCTCTGCCCCTCCCCTGCTCATGCTCTCTGTCTCTCTCAAAATAAATACATAGACATTAAAGAAAAAAATAATATATTCTCCCACAACAGAATTAATTGCAAACCAGAAATGTTATGATATCTAGAGAATTCCAAAGTATTTGAAAACTAAACAAAACATACCCGCATACCCATGGGCCAAAGAAGAAATCATAAGGAAAATAAAAAATATTCCTAAATTAGTTGTAATGAAAATGCCATACATGAAAATTTGCAGAGCACAGCTAAGGTAATGTTAAGGGGAAATTTATAGATTTAAATATATATTTTAAAAGGTATTAAAAGAAAATTCAGTGACCTTAGGATATATCTTTAAAATATAGATCAGATATAATTCTCAACCAGGAGTGATTTTGTTCCTTGGGGGATACTTGGAAATGTCTAGAGACATTTTTGGTGTCACAACTGGGTGAGGAAGAGCTATTAGCATCTAATGGTTAGAGGGCAGGTTTGGCCCTAACCATCCCTCAAAGCATCAAACAGCCTCCCACAACAAAGAGTTATCCAGTCAAAAATATCAATAGTGCCTGGCATGAGAAACCGGAATTAAATATGGCATTGAAAATAGCCCCGCAAAAAAAGCTATAGGCCCAGATAATTTCATTGGTAAATTGTATAAAATATTTCAAGAAACACCAATCGTACACAATCGGTCATAGAATATGGAAAGAAAACACTTCCCAATTCATGTTATAAGACTAGCATAACCTGATACCAAAACCTCATAAAGACAGGGCATACATATAGATGAAAAATTTTTACCAAAATAATTACATCGTGGTCTAGTGAGATTTATTCCAAGAATCCAAGGTTAGTTTAAATTTCAAGGAAACCTTTTGATGTGATTCACCATATTGACAGGAAGAAGAAGAAAAACTGCATGATTACCTCAATGGATCAAAAAAAGTCATATGAAAAATTCAGCACCATCGTGACTTTTTTTTAACTCAGCAAATTAGAAATAAAAAGGTATTTCTGCAATCTTATAAAGGGCATCCATTAAAAACCTACAATTAATATTATACATAATGGTAAATATTGAATGGTTTCTCTCTAAGATTGGGAATAAGGTAAATATGTTACCTCTCACCACTTCTATTCGACACTTACTAGAGGTCCTAACCAATGTGATAAAACAAGAAAAAGAAAAAATATGAACAGACCAGAAAGAAAGAACTCTGTTTAGACATGAATGTTTATATATAAAAGCCTAAGAAACCTATAAAAAAAATAGCTACTATAACAAATAAATAAGGTTAGCAAGATTGTGAGATACAAGGTCAATCCACAAATATTAATTGTATTTGTATATACTAGCAGCAATTAGAGAATGAAATTTTTAAATATAATATCTTTTACGATAACATAAAAATATGAAATACTTAGGAATAAATTTTGAAAACATGTATAGGATTTGTACATTAAAAACTACAAAACCTTACTAAGAAAAATTTTTAAAGAACTAGATAAACACATACATGTGTTGGAATATGCAATGTTTTACGATGTGAATTATCTGCAAATTGATCTAATTTAATAAAAGCCAATCATAATCTCACCAGGCTTTTTTGAGGGAGGAAGGAATTAATAAGCTGATTCTAAAATTTACATGGAAATAAAAAGGACCTAAAATATTCAAAGCAATCTTGAAAAAAAGGAGAACAAAGTTGGAGAAAGTACATATTTGATTTCAAGTTTCGCTACAAAGCTACATTAATTAAGATAGTATAGTATTAGCATAAGAACAGATAAATGTATTAATAGATGAGAAAAGAAAGTCCAGAAATAGAATTATACGTATGTACTCATTTAATTTCAGCGAAAATGTCAGACAAATCTGATGGAGATAGGCAAGGCTTTTCAACAAAGATTCTTCTCTCATACTCCACCAAAAAATGGATCTTAGATTTCAGCATAAAACTACCAAGCTGCTAGAAAAAACAGAATAATATTTTCACTACTTGGTGGGGAGGGTAGGCAACAAAAATATCTTAGATAAGACATAGAAATAAATACCCATAAAAGAATACTGCATCCAATTAAGATTGTATTCTCACCAAAAGATACTATTGGAAAAATGAACATGCAAGCTGCAGCCTGGGGGAAATATTCGCAAAATGTACATTGGGCAAAGGAATTATATTCAGAATACATAAAGATCCTATAACTCAGTAAAAAAGAAGACTAATTACCTTCTTAAAAAATGGGCAAAAGATTTGGACAGACATTTCACAAAAGAAGATAAATGAACATAAATATGTGTGGGACAGTGTCCAACACCATTAGTCATCAAGGAAATGCAAAGTGAGATACACCAAACATTGGCAAGGACATGGGATAAAATGGCACAATCACTTTGGGAAAAGATCTGGCAGCTTTTTTATGAAACTAAACATACATGTACTGTGTGATACAGTGATTTCATTCTTGGGTATTTACCTGAGATAAATAAAAACCTGTGTACCCACACAGACATAGGTAAAGTAAACCAACGTGTACAAGAGTGTTTTTAGCAACTGCATTCATAATAGCCCCAAACTGGCAACAGCCAGTTTTCCTATTCAATCAATAGGAAAATGGATAAACCAACTGTGATGTGTTCTTCCCATGGAATGCCGCTCAGCAGTTCAGAGAAACAAATAATACATTCAACAATGTGGGTAAATAGGAAGAGCATTATACTGAATGACAGGAGAGTTACACACGGAGGTGTATACTGTGTGATCCGATTCATGTAATTTCTTCAACAGGCAACACTGACCTATGATGAAAAATAATTGGTGACTGTCTTCAAGGAACTGGCAGTGGAGGGGACTTGGTGGTGATGGTAATGTTTTGTATCTTGATAGAGATTCGAGCTACACAGGTGGACTCACTGAATTCAACGTTTTGTTTTATGTAAATTTGACCTCCCAATAAAAAATAAGAACCCTAATCTCAGTTTTAACATATGCATCCTAAAGTATTTAGAGGTGAGGGTACTGATGTCCACAACTTAGTTTGAGATACATCTAAATACAAAATAGATTAACAGAGGGGCGCCTGGGTGGCTTAGCCGGTTAAGCGTCCGACTTTCGCTCAGGTCATGATCTCGCGGTTCGTGGGTTCGAGCCCCGGGTCGGGCTCTGTGCTGACTGCCAGCTCGGAGCCTGGAGCCTGTTTCAGAGTCTGTGACTCCCTCTCTCTCTGACCCTCCCCTGCTCACGCTGTCTCTCTCTCTCTCTCTCCTAGAAATAAATAAAACATTAAAAAAAATAAAAAATAAAACAAAATAGATTAACAGAGAAAAAGATGGATTCGATCAATTTATAATAAACTAGAGAGAAATGTTCACTGTAGCATACGGGTGTTCATTGTACAGTGTTTTGAATTTTCGTGCGTGTTTAAAAATATTCATGATGAAATGATGGGCAGGGAGAAAACGAAACCCTGATGAGAAATAACAGACTCTCCCTGGTAGCCTCAGGGCAAAGGTATGCTTTCCCTGTTTCTTTCCAGCCCACCAGCCCACCTGGGCCATGAATGGGTTTTTTTCACACACAGGTGTCTGATAAACCCACATCATTACATTGAACTTTCCCAGAAGAATATGCAGTGTTTTCACTAAGTCTGTGTGCACATTCTAATTTTAATAATGGTGGTTACCAGTATGATAAGGTTTATGATAAGTACGAAAGCTACTCTTATTTCAGACTTAAAGCTAGTGCCACACAACTGCTATAAACAGCAGTTTATAATATATCTTTTTTTTAATGTTTTATTTATTTCTGAGAGAGAGAGAGAGAAAGAGAGGCAGCGTGAGCAGGGGAGGGTCAGAGAGAGAGGGAGATACAGAATCCGAAACAGTCTCCAGGCTCTGAGCTGGCAGTCAGCACAGAGCCCGACGCAGGGCTCGAACCCGCAGCTGGGAGATCATGACCTGAGCCGAAGTCGGATGATTAACCGACTGACCCAGCCAGGCACCCCATAAACAGCAGTTTACATAATAAATAAAACTATAACTATATAATAAATAAATAAACTATAAAAATATAATTATTTTGCAGCCAGGATTCTGTTTAAATATCAGCTATAAGAAAGCTAGTTTGCTTTTAAATTTTGTGTATGAAGTGCTTCTACAGTACCTGTGAGCTGTTTTTAAATTTTCAGTGGAAGATACCAGAAGGTCTTCTTTACCTTCTACTTAGGAGGAACTAACACTTATGGAAGGTTTAGGATAGATAGGTCAGACATTACAGTGGGCACTGCAATTCTATTATTACATATATCACACCCACTCAAACCTAGTTTTGTCTGCGAAGCTGTTCTTTTCACTAGGTAACTGCCTCAGATGAGGTAACAATGGCCTCTGATGTGTGAAAGAGTCTGTTAATCCATTTCAAGAATTCGTCTAATCAGAACCCGTACAGGGAACACAGCAGCAAACGCATGGTGTCTGAACTCGTCCGGGTGAGTTGGTGCTGAGTCACCGTGGTGAGCTGACAGGTCAACCCAAAAACCCCTTCAGCCTCATCTCCTCTCTGCCTCCTTGTCTTCAAGTGCATAGACCAGAGTCAATGCACTGCACCCGGGGGTCAGTAGGGCGGAACACCACAACTCTAAAAAATCTTGATCCTGACATACTTCCTTAGGCAGAAAGACAGAAATTCAGGTCTGCAAAGGAATTTAGGCATTTTTAATACATCTTTACCCCAAAGCCCTTGCACTCTTTATTGGCTTATGCAAAAAGGATTTTGCTTTTTCTGTTTAGTAAGATAATGTGTAGACTTCTGTTTAAAAGGGGCAAAGTGGATCTGTAAGTCTAAGATATTTGGGAAAACAAAAGAAGGATCCCCTTCAGAATAAAGAGAAATAGCTGTTTCGAATTATCTCATAAAAACTTCATACCGACCACATCTTTCCTTCCTCTGAAAGGCTTTTTTATTTTTTTTTTTCAGTTCATTTTTCTGAGAGAGGGAGACACACGCACTAGTGAGGGAGAGGCAGAGAGAGTGGGAGACACAGAATCTGAAGCAGACTCCAGACTCTGAGCTGTCAGCACAGAGCCCTACACAGAGCTCAAATTCACCAGCTGTGAGATCATGACGCAGGTGCCCCAGAAAGGTACTTTAAAATCAAATCTACAAGGGTGCCTGGGTGGCTCAGTCAGTTAAGCAGCTGACTTTGGCTCAGGTCATGATCTTGAAGTCCATGGGTTTGAGCCCCATGTCAGGCTCTGTGCTGACAGCTCAGACCCTGGAGCCTGTTTTGGATTCTGTGTCTCCCTCTCTCTCTGCCCCTCCCCAACTCGTGCTCTGTCTCTCTCTGTCTCAAAAATAATAAACGTTAAAAAAAATATTTTTAATAAAATAAAATCTACAGAATAGGGTACTCTCATGAATAATTTACCAGAACTGAATTCTGTGTTGAAAGTGACCAAGGTGTTTAATCCATTTAATTTCAACCCCTGAAATATTCTGATTTATGTTAATGATGTCAGGAAACAAAAAAAGGAAGGCAAGGAATTCTTGATTTGGGAAGTGTGCCAGCAACTTGGCTGAACATAGTAGTTGCTCACTATGATATTGTGATTTTTAAGAAATAGAAATTTGGTCTTCACCCTGTTCCTGGCACATTGCTCCTAAAACCCTTGGAATTCCCTAAGTGAGCAGAGGGATAAAGGTGTTTTGTTAATGAAGTGGTTTAGGAAAGTCCCTGGGTAACCTGAGGGGGTGGGGGAGCTGGTTGCCAGAGGAACCCTCTGAGAGGCAAGAGGGGCTAGAGGTGGACTGAACTGATCACCAGGACGGATGGTTTAGTGGATCAGACGGATGGCTACGTAATGAGCCTCCATAAAAGCCCAAAAGGATGGGATCCAGAGAGCTTCTGCGTTGGTGAACACTTGGAGATTTGGAGAGAAGGGGTGCATGGGAGAGAGCAAGAAAGCACCAGTCCCTTTCCCCCATCCTTGGCCCCGCGCACCCCTTCCCACTGGCTGTTACGTAAAATACTTCTCTGACGTCTGTGAGCCACTCTAGCAAATTAATGGAACCTGAGGAGGTCATTGAAACTTCCAGCCTATAACCAGTGGGTCGGAAGCGCAGACAACAATCTGGACTTGTGATCGGCTTCTGAAACGGTGGTGTGCAGTCTCATGGGACTGAGCCTGTCACCTGTGGGATCCACGCTCTCTCCAGGTAGATGGTGTCAGATATGAGTAACAGAATTGGATTCACTAAAGCGCCTGTTGACTCGGTGAGTAACATATCAAAAAGAATGCAAACAAGGAGCACAGTGAATATAGAGCTACCATCATCACACCCCTCAATTTGGAAAGCGCTCAAGCATAAGCATGCGTAGAGGGCTTTGGAGCCACAATCAACTAATTCTCAAAATTCCTCACCCTCGGAAAAGGGCAAATGATACTCCCCTTGGCAGAGGAAAACAACCTGGGCACACAGGTGGCATGGCAGACTCAGAATCTTAACGGCAACTTTGAAAATCAAAACACCTGAAAAACAGCGTTTGTGCGCAGCCTCGTTGCCGCCCCTGGGGTCACACCCATTGGCTGTAAGTCCATTGGAGGATGAAGTTTCACAGAGACCACGAAAGTATGAAAAGGTAAGATTTCTGGCTACAATTTGTGTCATCCATTAAATATATTTAGTTTCGTAAATCTACACCCATTCATTTTTCTCTCTATAGTGTGTATATACCGCAGGTCCAAATGATAGTGCCTCATTTCGAGGCAAAACAGGAGGGTTTGGATATTGGCACATAGGTAATTAGCACCGTGAGCGCATATATGACTTTGAGGGGGACACCACTAACCATCAGGATTCTAAATCTCAAGGTCACAGAGCTACCAGCAGGCTGACCTAAAATGGCGCATTCCTTAGTCACTTTTTATGAGGATTAAATGAGATAGTGGCAACACCTTTATTAGTAAATGTGAGATACATAAAGCTCCTGGGTTTATACTTACCACTCTACTTATTTCACAACATTATAACTTTCCATTTGCTCCACTAACCCTGAGTTGCTGGTAATATGGGCTATGCCTAACTTTTTAAATTCCCTGACAAGTAGCCCAGTGCCCCGCACATATATGTTATTTATTGCACTGCAGCATATGAAGCAAGGGTCTGCAGTCTCATTTATCAGAAGTTAGTTACAACGTCTCTGGAGCTCTCCTGAGTGACTGCAGACACGAACCTCTTGCTTCACAGAAATGGGCAAAATTTTAAGACAGCAAATAAGGACATTAGTTGTGGCTTAGTTATACCCTATCATTGGGATAAGCAGATTTCTCAGCCCTGCGTAGTTCATTCTTTGCAGTTCACTTCCGCTTGAATGTCATTGAGCACCGGCCAGGGAGGACCCTGAGGTGACCTAGTAAAGCCTCCCATGCAGGCTTCCACCATGACTTCTGTCTCCATTATCTTTTCAACCGGCCCAGCCTCCTCCATATTTGAATACATTCATCCATGACTGGGGCCCCCTGGGGGCTCAGTCAGTTAAGCATCTGACCTTGGCTCAGGTCATGATCTCACAGCTTGTGAGTTGAAGCCCTGCATCAGGCTCTGTGCTGCCAGCCCAGAACCTGCTTCCAGTTCTGTGTCTCCCTCTCTCTCTGCCCCTCCTCCACTCAGGCTCTGTCTCTCTCTCTTGCAAAAAGAAATAAACATTAAAAAATAATTTAAAAAATAAAAGTACACAAGTGAGACACAGGGAGAAGGCTCCAAACATTCTGCTCTTTACATTTCATCCTTGCATTTGCTTGTGGGTCTACACACATTAAGAGAAAGTCTCGTACTGTCAGATAATAGACATTTAAAACAGCTTTGGCTGCTTTCTCTCAACTCAGTCTATCCACGCTAGAGGGCTGCTCTAGTGATTTCTAAAAACTATGGGCTTTCCCTGCTAATGAAGAGCTTATGCAATACAGTAACGCCACCTGCCTTGGGAGCAACATAACGCTGACGAACTAGGGCAGCGTTGATTCTCTGTGTCACACACAAGTTGCATCTGAGATCGGCTTTTCAGCACTCAGACACAAGAATAATCCCAAGACCGCTGGAGTGGGCAGGGGAGACGGGCAGTGGGCCTCAGTGGCTGCACATTGGAATCACCTGACAACCTCGTGATGGCCGGTTCCCAATTTGGGCCGTTCTGTTTCAGCTGATTTAAGTCTCAGGCTGACAACGAGGATTTTTAACACCCTTCCAAATCATCCTAATGTGCAGTCTAGGCTGAGAACTGCTGTTAGAGTTTCTCATGTAATTGAATTGAGCGAAAGAAGCTCGTACTTTGACCTGATGAAAAATGAGCTTCCTTTTAGGATTTTCCCAGATGAGCTGACATTGCCATGTTAATACAGGTATCACTTGAGGATCAGGTTGGATAAAGAAAACCTTTGGTCAGGACTTGCTTTTAGTTTTAAGGGAGCGTGTAATGACCATGCACCCCCTGGGACCCCCACTGGTTCTCTCCGATGAGAAGAAGCATCCCAATGTTCCCAGACGAGTACTGGCCCAGAAAAGTAGTGCCAAGGTTCTTGAGGCCAGAGCCAGCTTCCCTCGTGCGGTCCCCATGGGGGTTTTAGTGACAACTCCAGCAAGTAAGAATCTTTAATCCAAGCTCCAAGGTGGGGTGTGCATATCATAGGTATCACAATAGTTGATCCATTGGGGTATAGAAAGAAAGTACTAATTTATGAAGAAAAACAGAAATTAAATCTACTTGTATTAAATATGTGGACTAAGGGGACCAAATGTCCTGGTTTGTCCTGGACTAAAGATTTCCTAGAACTCTTGATTTTCAGTGCTCGATCATGAGTGAACTGTTACCCCAGCTTGGACTAATGCTGGTGCCCAAACGATGTGACACATGGGTCTGAGATGTCCCCAGAGAGACAAGGAAGTCCTATATGGAAGAAAGGCTGATGGTGGTGCCTTTGCTCCGCTCATTCACTTCCATCAGATTGCAGCATAGTAAGTTTTACAGGATGATCATCAGTGGGATTAACTTTATGCACACAGCACCTTTCAGTGATACAAGCTTTATAATGGTGTGAGATTCTTGCACCCCAAAGAGAATCACTGATTATCTCATAGCAAAAGACTCCAGAGAATTGTCAAACTGAAAAATGAATTATGTATACTTTTTAACTATAATCATACTAGCTCCTCTTTTTTGGTTGATAAGTTGACTGTCCAAAATATGTTGCCTGCAGATTTTTTTTAATGTTTTATTTATTTTTGAGAGAGTGCAAGCAGAGGTGGGGCAGATAGAGAGGGAGACAGAGGATCTGAAGCAGGCTCCGGGCTGACAGCCGAGCCTGACATGGGGCTTGAACTCAGGAACCAGGAAATCATGACCTGAGCTGAAGTCAGATGCTCAACCAACTGGGCCACCCAGGTGCCCCAGATGTTTTTTAAATAACAAACACAATTTACATATAATCAGTCCATCAAAGCAAAGATGACATTTTAATGATGCTTTTAGAACTTCATGCAATGGGGAAAACATTTAGAAAGTGGAAGTTGAGTAGATGTTTAGGATTATATCCATCGTCAAGTGCTTTTGTTGCCAACAATTATGATTTAGGTGTGTGTCACCTATAAAAACTGTCTTCATACTTTTTTTTAGGTAGAGGTGGAATGTTTTAGCTTGTTTAAGAATTTTCCAGACAAAGGGGTGCCTGGCTGGCTCAGTGGGTTAAGCGTCTGACTTCGGCTTAGGTCATGATCTCAGTTTGTGAGTTCGAGCCCCGTGTCAGCCTGGAGCCTGCTTCAGATTCTGTGTCTTCCTCCCTCTCTGCCCCTATCCCACTTGTGCTCTTCTCTCGCTCGCTCACTCACTCTCAAAAATAAACAAACATTTAAAAAATTTTAAAAAAAGAATTTTCCAGATAAACATTTTGCCTGGTTTTAACTCAGTGTGTTGAAAATATAAAAAGGTAGCACCCTCAGGAAGTTTGTAAGACTAACTGAGGTCAGCTAAGATGGAAACTTACTAGCCAGGTTTACAAATAAAGCCTTTGCAAAACTGATGGAAACAGTTATGAAATGATATTTTAATTCATGTAACACAGTCACTGATTTACTATTTTTTATTTGGATCTCAGTTTCTTTGTATGCTATCTTTTTCAGCTATGACATCCATTCACACAAAGCACTTAAACCAGTTGAGCTTAGACCCAGATCTTCAACTTGGATTATCACAAAGATTTGATTTGATTTTATTAATTAATTTTAAGTTTATTTATTTTGAGAGAGAGAGAAAGCACAAGCAGGCGAAGAGGCAGAGAGAGAGAGAGAACGAATCCCAAGCAGGCTCCACACCACTAGTGCAAAGTCTGATGTGGAGCTCGAACTCACTAACTGCAAGATCATGACCTGAGCCAAAGTCAGACTCTTAACCAACTGAGCCATTCAGGTGCCCCCAGAGTATCACAAAGATTTAAAAAATCAATTTAGATATATTCAATAATATTTCTCCTTCTAAATATCATAGTTAATGAAGTTAAAAGAATTTTATAGCATTAATAAATGAAATATTCTTGGGGCGCCTGGGTGGCTCAGTCGGTTGAGCGTCTGACTTCGGTTCAGGTCACGGTCTCACCGTTCGTGGGTTTGAGCCTCGCGTCGGGCTCTGTGCTGACAGTAGCTCAGAGCCTGGAGCCTGTTTCAGATTCTGTGTCTCCCTCTCTCTCTGACCCTCCCCTGCCCATGCTGTCTCTCTTTCAGAAATAAAACAGTAAAAAAGATAAATGCAATATTCTTTAAAATATTATGTTTTATACTTCACCTTTTAAGTTTCTATTTTTGTGACTGTTTTATAATGGATATTATATCCATAGAATAGTTCAGGGATACAATTTATAAATAACTAAATATACATGTATAGGAATGGACACTCATACTGAAAAGAGATCACTGCGCTAGAACACTACTTCAAAGCAGAAATCTGTAATAACTCTTGATGTCTGCCCAGCTCAGAGCTGCCACTCGATAACATACAGTCAGCGAATGAATGCACCCCTTTGTCAATGTTGTCATCTATTACAGGATTGCTGAATAATAACCATTGTATGTATATGTCTCATCTTACTTATCCTTTGAGGACATTATACTACATGAAATAAGCCAGTCATAGAAGGACAAATATGGCACAATTCCACTTCTCTGAGTTTTTTCCCAAGAGTTAAACTCACAGAAGCACAAAATAGAACGGTGGTTGCCAAGGACTGAGCAGAGGGGTAAAAGGGAGGTGCTAATCAGTGGGTATTACATGTCGGTTATGCAAGATGCAAGTCCCAGAGGTCTGATGTATAACGTTGTGCCTAGAGATAACAATACTATGTGGCATACTTGGAAGTAGATTAGATAACATTGTTTCCATTTTAATTTCCTGATTTTGACAATTGTACTATGGTTATGTAAGAGAACGTCCTTGTGTTAAGGAAATACATAAATACTCTAGTATGTAAGGATATGAAGTATCACTTCTGTAACTTATTGTCAAGCAGTTTAGAAAGAAATAATAACAAATTCATATTACAGGGAGATAGAGGCAGAACAAATGGGGTAATGTGCTAAATTTAGGGAATCTAAGTGAAAGATATACAGGAATTCTTTGTATTGTTCTTGTATCCCTTTTACCAAGTCAATTGAAATTATTTAAAAATTAACAATGAGGGTACTGGCATTTAATCCACAGATATTTTTTTTTATTCCAATTGAGTTATTTCTAATAGATTTTATTTTTTTTCTCAAATAGTTTATTGTCAAGTTGGTTTACACGTAACACCCAGTGCTCATCCCCACCAGTGCACTGATATATTTTAAATCATCATCCTCTTCAAAAAGTTTGGTTTTGTTGCTATATTTTTACTCATCTTACTCATCCATTTAAGAGATAACCCACAAGTGGGAGATAGGCAGTAAAAGTGTGACTCTATCTAGAAAATGGACGGATTTGATGGTTTTTCATGACCCTAAATGAAGAGCCACCATATGATGAGATTATTGTCTTAACTCAAATGATAATATATGATGGATTTATATACACTAAACACTGCCTCTAATTCTTAAGTGCTCAATAAAAGGTAGGTATTATTATTTTGAAAAAGAAAAGTATGTTGCATGTTCTTAACAAAATTAATCTAATTTTTAAACATTCAAGTTTATTTATTTTGAGAGAGAGAAGGAGCAAGGGAGGGGTAGAGTCACAGGGAGAGACAGAGAGAAAGAATCCCAAGCAGGTTCTGGCTGCCAGCACAGAGCCCAACAGGGGCTCAAATTCCAGAACTGTGAGATCATGACCTGAGCCAAAATCAAGAGTCAGGTGCTTAACTGACTGAGCAACCCAGGCACCCCTAAAAAATTTTAACTAAAAAAAAATTTAAAGCCCCTCCACAGAATCCATAGCTGTACCTGTAACAAATAAGAACATCAGCTTATGGAAGTTCCTAGCCAAGCTTTAAGGGGGAAAAAAAAAATCTGAGAAGCATCATGTGCCTGTGAGTCTAAGAAGGGAGGCTTCACTGTCATCAACTGCGTCATCCAATCTGTAGTCCTTCAACAGAACACAATGGAAAATCTCCCAAATTCACTCAATTCAATGAGGAATTATTGAGTACCTCACATCCGACTCACAAGGTAAGTTACTACAAAATATGTTATTTATTTTGTGATTTCTGATTTCAAGAAATTCACGTTCAGAACACACCTCCAAATTCCACTTCGAGATGAGTGTAGATGAAGGATCAGAGAATTTGAGCCTCACGGCCATGGTATTATTCCATAGGTGCCCAGCTTCTTTGTCTTACCGCGTACTCATCGTCTCCTCTCTGCCTCATTTCACGCTGGAAACGGACAGCCTCACGAATCACGATCTGACAGAGCACCGACCTAGACCAAGGTAGGAGACACGTGTCCCACACGCAGACAGAGGGCATCACAGAAGCTGGTGAGATGAGGTTTTCGTAAACCATCTTCCCCTACCGTTGAGTGTTGGTAAAACTAGAGGGAAAAAACCCCTCAAGTACCTTTCCTTTTGGGTCTTTATTCTGAATTATGATCTACACAGAGAATAGGAAAAAAAGACAACAGTGGTGAGCATGGAAAGCAAATGAAATAGCTGGAGATACTTTTGTCTCCCCAAAATCTGGGCATAAGACATATGGCAAAACAAAGTAGACTATTAAAAATTTTTTAAAAATAATAATAAACCAGTTACCCCAGAGACTAACAGTGAAAGCAGTGAACTCAGAAGTCCTTAGAACTCAGCAAATCATCAGGGAAAGGAGACCTTCCAAACCGTTACTCACTCCAAGGACTGGTGTTCCAGAGGACTTCCTGAATGTCCCGCTCCTGCGATGTCTGACCGCGAAAGCCGGTCTCCTGCGGGCACAGCCCTCTCGCATCACCTGCCCCCAGGTTCTGACACGTGGAAGTACCAGTGGTTGAACTTCCCTCTGGACACGCAGCACCACGAGAATTCACTCATGTAACATGAATAACAACCAGGAAGGGCAATAGAGTTAAACACGTTCCTTCATCATCTCAGATGCCCACTCTCCTGGAGACCAAGCCCACCGGCCTCGCGTAGGGGGAGCTGGACAGGGGGCAGGCAGGCCGGCGCCATCTTCCCTGCTATAAACGAATTGCAACGTCAACACGACTCGTGTAAGCTCCTGCCCACCCTCACACTGCCTGATGCGGAACTGCAAGCGAAGGGGGATTAATCTGATAAGAAATAAAACACATCGGCACAGAAGTCTGAGCAAATCTTTATTAAAATGTTTCCATTTTAGTGGGGAACCCCAGGAAGAAACCGAGAGAGACTATCACAGCCAAGACCTTTTCACCTCAAGATAAGGAGGGAAAAAAGACACTGTTTAGATCTTAGCAGGTACTTAATGTATTTTTTTCCTTCGTGGTTTTCGCCAACCTAACTCCCTTATAGAGATTGCTTCTACATCCTCTCAAGCCCTTAAATAATAAGCTGAAAAATCCTGCATAGTGTTTTCTTGTAGGAAACCAGGGTGTTTGATCTGACAGGACTGAGACCCCCCCTCCTTTGCCTACTTACTACCAACAAAGATGTAAATTCAGTATCTAAAATTTGATGCTTTTAAATCTAAATATTAAGCCTGAATAAAAATAATTCAGGACATTCATATTGGGATTTTAGGCAGATGCTGAGAAATTTGGGTTAAAATAAACCCAAAGCAGAAAATATCCAATAAAAGGCAACTTTCTAGAGTTTTTATTTAAAAGGGGAAAAAATGTGTCCAAGAAGCTATCGTTTCCGAGAGAAGTTTATTACTTCTTCATGGATTCGCCCAGCTAACGTGTCCGCCTAATGCTGACCAGGGTTAGCCGGTAGATGTGCCCGTCCTGACCGCCCGTCATGAGCTGAACACCTCCAGCTGGAGCTGTGCTCCAGCCCCCGCCAGTTTGGAGCCCCCCCAGCTGGAAAATAAACATTGAAGTAAAACCTAGTGGTATTCCTGGCTGATTCTAGAAGCCCCCAGGCTGATGCTTGGGAAGGAGGCTGTGGCCCCCATAATGGTGGCTCATACAGGTTTGTAAGACACAGAAGAACCACGTGTGGCACTTAGTGAGGACCCAGCCACCAGTGGGTTTCAGTGGTCTTGGTTCCTACACAGCAAACACCATGGAGGGTCCGCACTGGGAAGAAGCAGCCAGACGTATTAATCCTCCAGATGAGAAGAGCTCAGCTTTCCTTGCAAGTATCCTTTGCAAGCAGAAAAACCACCAATCAAAGCAATTATTTCTCCTAAGTTTATTCTCCTTCTTAATAACCCAGTAATCTGAAGCTCGGTGGTTCCTTAGACCTCCTTATNCACGCGCACACACAAACACACACACCACACATACACATGCACACAAACACGCACACACACACCACACAGACACACACGCACGCATGCACGCACACACACACTACTTTCCCCTCCTTCCTCTGTCCCTCAACCCACCCNCCTAGTGGCTACAAGTCCTGGCTCAGCCACCTCCCTAAAGCCTCCATTTTTGCTTCTGTAGAGTCCGTTACAAACAGGACTGACCTCCCAGGGCTGAGCCAACTAGAGATGCTCCTCCAGATTTTACTATGAATTCCATCCTAATTACAGAGAAATTGTGCAGGGGGGAATGTATATCTTAGAAACCAGTGAGAGTACAGCACGTTACACCAGGCTGGCCCCCCGCTAGCAGCTGTTTGATGAGGTGACCCACGCCAAGGCCGTCCTGGCTGCACGTAGCAGCTTTGGCATCCTGAGGTTGGTCCCCGTGGAGCCACTCATCTCCCACCTGCTGCGGGCCACACCCGGACGCTGGGGAAGCCGGTTCTCGCAGGCGCCGTACTAACCATGCCCCTCACCTGTGCACCAGCCACACTGCAAACCTGAGGTCAAGGCCGCCAGATAGGCAGGGCTTACATTCCTACTACCTTCCACAGCTGAGGAAGCAGGGGCGGGGGGTGGAGGGTCTCTGCATGAAACGACGGGAGAGAGGCCGAAGTCTCCCCCTACCGTCCCTAGTTCTGCCGTCCTATTTTCGATCGCTGCTGCGTTTTAAGAGTTACTCATTAGAGTCCTTCAGGGAAGAGGTTATCTCAGGCTCCCAGAACCTCGCTACCAAGCCCCTTTTGGGACAGGAGGTGGGGGGGAGGGGGTCTGGGATCCTGCACATCCCATCAGATCCTCGGTGACGCCAGTGTGGCTGGCCCAGGGACCGTAGCTTGAGCAGCAAGGCTTGAGGGTGTTTTTCTACAGAATGACAGAGCTGGCGAGGGTCTCAGAGGCCTTCCAGCCTCCCCGCAAAGCCTGACTGTTTCCGGCATTTCAAAATCCCAAATGGAAACCCTCCTCTGTGGAGTCATAAGCCTGTGTAGGTCACCGGCAACCACAGGTTTCTTTGCTCAGGGATAGAATTCTATCAACCCCGGGGCTTGAACAGATCTTATCTCCTGCTAATCAGGGGTGCTGACTGCTAGCTCTCACCAGCTTTGATGCGTTCATTTACAAAGCGGCAAAACAAACAAATTATTCCTTAATAAATATGGTTTGTTTGATACACAGAACCTTTCAAGGTAGGAGGTGGGGATAATGAAAGAGAGCCTTGGGATTGGAATGACTGGGAACCATTAGGTCCACTGCTTCCCGCCCCCACCTAAGGCCCCCAATATGGAAATGAGTTACTTGGAAAAGATATTGAATTCACTCCTTCTCTAGCCACCATCACCCATGCCCCATAACCTTAGCCAGGCGGGGTTGGGGGAGGAGGGCTTCTGTGAGCCCTTGCCTGGATGGTGATGAGAGGGCAGGTGCAACAGCTTGACGCTGAACCCTTGAGGGAAACGGTGGGGAGGTGGGGGAACGAAAGCAAGCTCCACCATCAACGTGGGCTGTGCAGCTACTCCTGAGGCCCCAGCTCCGCACCCCCAGAGCGTTCCCTGAGCCGAGGCTGGATACAGCTACACCCATAGACCCTGTCTCCTCTGAACGCTTAGGGGATTCCCAGTCCTTTGCTCAAACAGATACCGTTCACGTAAAACCACTTCTCTTCCTTTCTTCATGCCTGGGGGAACAGGCCCTTCCATTCCCATCGGGCACTTGAAGGCAGCACTTGGTTAATGCTGCTGGCCGGCTTTGAGACCATCATAATAGCGTAACATTCGTTGAGTGTTTTCTGTATGCCAGGAACTATGCTAAGTCCTCACTGGGCATTGGCCCAATTGCGCCTGACATCAGCCTTCTTGTTAATATACCCATTTCACAGGTGAGGACACTGGGGCTCAGAGAAATTAAGTCACGCAGTCCAAGGTCACCCAGCTAGTAAGTGAAGGGACAAGGATTCGAACCCAAGCAATCTGATGCTAGAGGCAGGACTCAACAAATTACCCTGCAGGCGGGCCTGACTTCATCAAGAGTTTTCCGAAAAGCTGTGTCACCTGTTGCAGATCCCACTGTTACGTGACCAAGCAGCCTCTAAGCTAGCTGAATAGAAAGCACTGGGCTTTCTCAACGGGTGCCCTGGGTGCAACAGAGCTTTTGCGTGACATACCGTGACGTTAGTGATGAGCGGCTGGGAGGCGTAGGTCAGCACGGAGGAAGGCCCCACGACCGTGTAGCTCGGGCACATGGGCTGCACGTACATGTCAGCCGAGTAGGGGCAGCTGACAGCTTCGTGGGGCACGTACTCCGTGTAGGGCGTCCACGGGGCCAGGGGTTGGAGGGTGGCCGGGGCCGGCTGGGAGAGCCAGCCGGCACACAGGGCGCCCTCCTCTGTCACTGTGGAGGCGGAGACCTCCATGTCCAGGCAGGAAGGACCTGTGGGAAGAACAAAGTTACAGAGCTGCAGGTGTGGCCCCGATGGGGGCCGGGAGGGGCCGGGGCTGTGGGGAGCGCTTACCCACTGCGGTGTAGGTAGCCAGCGGCTGATGGGGCAGCACCACCTAGAAGGAGGAGAGACCAGGGTCAGTGTTCGGCTCTCCAGAGGGCCCCAGGGCAGGAAGTGTACAGGGGAGCCTTCCCTCTTGGAGCAAAACTTCCACGCCAGGTCCCTGCCATCACCTCCTATACTTTTGGGGGATTCGTGTTTCCACTTAGCAAGAAGCCTGTGCACTTAGGGGCCTGGCATCGTCGTCTTCCCAAAGGGAGAGCCCAGCTCACGCCAGGACGTGTGAGTCATCTGCTCCCTCAGGCCCTGGCACCGGCTTTGTTCAATGGGCCAAGCCAGCCCGCCCGGAGCCCCCACCCGACTCGGTCTACGCAGGGACCACTGACCTGTTCGCCCCTCGGCCATTCTTCAGCAGCCATACATGGCAGCGTGTCACCTTTGTGACCTCGGTGAGCCTCCCATAGAGCCAGGGCCCCTGTGGACACCCCACCACACGCGCACACACATGCACACACACACACAGGCCACAGCGGCCCCTCACCGCCGTAGGTGTGACAGCCGCCCCGCTGCTGGCATGGCCACGTTTCCTCCGGAGCAGTTCCTTCACTGGCTCCTTCACACGGACGCCCTGGTACGGCCGGGGTGGGGCCGGGGCTTGTTCTGGCGCCGAGGCTGCGAAAAGCAAGGTCACTGGTGCTCATCAGCCTCTCAGACGAGCCCCCAACCCCGTGTGTCCGCTCCTCTCCTCGAGGGTCTGCGGCTGTCTCACCTCAGCTGTGCCTGAACAAGGAGGACCCACCAGACTTCCTAGAGAGTTTCCCCCAAGCCTTCTTCATAGCTCCCTTCTGCCTCACCAATTAAGCCCTGTAAACTTAAGGTACAATTGAAAGTCCTGGGCTGCATCAGCTCAACCCATCTTCCAACCACTTTGCACACCAAGGACTTCATCAACCCTGACTCTGGCCAGAAGGCCTACTCAGACTTCTCTTCCTCTCCTCATCTTTGAGATTTCCCATGGTCAGGATTCACGCTCACACTTTCCAGCCTCCTGATTCATCCTGGCTCACGCCTAGTGCAATGCTCTGGCGGCCCGCGGCTGCCCACGGAAGTGGTTTCATCCTCCGGCCTCTTAGACAGACCTGGTTAGTGCTCATCACAGGGGGCAGTGGAGGACAGCATAAGAGCAGAACTCTGAGTCGGATAGTAAAGGCCTTGAAATCTGACCCTGGCACATTCTAGCTATGTGATCCTGGGCAGGTTACTAAACCTCTCTGTGCAATTTCTTATCAAACAAATGTCATAAGGAGTTGCTGACTTAGGGGAACCTCAGGACCTAGTAAATGAGAAGCACAGTATATGCTTAGTAAAAAATCAGGTACAGAGCGAGCATTTAATAAATGTGCAATCTGCTGTATGATAATTACTAATCCTTTGGTGTAAATGTCTTATGCCCCTACCTGGATGATAAACTTCTCAAGATGAAATACTATACCTTATTTCTCTATATCTTCCCAAGGAGCTTGTCTGCAGCAAGCTCAGTAAGGGCTTTGTTGCTTAACCAGTTGGATGATTATTTGGAATGTGCTGCTATTCACCTTCCCTTTGCCCAGGCCACCTTTAGAATGGGCCACAGTGAATGGTTGCTGGGTTCTCCGGGGCCCCCAGGACAGAGGACCAATGCCCAGTGGTCATCCACATACTTGGAGTCAGACAGTGTCCAGACTTGCCATAGAGAGCAGGCTCCCTGTGCCCTTTGTCATCAAAGCTGGGAAACCCAAGCGCTGAGCTAGAGCTGGGCACTTCCTGGCCAGGGAGAGCAGGCCAGAAGCAGTCATGGCTGGGCACTGACCTCTGCCCTACCAGACAGCCCACAGCCTGGGGCCCTGGATGGCAGCGCTGGCTCAGCCAAGAATAGTGAGTAGCCCTGGCTCTGGGGACTCACACACGGAGCTCATTATCATCCCTGATAAAGGCCCCGGGGACCTGGGCTCTGAATCAAAAGCCTGGAAACCTAGGTATCTATTAAACCCGGAACCACAGTGCTACCTGGTTGAACTTTGCTCGGTAAACACCCAGCTGATAAGAACCCATGCCTGACCCAGCACCAGGCCTCCATCATGCCCCAGGCACACACACAGTTGGCCTTCAAGCCAAGCAGGCAGAGAGAGGCAGCAGGGGGAGGGAAAGGGGTGTTCAAGAGCCCCAGGGACACGATGCAGAGACCCCCAGACTCAGACGCATCCACAGGGGCTTCCTAGCCTGGCCAGGTAGCAGGATTGACCAGAGAGTGGTGCACAGAGCAGATACCCAGGTAGTTCTGATCCTGGGG
>NW_027531536.1:1182748-1193212 GCF_008692635.1 Crocuta crocuta
GGGCCTGGGAATCTATATTTTAAATGTCTTTCGGGTGACTCTGAAGCTCTGCTGGGGTCAGCATCACTGATAACCCACCCCTGATGGAATGCAAGAGTCTCCCCCTAAAATCCTGATAGGAGATAATTATCCTCTTTTTAATTCCAACCCCCCACCCCGCCATCACCCCCATCATAACGAGGAGTCTCAACTGATATTCATTCGTTCTTTCAACTATTCCTGGGCACTAGGAATATAGCACCCAGCAAGATAGTTGTGGCCCCTGCCCACATGCAGCTTGCATCTGGTGGGATGCAATGAAATAGTTACAACTGACATAAAATCAGGCTGAAACTGGAGTGTGGAGCAGAGAGATCCGGTCTCATACCAATGCCCTGGGCCTACCTGGGCACCATATCCTGCGTAAAATCAACAGTAACAATGGACCTGAGAGCCAAAAATAACTGTATTCAATTCTGGGATGTTGCCGGTTGGTGGAAAGGTCTCAGATGATTTACTTAACACCCTGGGCCTCAATAATCCATGTCTAACACAGTGGTTGTGAGGATTCCCTGCAATAATACACAGGAGTTTCGCAAAGCCATGGCGGGCGATGGTAGATATCCCTTTCCTTCCCCTGCCCCCACCCACTTCCACCTTCCTCTGGGAAGGAGCTTCAGGGCCAGGAAGCTCTTCTGCTTGCTTGACAGGCCACGTGGTAACAGGCACCATTTTTCTTGGCTTTGCCTTCTAGTGACCTGCCATTCATAATCCATCGGCAGCCTTCTCACCTCTACAGTGAGGATCATAACGGCATACACCTGCTAGGGTTGAGAATTCCATGTAAGTGCTTGACACAGAGCTTGTGCTGAGCAAGCATTAAGTAAATGTGAGCTAACAATATCTTTAGTAGTAGTAGTGGTATCCCTTTCTGGCATCTGAAGGCAGATACCAGGTCCCCTGTAGAGTCTGAATGAGCATCCCATTCTTCCAACTGTTTCTTCATGACACGTTCCAGATCCTTCTAACCCTCCTTCTGGGTGCCTCCCCCCTCCACTTCCCCCCATGATCACTGATGCCCGGCGTTGGCCACAGACCCCAGCTGGGGCCCAATGCGGCAGCGAGCAGGGGCACCTGCCCTCCCACACTCTGCTCGCTCATTCTCAGTCACCCACAGTGCCTTCATTCACACCCGTGTCAGGCTACACTTGTCTGCAGCTGGGTTTCTGGCTATTCTAGGAACAGGCTACAGCCTAAGGCGTTATGCACTTGGAAGAAACTCAGGGGACAGGGTTATTTGGGGAGTCTAAGCACTGTGGTCACACTCTTAATTCAGCTGAGGGACGAGAAAGACTCAATCCCACATGCACCCATCTCAGTCCAGACCAAAGACATAACCCCCTCTGATTTGCATGCACACTTGTGAGGAAGGGTCCAGAGGACTCCCCACCCACTCCCTCCCAGGAAGTGGACACGCCGAACACTTGGCTGCAAAGGGGCCAGCTGGGGATTTCCAGGATCTTGCCTAGGGACGGCTTCCTGCCTCCTGTTGGTTTTGAATCAATGAACAAAGAGGGCTTGGGGGAGGTGCTGTGAGTGGAGGGTATCACCCTCTGATGTCAGGACTTCCTTAGAAGCCACAGTGTCAACAGGTGTGCCCTGGCACAACCACCATATGGAGAGCAGTTTCTAAGTCCCACCTCTTCCTAGTGCAAAACTCCCAGAGCTCTCAAGGGCCTCCCGCCTCCCCATCTACAGGCCCACAACCAGCTGCCGAGGAATCCCGGAACTGACTGCAAGCGCGCATGCGCGAGGGTGCTTCCACTGGTGTCTTTGTAAAGTGACCGTGAAATACCAGAATCAGAAGCCTCGGGACAATTCCCAAAGGACCCCGGTGGCCAAGCGTATTTGCAAAGCCAAAACTTGCAGCTAGTGCTTTTCACACCAACTTTTGTAAAGCAACAATAAACGTTTCTAATTCTATGGTAAGTGCCGTACCCCCTCGGCCACCAGCCTGAGAAACCAGCGGACAGATACAAACTTGGGAAAAGAAGTTTGCCTGAAATCATGATTGCTTTGCCTCGGGGGCGTCTGGATCCCTGAACCGAGCTACTTTAAAACTAGAATCCTGAAAAGAACATTTTTTAAGATTCTTAAAATAATTTCTTAATAATAAGTAAGAGCAAAACAAAGCAGGAGATGAAGATGATGCTACCCAATCCAGTTTCCCAGAGTAGAGTTGACCAGAAATTTTAGTAGCCCCCTGACCAAATTGCAGCTTCAGGTAGCATGTCCTGAAAGCCTGAAGCCTCCTCACCATTTATCCTGCGGTTTGAAGTCCCCTTAAGTCTCCTGGGAGCTTCCAAGTGTCCGCCACTGAGAAAAATCTTTCCACCTAAACATGAGCCTCTTGGGCTTTGCTAGGAATCTGCTTTCTTAGCGTGAGACATTCAGCCGTTTTACCTTCCCACCACCAGAAGTCAGTCACCGATGGAGTTCGGGGGGAGTGGGGGGAAGAAAGAGGAAAAAAAGCCAACAAAACTCATTTACAGAAAAACCTATAACTTTGGCCCCAGTGAGGGCTTCCCTTTTCCAAAATGAGCGACGAAAAAAATCTGAAGGTATAAAAAGTCAGCAGAAGACATTTCAGTTCCCTCTGCCACACACCCGGACACGCTCCACATCACAAAAATAAGAGTCCTGCAGCTGTCGTTCCACTGGAGGGCACAGACCATGACAGATCGGGCCAACTGGTCACTTCAGGCAGTGGGCTGGCTGCATGCGGCGTTGTGCATGTTCGCACCGAGCTTAGGGAGCGTGTGGAAGCCACTCATTTAAATAAACACGGCCCTCTAGTTCCCTGAAGAAGGGACGATAAATATCACTGAGGACATATGCAAAATTGTCAGCACTTGTTTATTTAATCACCCCGTGTAAAGCGCATTCACCCCACAGTGAGGAAGCTGAGGAGACACATCCCTCCTAGTGGCTCCTAATGGAGCGAACACCCACGTATGTGTCACTAACTTCTCCAGTCAGCTTTCAGAGAGCCTTCTTCAGACAGGTGCTACCTAGAACAATGTCCAGGATCCTCTTGAAAGAAGACTCTTATCCTGGTCACTGTCCTGTTACAGATTTCCTATGAGACGCCAGGGCCATGCAGTAAGTTGAACACCAGATAAGACTGCGACTCTAAGGGCTAGTTGGGATCCAGGGTAAGCGTACATTTCTACCATCACAGAACCAGGAAGAGGAACCCATCTCACTCATGTCAACCACCCAGCTCACTGAAAGTGCTGTCCATTTACAGCTGACTGCTTGAATCTCAAACCTGCAGCCACACTAGACCATTTTGAAAGACAAAACCTTCCCAGCCCAGAAGGACACATGACACACTCTTGATCACTCCAAGTAACCTCAGTACATATTATTCTCTTTTGCTGTTGAACCTTCAGTATTATTTTTTTTTAAATCCACTAAGGAGAAATACAAATAATTTTCTCTTTACTTGTAGCAAAACCAAAACCAAATAAGTGAACAATAGGAATTCAAGCCTAGGGCTAACAAACTTGTCCTAGCTTCTAACTGAAAACAAAGTCATAAAAGTTGCTGACACTTTTCACCTTAATGTAAAGAAGTTTGTTTGTGTTCTCAGCCGAAGGTAGTTGAGGGCGCCTGGGAAAGCTTAGCTCATGTCGGCGAAAGGATTATCCACATCCTTAATTGAAACACTAATGCGAATGTTCCTCTTCTGGTGAAGATCTGAGTCAAAGTTTTCAAATTTGTTCTTTCCATTCATGGACAATGGCTGATTTTTTTCCAAACAGGAAGAAATAACTTGGGCTTTGGCCAAAGATTGGACTTGACACGCTACAGAAAATCTTTCCTGCCCAATTTACACTAGATTGCTGTTTACTTTTTTTTTTTAATGGATGCCAACAAAGAGATTTCATATGCATGTAAATGTGGGCTTTCCACTCACTGATGTTTGAACTGAAAGGGCTCTGCAGCTAGGAGGTATCACCCTGTCACTCATACATTCTAGCAATCTGGATAACACACAGGGAGAGGCGGAAAAAGATAGATGAACAAAAAAAAAAAATGCCTTTAAAGGGGTTTAGAAGATATGAGAAAGTAGAACCTCAACCAAATTACAATCTGATGTTGCTTGTAAGGCTGCTGAGGCAGCCAAAAATGAGTAAGTCATGGCATCTTGATGTGTAGACTGGGATGTCTACATCAGAGAGCTCCAAGATGGCGGCTGATCTCGGGCTCTCTGGTCTGATCAGAGAAGGGAAGGGAAAAGTAGTGACATTTCCTCTCTCTCTTTGTCCCCATTCTAAGAGGCATGCTCTCATCAGCAGGTCACTGGAAAAGGATGAAAGAGAGCCATAGACCTGGGCAGGCCAAAAGGACCTAGAGCTAACAAGCTGAGAAAGAGCCAAGGGAGGCTCCCAAAGTACACCTGGGGTGACCACAGAGGCTTATTCAGTCTTAGAAACCACAGAGCCCCTGACCAAGGAGGTCTAGGAGCTGAGCGATCCCTGTTGAAGGGAAACCCCAGCCAGCCTGGAATGAATACCCAGGGTGACCACATTCCTCTCAGGTTATGTTAGGCTTGAGCAGAGAGCCAGTTTTCCTGCAGTCTACTTCAGTCCACTCTCATCCACCAAGTTCCTGCATGAGGTATTCCCATTCCACAGCCTCAGGATTACCTGGATTGTCCCAAAGTTCTGGATGTCCCACTCCATGACTTTGGGTGAGGTCAGCCAAAGGGCTGCTAGTGCCAGAGCCTTCAGACTCTCTTCATGGGCACGTCCTTCCCCCGGGGACTCTCCGTGCCTTCCATCCCATGCATCCATCCTCCCTCCAAACTCCAGCAGAACAAGCAGAGCACACAAGGCTCTTGGATTTCTCTCTACTTCCGGAGATCGTGTCCATGTTCTGCTGCTTCTTTGTGGAGACTCAGGCATGTTGAATGCATGCATGCCAAAGGTCCCTGTATTTCCTGGTCATGAACTTAGCCCCCAGGAACTCAGAAATCACCATGCTCACCTTTGCACACAACGTTCTGTGGCTCACACAGCCTTGACACAAATGATTTCATGTGTGGCCTCACCACAACTTCTGAAATAGGCAGGGAAGGTCTCCCTCTCACCCCCCTTTCCACTGATGAGGAACACGGTGCCCAGAGATGTTCAGTGGCTTGCCCAAGTCCACACTTGTAAATAGCTGTGTCATCAGCTAAACCCAGGACCTCTGATTCCAAGCACAGTCCATTTCTGCCTCACCCTGCCTGTCCTCTGCCTGGGCAAGTCCATTTCTTTTTCTGGGTGACCCTGGAGGTCAGTCACCAAATGTCCCCTGCCAAGTTCTGACCCTCATTCCTCTCGGTGGAGTCTGGGATTGGACCACCCTGATCCAGTCTCCTTTGACTGCCAATTTCCCCAAGAAATAGTGTTTCCCATCTGAGTGAGGAAAAATAAGTCCATGAGAAGGTTACCAGCAGTGTGCTCACATGAGTGACGAGAACTGAGAGGCCCAAACAATTCCCCGCAAAGTTTTATTTTTGGTATTTTCGACTGAAATGACAGTGGATAGGTCCACCTGAGAAACCAGCTGCATCTGCCCGTCTCTTACAGAAACTGGGGTCACCAGAGCAGAAAGTGCTCCATCTGAGATACACTGGGTCCCAGAGCAGAAGACAAGACTAGGAGAGCTCTGGTAGAGCAGGCCCTGAACAAATGCTCACTAAGCAGAGTAAACCAGGTCCCAACCATCATGGAGCTCACTGTCTAGTGGGGTATAGACATTCATTAAATAAATGCATAAGCTAGAATTACGAGCTGTGACAGAGCTGCAAGTGCCCCACAGTCGAAGTTTTCTGGCTTGTTTGGCTGGTTTCCACCTCCACTTGATTCTTTCTTGGACTTACTTGAGCAGTGAATGGGGGCCCCAGTCTGTAGGGGCTATATAAATGGGACAGTGCAAGAGGCATGATTTTTCTGTCTCCGAGGCAGAGAGACTGCTCTGGGATCAGGCTCAGCCCACACCATGAATGTAAGTCTGACCCAAGACACGCAAAGTAGTTGCAAATGTTCAGGGTTCGCCACCAGCCCTGGGGGCCCTGGATGACCTCCAAAGATGTTACACCAGCTGCTCCTGTCCTATCTTGGCTGATTAGCCCACTAGAGGAAGACCAGTCCCAGGAACTCAGATTCTGGGATAGAAATCGGCCTGCTCCAGAGGCTCTGTATCTCAAATCTAACTTCCTGAGATTCATATTTGCAGGAGCTTTTGAGTCAGTCACAACTGCTCCCCGTGAAGCAAGAATCCGCTTCCATCTAAGGGTGGACTTATTTCAACGGGGAGAGGACGAAGCACCTAATGGAACCCTAAAACCCTTGGCCTTGAAAAATGACATGTTGCTGTTTGGGACTCAAGTGGACCTAGTTTGGAAAGCCTACGACACAGCTTGTCACTGGGTGATCTTTGGCAAATCACTTAACATGTATGTGCTTCAGATTCCCTATTCACTAAATGAGAGTCATGATATCCATCTCATGGGATTATCATGAGGACTGTATGAAATTAACACAGTTAAGCACCCAGTACATAACAGTTGTTCAACAAATGGCTGTTTCTCCTATGACCTCAGCCCATCACTCATCAGAGAAGCAGCTAGCCCTTGTGCCGTGAGTCTAACTTGCCCTTGTCTTACTATTACTGAATGTCTCCATCCTCAACACACCCAGAGCTTCAGTTGCCAGGAAGGCCTGTCTCAACCTGCCTTCACTGTACTCCTGGAAGTCATCCCTCAGGTGTCTGGGCCTGGTGTCTCCAAGCAGCAGGAGAGCTATGTTTAGGAGACAGAGGGCCAATGATGCTGCAGAGAGACTCGGCAAAGACCACAACTGCAAACAGAAACAAGCCTGGACAGGAAACACCAAAATCCTAGCATTGGTCTCTTTTTAAAGGTACCATGAGCTGACCAGAAGGATGTCTTTATGTCTTTCTTCAGAAGCCAGCAGAGGAGTAGGTTTGTGGCAAATTTAAATTTTTAAAGAATAGCACCAGGGAGGAGCACCTGGGAGATTTTCGAGAGGCAGACAGAGTAAGATGGCATGCCCTTGTCCTGACCTCAGATACAGCCACTCACGGAATTTCTGTGTATCTCGCAGTGGACAGAGACAGAGCCATGACTGAGACCATGGTCATGGTACTTCTCCAAAGGGCCAGAACATATCCCATATGGGTTGGAAACATGGCAGTGTGTGCGGGAAGGCTCTTTGGTGGTCAGGGAGGGAAGTGTTATCACCTATTAGAGCAAGGCAGACTTCTGGTTGACATACTGGGGGCATTGCCTTAGCTTTACCAAGAGAAGCAAGAATCAGAATGGGGAAAGAGAGGGTCTATGCTGAGAGCACAAGACCATAACAGGGGATGAGCCAACCCAAGGTGTCTACTCAAATTTTATAGCAAGGTAGCACCAAAGAGAGGAGATTGAGCAGAGGAGACAGATACAGCTTTCCTTACTAGATTAAGACCTGGAGGCTGAACCTAGAATTGAGAGACTGATCCAGAACAGGAAATACCTATGGTCAGGCAGCTGGAGGACAAGAAACTCAATTGTTTATTCCCTGGTTTAAATAATACCTAGTTTGAGATTTTCCAGACCAAAGAGATTCTTGTTAAAGAAATCAAATTTTCCCAAGACCGCTTTCCTGGAGGAAAGACTCTTTGGACCCAACACCAGCTGTACATTTGGGTCAAGTCCAGGTGCTCCAGCCCCAAGGCTTGTGGTGGCCTGGGACACAGCCCGTGTGAGTGAAATTAGACCTTATAGTTGATTCATGATGTGAGGTGTAACTGCCAGTCATGATGAGCTTTTTTGTCAAGTCTCTGCTTTACTAACCAGTGGCCTCATGGCATGGGTGCATGAAGTTACTAGAATAACAAGGCTGAGAGAGGAGTCACCAGGTCAATCTTTGAGGAACATATGCCCTTCTTTGTTCAGAAGATATCCACATAGACTGAAAATAAGGCTTTCACAGCTTCAAAGCTTAACGGAGACCAATACAACATGCTTCACAGTGACTCGCTTTGCTTTAGGAGTGTAGTGTTTTCCCTGGAAGCATTCAACCCAATGACTTATGACCAGCTATTAGGAATCTTGCAGAATGAGTGGAAAATTGGTCCAGGTCATGACTGCCAAGCTATGATCTAAAGAACCTTAGGATACAATGAAGTCACCTGGAGTTGCCAGCCAAGGGAAGGAAGCAGGAGGGTCAGGGGTTGAATAAGCAATCAGAGCTTCGCTAGCCCCCAAATGGCTCCATTTTTATTTTTGTATTGGAGGTCTGCAGTAGGTGTGGTTTGGATAAGGAAGTTTTGTGCCCCCCCCCCCAAAAAAAAATGTTGTAAACACCAGCCTACGCATCCTTGGATTTTTCTCCCTAATGTTCATCCATCATGTCCTAATATGCTTCTTCATCTCCCAAGAGCTAAACAAGAAGTCTGACTATCATTTATTCTTGAGGATCTATATCCAATGCCACATGATTCCATCTTCCTCTCCCCACTGCCAAAGATAATTTATTTCATCGCTTGATCTCCCTACTAGGAATAATTCCATTATTGGGTGGCTGTCTGCATGCAAAGGATGACAGATGGGTGATTGATTTTCCTTCCATGCCTTTCATTCCTGAATTGGTGTTGCTTTCACCCAGCACTCAAACTCGCTCCAACTTTCACCTCTCTTGTCTCTTTTTTTCTTTCTTTTCTGTCTCCCCAGCATTTATCAGTCCTGGAAATTTATAACAATCTTTGTACACTTCCTATCTTTCCATTAAATGTATGAGTCTTTCTAGAGGATTAAAAAGCAATGCAGCTTTTCTCACGTGTGGTCAGATCCTTTTTGGCCCCAACACCTGGTCTGAGAATATCTCTGGTTTATAGCTCTTTGCCTGCCTCTCTTCCCAGAAAGTGATACTGATGAAACCAGTACCAAGAAAGGCAGCACACTGGTGTTTCAGTTTTCAGTATCATTTGTGCTATTTCTTGCAAAATTCAAGGGTCATTCTCCTGACAGCTAGATTATCAGCACCTCAGTCCAATTTTGTGAATTAAAAAACAAGCAAACAAACAAACACAATTTATCAGTCAGTATGAGCCTGCTGCCTGATGAGGCATGATTGAAAATGGGGGCCCAGGTTCCACATTTGGTCACAGAGTAGCCAGCTTCACCATCAGCATGAGCCCTGATCACTAACCCCACCACACGTTATAAGACTGGAAACGTGTTTGCCCTGCCATTTCACAAGAAATGCAGAACTCGGAGGCCACACAAATTACGATCTATAATTAGCTGCATAAGCTTTATTCTCAGATGTAGAGAGAGAGAGAGAGCGGGAAATTAAGAATAGTAACTAATATTTATTATTAAGCATTAACTTAATGCAAAGCACAGTAGTAAACACATACCGCAGCCCTGTGAGGTAAGAACTGCCGTCCCATTATATACTGAAGGAAATGGCAACAAAGTGAGGCAGAGTTGCTTGTCAGGACCGTGCAGCCAGTGAGGCATAAATCTAGGACTCAAACTCAGATCTGCCTGCCCTAGAGGCTAAGCTTTAAACCACTAATGGCATAGAAAGAACAGAGTCGTCACTCTCTAATTCCAAATAATCCCCTACTCTCCAGATGTTGCTTTCCACACCACACCACACACGTGCACACATATGTGAACAGACAGCCTGACTCTTCCAAAGTCTACATAGTTCAAAATGAAGGAAGTGCCGAGGAGGCAGAAGCCTTGGGTCCCAGCTCAGGCTGCCACACAGCAGCCTTTCTTAGTGTGGCCCAGAAAACAGATGGGCTGCATTTTGGCCAGAGTTGGAGATTCTAGGTCACTCTCTCCCCTTTGAGCCCTCCCATTGCAGCTGAACTGTCTGCAAAGAGCGCAGTGCAGGAGATAAAGAAGCAAAGACCTGATTTCTTTCAGTTAAGTTAGATGAAACATGTGCATCAGATTGAGCGTGTGAAGTATGACCATCAGTTTGCCAGCAGCTGCATGTCATTTTCGCCATTGCTTGTCCATTCCTTTATCTGATGTGGAAGGCCTGTGCCTTTACCAAGAGCACCCTCCCAAGCCCTGTGAGTGAGCCAAGCCCATGGCGGGGACACGGGACAGCTTTGTAAGACAATATTCAGCAGGAGTTACTGACCTAATCTTTAAGCTCAGAGTTTCTCATCTATGAAATGGAGCTTGAAACAGAATCTACCTCCTGGAGTTTCTATGAGGATTAAATGAGATAATACATCCAAATTGTGGCAAAGACTGGCCGTTGCCACACCCAACATCAGGCCTCTCCTTTCTGACTAAACAACCCCTACATGACAGAGGGGGGAGGGGGGTGTCAATGTGCTTGACTAAACAATGACACTGTTCTCCTTTGCAGATGGGAGTGGCCGGTAGATGTCAGC
>NW_027531536.1:1193332-1243650 GCF_008692635.1 Crocuta crocuta
CAATGATAGAGAGGCATGATCCTTTTGCGTCTCTTGTTTCTTCTTCTTCTTTATCCAAAACACAGAGGTGGTTTGGATAAACACCAAAACACTTTAGCTGGAGCTAAAGTGGCAACCACAAAGCAACTTTGAGGACAAAAGCCACATGCCAAGGACAGCAGACCAGAAAGACAGAAGTAGCCCGAGAAGGCATTGAGACTGCAGAGTCTGCATACAGCCCTGCACAGCCTGCTGTGGACTTCGTCAGGGGGAGAGAGCTTGTACCGCTGTCTTATTTAAATCCATGTTGTTTCAGGTCTCCTCACGAGCAAGCAAATGGAATCAATCTGATGCAACAGAACATGTGATGCAGTGCAAGGTGCCAAGTACTCTGTGCCCCATAGCTGGCTCGCACCTGTGCGGAAAGGACAGAACAGGTTCTGCCCACAGCACTATAATGTCTGAAGGAATATTAGAAGCCGTCCCCTGTGACCTCCAGGTCCGTAGTCCTCACCTTGACTGCACATGACAAAGGCTTGGGAAGGTTTGAAAATCTGATGCCCAGGGCAATTCAATGAGAATGCTTGGGTTGGGACCTGGGCATTAGGATGTCTTCAATCTCCCGGAGCATTCCAGTGCATAGGCACGGTTGAAAACTACTGCTCTGTGTAGATGGGAGAATGCCTTCTACTAAACTAAAGACTTGTGTTTGAAAACATGTATTTATTTTGTAGACTCACTCATGAAAGCTCAGCAATTACAGCTAGAGAAAGAACTGGAAGTCAAATTCAGTCTTCCTGCTCTTAGCCAGGAAAAGGCAAGTCCTATTTTTATAGCTGGAACACTTGAGAAATAGGGTGCTTAGGTGGCTCACCTATAGCCCACACCTAATTACCTGTAGATTAGAAAGTAAACTCCATGTCTCCTGTCTGCAAGAACAATGTTTTGTCCATAGGGCGCCTGGGGGGCTCAGTTGGTTAAGTGTCCAACTTCAGCTCAGGTCATGATCTCACAGCTTGTGAATTTGAGCCCCACATCGGGCTCTGTGCTGATGGCTCAGAGCCTGGAGCCTGCTTCAGATTCTGTCTCCCTCTCCTTCTGCCCCTCCCCTGCTCTCTCTCTCTCTCTCTCTCTAACACACAAAAATAAATAAAAATGTTTAAAAAAAAAAAAAAAAGGATGAGCAAAGCATTGCTCTGTCCATACCATCACACCACCAGGACAAGAAGATTCCAGAGAAGGCCTCTCTACCCCAGGCAAGCCCATTCTCCTCAAGCATTTGTTCTACAAAAATGTTTAAGCTAGGGGGCACCTGGGTGGCTCAGTCGGTTAAGCGTCCGACTTCGGCTCAGGTCATGATCTCACGGTTGTGGGTTCAAGCCCCGCATGAGGCTCTGTGCTCAGTGCCTGGAGCCTGTTTCAGATTCTGTGTCTCCCTCTCTCTCTGACCCTCCCCTGGTCACACTGTCTCTATTTCTCTCTCAAAAATAAGTAAAACATTTAAAAAAATGTTTAAGCTAGGATGTTGCCAAGTATTTCATAAACTTGAAACTTACGTTAATAACTTTGATCGATTAGCCAACTGTGGCTTGGCTGGCTCAAAGTTAGAAATTGGTAGACTTCTTCATTGACAGGAAAAATAAACTTCTTCAGAAAGAAGTCAGAGGGAGGAAAAACCTAATACCTTTATTTTGTAAAGGGAAGGTTTAAAAGCAAAAATTCACAGAACTTCTAAGCTGATTAAATGTCCAGGTAGTTAGCTAATAAGCTAGTCAATCTTGGTTCTTTTTGTTCCTCACAACAGAACAGATTTGCAGACTCGAACTGGAAGAGAGATTTCCAAACCTCTGACTTGGCAACTTTCTGGGTATAGAGAAAAACAAAGTTGGCATTTTACTTTAGTAAATACAGGGAGAAGGAATGAAAGTGTCCACCCTGAAAATTATTGCTTTCTTACCAATTAACCTGTGTGCTTGGTAGATGTTTGTCACTTACTTTACTTCCGTCTGTGCATGTGACTTTGTGTCTGTCTTTTAGACTCTACTTTTCCTTATCAACAAGAACCACTGAATCAATAACAAAAACTTGGTAAGAAGTAAAGGTGCTTACTAAGTGGGCGAAGGTTGTAACACACAATAGAAATGTTAATGGTACTCCACAGCCCTAAATTACTTCTTGTTACAAGTTTGACTGAGTTCCTGCAAGAGAGAAGTTCCAATATTAGATGGTTACTATAGGTTTTCCTTGTTTTACTGAATTTTCACTTCCCTTTAAAAATTGGCTATTTAGGGGTACCTGAATGGCTCAGTCAGTTGAACGTCCAGCTTTGGTTCAGGTCATGATCTCAGGGCTTATAAATCTGAGCCCTCTGTCAGGCTCTGTGCTGACAACTCAGAACCTGGAGCCTACTTCGGATTCTCGGTCTCTGTCTCTGTCTCTGTCTCTCTCTCAAAAGTAAACATTTAAAAAAATTGGTTACAGGGGCACCTGGGTGGCTCCGTTGCTTAAGCATCTCACTTCAGCTCAGGTCATGATCTCATGGTTTGTGGGTTTGAGCCCCACATCGGGTCCTGTGCTGACAGCTCAGTGCCTGAAGCCTGCTTCGAATTCTGTATCTCCTTCTCTCTCTTCTCAGCCCTGCTCACACTCGGTTTCTCTGTCTCTCAAAAATAAATAAATGTTAAAGAAATGTTTTAAATTGGCTATTTAGTGGAACTCTGGAATAAAATCCAGAGTTCTACGTTCGTGAGAATTTAGAGGTCCTAATGATCTATTTGTGAACCTCTGCTCTGTTGAAGTTGTTGGAAAGCAAAGGCACATTCATGCCATAATAGCTTAATAATAACTATTTCCTGTTCGCAAGGTGCCTCCCTGGGCACCCCAGCAAAGAAACACCCAGAACAGCCAGGCCATGTCTATAGGGCATCAGGACAACTCGCCAGTTCAAAGAAAATTGGGCAGCCTGCCTTTCATTATCATGTAAATCTTCCCTTACGCAAAGAACAACAATAAAAAGCTGTTATGTGACTCATTCATTTTGTAACAAATGGTGTTGAGTTTATTATACATGGTTCCATAGCTTTTAAGGAAGAAATCAATCAAATCAAATTTCAGCATTATGCAAATCATTTAATCAATTGACTGCCAATTTTATCTCCCACTGGTGCTGGCATTGTGTGACCCCAGGAGGCAGAGAAACCTAAGGAAATGGGTATCTAAAGTATGAACCAAATCATTTTAGCTCAGAGGTCGGCAAACTATTTTCTGTAAAGGACCAGATAGTACATATTTTAGGCTTTGTAGGTCCTATAGTGTCTCGGATACCTACTCAGCTCTTCCGTTGTAACAAAAGCAGCCCAACGATACATGGATAGATATGGCTATGTTCTGATACAATTTTATTTGCACAAACAGGTGGTGGGACCCATTTGGCACTCAGGCTATGGTTTGCAGACCCCTGGCCGTGGGAAATTGTTTGAAAGATGCCATCACACAAGAATATTTTGATGATGTCTCTTTAACTATTCTAATCAAAGTGTGGAAAAGGAGAGACAGGAAGGAATTTAATGTAACCCTGATCCCTCCGGATGGACACACAGGAGATGCCAGAGGACAGCAAGTGCTCTCTCACCACTCTCAGAAGACGTGATAACACTACCTACATTCCCTACTTTAGCTCCGACAGAAGCCTTGTAAGGCAGACATCAAAATTCCCATTTTCCAGATTTGTAAGAATCTGAGAAGGTTGAATAATTAAGCTGCCGAGCCAACTTTCAAACCCAGACCTGCCTCACCTTCGCTTCTGCTGTTTCTACTGCACTGTGACCAGTCGGCCTTAACAAGGACCTCTCGCTGGAGTGGATGTGAATTCACATCCACTCGGGACCTGAAGGTTGAAGTGCAGAGCCCAGAAGGAGAAGCTGCACGTGGCGTGACTTCTTTATCTAACTGGCAGGTCAAGCAAAGCTCAGATCCATGGATGGGGCTCGAAGATCTCCACTTCTGTGTGCCAACAGCTCTGAGCTGATCTGAACCAGAGTCTGTGTTCAAAACAGGGATCATGGGCCAGGTAGGGAGGAGACAACATTTACAGAGTGGATGTTTTCTTAACCCTTTCCAGAACCCCATAGCACAGTCATTTCAGATCATGGCCCGAGGGTGTTTTCTGAAAAAAGAAAGTGCCTTTTCAGCACTCTTGGTGCCTGATTTCAAACTCTGCCCTTCCATCAGGTGATTCGAAGTGGGCTGACAATGCTGCCCTGTTTTTACTGGTTTCCCCACAGAACCCAGTCACCTAGGTCCCCTCAGTTTCCTGGATAAGGGTGTTACTTGGATCCGGGGCAAGGGGTCCAGTGCCAAGGGCCTTTCTTAATTCCCTTTAAGGTGCCAAAGGACAATTAAAGAGAATTTGGATTGTATGCATCCGAACAGGTAGAACCATCACCCCAGTTATTCCGCTGACGAGTTTACAGTACGGTCTCCCTAAGGATGCGGATTTGCTGGATCTGACTGACATCCAGGGTGTCAGCAAGAAACATGCCTCCAGTATCCCCTTAAGAAAACACACACACACACACACACACACACAGACAAAAACCAAAAAACGGCTGCTAATCTCTCAAGGGGAATTAAAGAAGGAAAAATGTAGTGCATAACCAAGAGGGGGGAATACGGCGGCTCGTGAATGCAGGAAAGCAACCTGTGTCTCAGACACTGAAGCAAAACCAGAGCAGTCAACAATATGGTAGCATGTCAGCTTACCACAGTAAGGGTAGCTCTGAGGAATAGATAGTGTTTTTACCTCATTTTACATATGAGAAGCCTACAAATTAAAAAAAAAGAAAGAAAAAAGGAAAATGACTTACTCTGAATAGGTAGGAACCAAGGCAGAAGTCCCCCCAAGGGCTCATATAAAGTTCACCAATTCAGCTCTAAGCGTGAGGGGCGTACAGACACTCAGCACTTCCAGTAAAGACAGTAATGCCTACCCTTGGCTGGATGTTCCTCCTGTGGGGCCAGCTGCTATTACCTCTGCAGGTCAGGGTCTTGCTTCATGTAACTGTGCACACCACCCATATTAGCATATCTCTAATTATCTTGGAAGGATTCCACAGCTCTCCAGCCCAAATTGAAGTTCATCTCTTTTTATTTAAAAAAAAAAAATTTCATCTTGCCAGCATCAAACAACAACGAGACCTCACAACCTGAGAAATTTTGAAATCTCTCCTCTGAATTATCCATTAGCATGTTCAATTCCAGAGAATTTACACAAGTAGTAAAGGAAACAGCGAGTTGGCGATAGAGGACTATAAATTCCATTTTAATCGATGGAGGTATATTTTCAGAACTTTAAGACTTCCAAGAGAATATCTTTCTGTAAAATAAAGACTCCCCAATTTATCTTCTGTAAATCTAGATTCTCTTCTATGAGGTGTGCTTGAAGTAGGCTGTACATGAATTTGTTAAAAGATACTGTAAAGAACTGATCACCTTTGATAAGACAGAGTAAATTTTTTTTTTTTTTTTTTGGTAATATTGGTCTCTTGAGGTAGCACAGAACTAAACCCCAGTAAGGTTCAAGTCTCATGAGGCTGTTGAGTTGACTTTGTTTTTTCAAGAAAGGAATGTCATAGATAATCTCTGTATGATTTCAATTATTAATAACAGGAGTCTCTGTTTGATCCCACAAATGGAAAGTAAAGTTCACAGTTGTTCCATCCCACCCCAGGGATAAACGTTGAGGTTTAAAGATACACCCGCTGCCCCCTTGCTCTGGGACACACGGCCTCGCCACCGAGCACCGAGAAGAGTGACAATAGGCAGGACAGCGGAGCCAGGGAGGCAGACCGGACCCGAGCCAAGTTTCCACACTGTCCCAGCGCGCTCGCAAACAAATGACGCCTCCGGCCCAAACCTAAGTCACTCAGCCAGCAACAGGCCCGAGAACTTGAACCCCGGGCCACAGAGCACCCGCAGATGAAAACTGAAGCCAGTCATGTGAAGGACCCCATGGCTTTCCCCTCTCGGCCCCAAACCAAGGTCACAGTTGGCTTTCCTGCTGTGTGAATCATGAACTGCCCTTTCCTCCCCAGGGTGATTCATGCCTCGCAGCGGCGACGCGATGAGCTGTCCCACCTTGGAACACACTCGTTCGTTCCCCTCCAGCCTTGGAAAATCAGCATCACCTCTGACGGGCCGCTTTCTCCGCGGGGCTGCGTCGCCCACCTGGCCCCTGCGCTCCCCTGGCTGGGGACCCGGCTCCCCACATCCTCTCCCCCACCCCTGGTCCCCGGGTGGGCTCACCGGTGAGCCCCCCGCCCCTGCCCGTGCCTACACGGCTCTGACAGGCACGGTCAAACCACTTACGTTTCTGCCAGAGCATGGCCTGTGACAGGATGTTGCCTTTTCTCTTTGAAGCAGACAGTTTGGCTGCTTTACTGCGAGACCTGGGTGTGCTCTCCTCCAGTGTAGCCACCGCCTGCTCACAGGCTGTTTCCTCAGCTTTTTAAAGGCCCGAGTCCCCGCTGCGCGGGAGCACAGCGTCATCACATCCTCCCACCTCAGGTACCGGGCGCTTTTTCTGCAGCAGGGCTGCCTGTCACCCCACTGTGTGCTCCCCCGGAGGCCCACCGGCCACAGACTCGCAGAGCCAGCCAGCTGGATCCGAACAACAACACGGCGCAGAAGGCCGCAACCCGATGACCGGAGTCATCAGAGTGTGGTGTGATGCCTGGCGAGTGTGGAAATGCCTGCGCGTGCGAACGGCGGGAGCAAGTGTGTCAGTCCTGGACCTCTCCACGCCCACGAGGAGCCCCAAAGACCCCTGGAAAATTCTGAGTTTTCTGTGGTACCCATCCAGGCTTCTACACCACAGGCGTGTTAGCAGGACTCGGTCCGCCATGGGCCCTGCTCAAGGGGAAATGCAATTCCCAGGGGCCACTGGTTCTCAACACAGGAGGAAACACCTGTAGTCTCTTCAAGCCTCACTAAACAACCTCCTCATTCTTTTAATACTGCTGTTCTGTTTATTCCATTTTGAAACACAACAGCCCCTCCCTTGCCCCCCAGCCATGACCAAAATGGCGAGGCCCAATCATGCTTAAATATGGGAGACTGGTTCCAGGGGTCCGTCTGCCCGTGGAGAGAAAGGCCAACTCACTCAGGGAAGGGAGGAGAGGACACCCATGCTGTTTAGCCAGGGCTGGTAACTGAAAGGGGACACGCAGGTACGATATAAGCAGGGCCTCTTTCCTAGTGGCCACCCACCTGTTAGCATGAAGCTTCTCAAAGGAAAAGTCTCAGGGCCCGCCACCTGACAGCCTACGGGTACCAGGCCGCAGACTCCCTCCCAGTCTGGAAGCCTTCCGCCACTCTGTATCTGACTCTGCGTGCTCGGGCCCCAGTGACCTGTCATTTGGGATTAACACCTGCTGACGAAGGTCCCCTGGGGCATGTGTGGGGCCTTGCCCTCTACACTGCCTCAGAGCCATCTGACACATCTCTGTCCACTGGAAACAGAGGCACATCCACCTGGCCCGGCTCAGTCATGGGAGAGGTGGGTTCCTAGGGAGGCTGTGCCACTCACTGGCAATGTTCTCGTCACCAAGTCACATAACACTGAGTCTCAGTTTCCTTGTTTAAAAAATGAAGAAGCAGTTCTCTGAATGTCTTCCAGTGCTCTTAGGAGGATATGTGACCTCGCTTGTCCTGTCTCACATCGTTCTGAGTTTTGTCCTCTTTCTCCAAGTTCCACGAAATTAAGAACTTTTTCGTATGTTTCTTGGTCTCTCCTCACAGGCCTAGCATGATGATTTCCCTGAAGAAATCATAATAACGGCTACTGACGAGGCACCAGCTCTGTGGTAAGCCTGAACTACATCATCTAATCGAGTTACCACAACTCTGAGTAAACTACTATCTATATTGCTCAGAGAAACAAATGCTCAGGACATTTAATTTGCCCAGAGTCACAGGGGGATTAGGTGATAGGCTGGCCGTCATACTCAAGTTCATTTTACTAGAGCCAGAGCTTTAATTAATCACACTGACAGATATTCGTTCAGTTGAAATCAGTGAAAGCCAAATGTCAGCCATGTTTAAAACCTAGAACAGGTTGATGGAAGCCTGGGGATAATTGCTCTATCCTCTGGAAAGACAGGAGGGAGAACACAAATCTAGAATGCTCTGACAAGTCAGATCTTATACAGTAGCAGATAAAAAAGGACGTTAGTAGGTTAGCCCACCATCATCCCCGGCTGTAAGCCCAGTAACTTGCGATAACCTTGAAGATCAAGAAGCAGATTCCAGCTCGGTGCTTCCAGCAAAGACTCTGGATATCAATGACCACATATAAGGGAACCAAAACTTGATCAAAATGTCAAATATTTGCTGGGAAATATTTCTGTGGCTGAGAATCCAAAGTCAAACTTCACGGCATTGTTCAAATGAGCAGAAGGAAGTTCCATTATGACACTTCAAGAAGTCGAGGAAAAGAATAAATTCTCTTAACGTCTCCAGATGTCTCAAATTTGGGTGTGCTCATATTTTTTAAAACTCGTCTATATTGAAATTAAAACTCCTGAAATAATTCAGTAAATAGCCCTGATCCATACTGCAAAAGAATTCTTAGCTTTGCAAAACAGGATTTACCACAGACTTCATTCCTTCCTTCAAGTGAACAAGTATTTACTAAGTTCTCCATGTGCCATCATCTAGACTAGCCCTTGTTTTTCCCTTTCCACTTGGGCCTTCATCATCCTTTTCAGCCATGGCGTCTTATCATCATGGGTCCGTGAAAGGTCCCTCTCTTCTTTATTCATTCACTCATTCTTTCATTCATTCGTTCCCCACCCATGTCTTCCATGCCTATTCTTGTCCCCACTCACCTCGATCACATACCAGTCAAAGCAGCTATTTTCATCTGGTTGATGTCAACCCTTTTATTTGTAGATATTTGTACCTGTTCTTACAAAATGTATACTGTTTGGCATGCATACATTTTTTTTTCCTTTTTTTTTTTTTAATGTTTTATTTATTTCTAGGAGAGAGAGAGAGACAGCGTGAGCAGGGGAGGGTCAGAGAGAGAGGGTGTCACAGACTGAAACAGGCTCCAGGCTCTGAGCTGGCAGTCAGCACAGAGCCCGACGCGGGGCTCGAACCCACGAACCGCGAGATCATGACCTAAGCGAAAGTCGGACGCTTAACCGACTAAGCCACCCAGGCGCCCCAGGCATGCATACATTTTTAATTCATGTAAGTGGTACCATATTATAGCGCTCACCATGTTCCTTAGTTTGTAAGGCAGCACTATGTTGTATCCAACCACACTGCTATGTAGACATTCCCTCCATCTCTTCGAATGTCTTGAAAGGAGCCCATGGAATGCAAACAGCCTAATTGTCTCCAAGTTCTCCCCCCACAATCAAAGCATCAGTGAATATTTTGATGCACCTTTTTACAGAGAAACGTCCCTTTATGGGTTATATGCCCAGAGGTAGAATTACTACGTCAGAGAATATGCGTATATTTAAGTGGACCAGATACAACCAGATTGTTCTCCAGGACTCCCACCAGCAGTTCACAAGGCTTCATGTATTTCCATTTCACCAGTAAACTTGGTACCAGCCAGCTTTCCAATTTTTGCCAACCTGATAGTTGTAGCGATGGTTCATTATGCTTTTGTTTTACATTACTAACACTAATGCATTTGAGCATCTCTTCATATGCCTGTTAACCTTCCGGATTTCTTCTTCTCTAAAATGACTGTTTATTGTTTTGCTAATGTTTCTAGTGGGGTTGCTGTCATTTTCCTGTTGATTAGGAGCACGTTGTATTCTACACGTAAAATTCTATTTACTCAGTATAGATTTCTTGTCCTAATCTGGCATCTGTTAAGGACACTTGTGGTGTCCTTTTATTGAATAGAAATACCTGATTTATATACATGGGCCTGTCTTTGAATCCTATTGTATTTCATTAGTCTCCTTGTCTGTTCTTGTACTAATACTTGAAAGTTTTCTCTATTATTTATTATAGTACACCTTAAAACTTTAGAATCCGTTTTTCAAGCTTCTCCAAAAAAAATGCAACTGGAATTTTTATTGAATTTTCATTGAATTTTATAGCTTGCTTTAAGGCGGACTGATATCATTATAAAATTAATTTGGCCCCACCAACCATGGGATAGCTCCCCATCTATTGAGATCATATTCCAGGTTCTTTATTATTCGACTTTAAAAATTGTCTCCATAGAAGTCTGGTGTATTCTGAGCCAAGGTAATTCTTATTTGCTTCCTAGTTCCTGATGACATTGTGAACAGCCTCTTACTCTTCATTGTATTTTTGAGTTGGCTGTTGATGTTACCGAAAAATTCTAATAATACTTGTGAGTTTATCTCACATCTTGCCAAACTCTCTCACTGGTTCTAACAGTTTATCTATTGATTATCATGGTCTTTCTCGTAGATGATCATCACTTCTGTTAACTATAGCAGTTTCCTCTTTCCCCTTCCAATCCTTACACTTCTTATTCCTTTTTTTATGGCGTTAGAGAGTGCCATGATAACAGCAATGGTGATAGTGGTAATTCATGTCTTGTCCTTGACTCAGATATGACGAAGACAAATCCCTAAAATTAAAATATATATATATATATATATGTATAAGAAAGATCTAATGTTGAAAGAGTGATGGACAGTCAAACTATAGGGGTAAGGAAACACTAACACCTGGATACATTATTATGAAGTTTAAAAACAGCTCATACAAAGAGGAAACTCTAAAATCCTGTGGAGAAAAAGAGTATATTAACAAGAATCATATTAACACTATACTTCTTAACATTAAAACTAGATGAAAATAAACAATGAAATGTTTTTAAAGTAGCAAAGACAAGAACATTGAACCTATCATTTTAAATCCAGCCAACTATCGTTTAAATATTGCAGCATCTCAAAAGTGTCCTCAGACATACAAGGCCTCACAATAAAATTGCTCTTTGAGGGGTGAGTGGGTGGCTCAGTTGGTTAAGTGTCCAACACTTGATTTCAGCCCAGGTCATGATCTCACAGTTTGTGGGTTCGAGTCCCACTTCAGGCTCCACGCTGAGAGAGCAGAGCCTGCTTGGGATTCTCTCCCTCCCTCTCTCTCTGCCCCTCCCCTGCTCATGCTTCCTCTTTCTCTCTCTCTCCCCTTCTCTCAAAATAAATAAATACACTTAATAACAATAATAATAATTATTGCATTTTGAGGAAGCATTCAAATAAAAAGGGCAATTGGGAGAATTTCAAGGCAGATGGGAGTCAAAGGCGATCAGATAGATACATGGGTCAACTTTAGGATAGGGATTTTCTTTAAGCTGGAAAGAAAGATAAAATACATCCCAAACTACCCAGAATAAAGTATCTCAAAAATGTCAACATGATTGCTCAAGTCCAGCGGACACATTCACATTATATTCTGTTTAATTTGCAGAGGCATTATAATGTGTGATCCTGGAGGAGATCAAAGGGAAAATTGAAACACACTGATGTGTTTATTTTAAAAAAGGGAAAATATAGGTAATAATAAATTTAAGAACTCGACAGGGGAAAATATAAACCTCAGTATGGATCAGAAGGGGCAACTGTCACTTTGGTTCTTACTATAAGAACAGATATAGGGGCATCTGGGTGGTTCAGTCAGTTAAGCGTCTAACTTCTGCTCTGATTATGATCTTGCAGTTCAGGAGTTCGAGCCCTGCACTGGGCTGTGTGCTGACAGCTCAGAGCCTGGAGCCTGCTTCTGATTCTGTGTCTCCGTCTCTCTCTGGCCCTCCCCTGCTTTGGCTCTCTCTCTCTCTCTCTCTAAAAAATAAATAAAAACATTAAAAAAAAGAACAGGTATAAAATGTTACGTTTTTAAACCAGCTGAAGAAAACTAGATCTTTCTATGAAAAACAAGAAGGAGGTATTAAAAAGATACAGTGAATGGAAAATAGAAACAAGGTAACAGGATAAGTCCTAATCGTGCCTCGACTATCATAAATATAAAAACCATTAAACCCACCAGTTAAAAGATACAAATTCCTGGATTGAGTTTAAATTCTAAACACACACATACACACACACACACACACACACACACACACACACACACACACCTCCAACCCTATGTTGTCTCTTAGATAGGGTTAAAACAAAAAAGCCACAGGTACTTTGAAAATAAAAGGCTGATGTAATTCTTGATTTTAAAACTAGATAAGGTCAATACAAGAAAAGAAGTTTACAGGCCCATTCAATTTGTGAACAGAGATTCAAAAATCCCGAATAAAATATTGGTTTGCTGAAGTTAATGATGTATTAAGAAATAAGATATCATGGTGACATAATAGTAATAATAACAACACATCATGATAAAGTAGGATTTATCCCAGGAATACAAAGATGATTTAGTCTTAAACATTTTATCAACGTGGAGCACCTGGGTGGCTCAGTAGGTTAAGCATCCAACCTCGGCTCAGGTCATGATTTCATGGTTCTTGCACTCAGCCCCTCGTTGGGCTCTGTGCTGACACCTCAGAGCCTGGAGCCTGTTTTGGATTCTAGGCCTCCCTCTCTCTCTGCCCCTCCCCCACTCACATTCTGTCTCTCTTTCTCTCTCTCTCTCAAAAATAATTAAACATTAAAAAAAATTTTAAGGAAATTTTATCAATGTAATTTAACCACTTCAATAAACCATAGGAGAAAAAGCCTGAAATTTAACTCACTCAATGTCTAAACACTTGATAAAGTCCAGCATCTATATGTAATTTTAAAAAATAATGTAACTCTCATAAAACTAGGACTAGATGGTGATACACATAATGGAGAAATTGTGGATAAATTCCCTTTAAGAACAAGTTTTCCTATGACATGTCAGTGGTTTAATTTGCAAACATTTTTTGCACACAACAACTTTCAAAAACATATATTCCACACAAAAAATAAGTCACACAGATTACATCATGTAATTATCCCAAGAACTGTTCTAGGCTTTAGGGATACAGCAATGAACAAAACAGAAATTGTCAGCATTGTATAGCCAGGTATCTGGTATTGGGTGGCCAGAAAATCCAAATGACCTTCCAATGAATGAATCCTCAGTGGAGATATGGACAGACTAGAGCATGAAAAAAAATTGATAGCCTACAGGTTGAGCAACCCCTAAACTATAACGATTGTCTGTGGCCCAGAAAATCAGAGCAATTTGTAAAGTCATATATAGAGAAAGATTTCTTTTTCTTTTTCTTTTCTAATGTTTTATTTATTTCTGAGAGAGAGAGACAGCGTGAGCAGGGGAGGGGCAGAGAGAGAGGGAGACACAGAATCTGAAACAGGCTCCAGGCTCTAAGCTGTCAGCACAGAGCCCAACCCAGAGCTCGAACCCACGAACCATGAGATCATGCCCTGAGCTGAAGTCGGATGCTTAACAAACTGAGCCACCCACGCGCCCCTCTTTTTTTTAATGTTTATTTATTTTTGAGAGAGACAGAGACAGAGTGCAAGTGGGGGAGGGGCAGAGAGACAGGGAGCCACAGATTCCAAAGCAGGCTCCAGGCTCTCAGCTGTCAGCACAGAGCCCGATGCTGGGCTCGAAGTCATGAACCATGAGATCATGATCTGAGCCATAGTTGGTTGCTTAACCGACTGAGCCACCCAGGCGCCCCTAGAGGAAGATTTTTTTTCTTTAGGGGTGGGGTGAGAGACAAAGGGAGGACCCAGTGATTTTAAAGAGGAGTCCTGTGTGTGTGTGTGTGTGTGTGTGTGTGTGTGTGTGTGTGTGCGCGCGCGCGCGCGCGCACTTATATACATTTTCCTTGGGAGACAATCTGTAGAGTTCATGAAAATTCCAAGGTTAAGAACCACTATTTATTTCATAGAAATACTGTGATATCAAATTTTTAAATACATGAGAGATACATTGTCTAAATAGGGCTAAAACAATAATGAGCCCCCAAGTGATATGGGAAATCCATGGGCATAGTATCAAACTTCATTGCTACCTACAGGCAATCTCCCATATTTCCTTTACACACTGAGTCAGGTAAGCCTATTTCTCATTTCTCCTCCAAACAAATATCATTTCATTCTTCCATTGAATTTGCCTCCGGGCAGGACAGCAGATCATAGTGAAGAGATTATTTAATGCAGAGTCAGAGAGCCCGGTGCTGAATCTAACTGCACTGTTAGCAGGGTGGCCTTGGGTAAGTTGAGTTTCAACTCCTAGCTCTAGTGTCCACCTCTTCTAGATCGAGATAACAATAATAGTAATAATAAGGATAATTGCTGTTATTACAATGATTAAATGCAATAGCCTATGGTAGAGTACTCTACATTTACTAAGGTTCATTGTTTCATTCTGATCAAGAGACTCCATAACTGAATTCCCTTTCATGTTTTTGTTCTCAAAACTCATGCACACTAGGGACCCTTTAAGTTTCAACACTTTGTACTTTTCCAAGGAAAGAGCAGGTTCACTACCTTTGCCAAAGGAGCAGAGGGATTCAGACCACACCTTGTCATCCCCAGTTCCCAGCCATCATCCGCACCTATGGCTGATAGCTGCACATGGCAGCTCTTATCCAGGAGTGGCATTAATTGTTGGGATTTCCAGCTTTATTATACCTGAAGTACTTAGATGTTATGACTAGGTACAACTAAAAAAGGAAATCCCATTCATTCCCATTGCACAGACCTTGGGCAAAGCCACCTGGTTGGGTGTCGGTATTCAGAAGCTAGGGTTTTATTGTACATAGCAGCCTGGCCTTTGTGACAATGAAAGCCCCCTGATGCTAAACAGATGGCCCCAAGTACTTAAAGGTGATTTTAATTGTTAACTATGGCTCAAGACTGCCATAAATAATCCTGGAAGATAGTCAAGAAAACTTAGTGGCTATTACCTTGCCCCAGAGTTTTAAAAAACAACCTTTGCAAAAGAAAAAGTCTCCAGACTATTCTACCCACATGTGGTCCTTTCAAGGCAAGGGGACTTTTTTCCCCATGTTTTACCATTCCTTGGCACCACACACTGCATAGAAAGTTTAATTTGATAGTTTAACCTCCATGTTGCTAACAGTATCTCTCCCGCAGTCTACACAGTGGATGGCCACCTTTCAGAAATAGCTTCCATCATACTTCTACAAATGCTTCTTTTCTTTTAAAGTTTATTTATTTAGTTTGAGAGAGAGAGAAGGAAAGAGAAAATCCCAAGCAGGCTCCGTGCTGTCAGTGAGGAGCCCGATGCAGGGCTTCATCTCACAAACCATGAGATCACAACCTGAGCCCAAGCCGAGTCAGGTAGTTAAGCGGCTGAGCCACCCAGGCGCCCCTCTGCAGATGCTTTTTGAGCACTAACTCTATGCTGGAAATTATGCTGGACGTTAGGAATTTCTCATGCGGGACACAGCCCCTGCGCTCAAGTATTTATCACTGATGTGAAACACCAGATTGTTTTTTAATGAAAAGTCCTACAAGAATTCCTAAAGAATGGTTCACGTCCTAATTATGCAGAATAATTATTATAAAGAAATATTCCTGGATCCCAGCCTCAGAACACCTGGTTCAGTAGGTCTGGGAGTTATGTATGACTCTATTAGCTGTTTTTTATCTTAAAAAAAAAAATCAGATGACATGACTTGGGGGTTTAAGAAACACTAATTTAGGTGATCAAAAACTCGTCCTTCCTGAGGCTCAGGACCCCCTACGAGCATCCTCCGCCCTCACTTCCCTGTTCAGACGGAGCCCTATATGACTGACCCGATTCCAGGGAGGATTTTAATTGGCTGGACTTCACCAATGTGCAAGGGGTCCTGCCTGGGATGGCTGTTGCCTCTGACTGGTGACCTCCTCGACCATGTGCAGTTCAAGGCACTCCACGAGTATCTGTTATGGGTCACCTTCTCCCCTCACCCTCCTGGGCCAAAATTCAAGCATCTCCCACTTGAGTGTTGTAACAGAGAACAACCTTATCAACTTCCAGATCTCTTCCACCCTTAAGTGTGCTCTTAGCTGGAGGCTTTATCATAGATTCCATTTATCAGATTATGGAAGGTCCCTTCTGTTCTGGTGTAGTGAGAGTGTCCGTGATCATAGGGTGCTGTGTTCTAGCCCATCCTTTTCCTGACTCTCCTCAGATAGTCACACTGTTTCTCTTACTTGGTTAGTATGAATCACATTCATCATTAAAATTAAAAACAAAAAAAACTAGTCCTTTCTTTTTTCTCAAGATCTCTTTTCCTTTCCATCTTCTTTCAAACCCTTATTCATTGGAATGCCCCTAGAAAGCCCTGATTAAGAAGAAAAACAAAAGTCTCCAGCTTATGTGTAGCACAGAAGATCCTTTGTCTAGGGAAGCGAATAACCATCATTTCCCACGCACGGAGGGGAGCTTGGCCCCGCCAAGGAATAGCGATCAGGTGACCCTGTGACCTGACACCCATTCGGCATGGCCATGACTCAGAGCACTCAGTCTCACTACTTCTCTGTGCAGTGTTGAAAGGTCCCCCAAGTGACCAGAGCCCCCCCAACAGCAGACATCAGGGATGCTCTTGCTCTCTGTTCCCCTTGAGCTAAAGGCTCAGAAGAGTAAGGGGAGGGGAGTTTGTCCAATGATGCTTGTCGATCATCTTTCCTTCTAAAGGGCAACAAAAGAATCTCTTCCAGTTCCTCTTCCTGCAACACCAAGCCCTCTGGTGACTCAGGATCTTCACCAGGTGGAGTTCCTGATTTGTGGCGAAACACTATGGAAACTGAAACTATGGTAAAGCTAAGGTCTATTTCCTTGTGAATCAAAAGTTTGGTTTACTACCAAAAGGAAAAGGCCGCAGACAAGCTCCGACACGTCTATTTGCATGAGTGTCGCGCTCCTGGGCAGCCGTGAGTGTCACTGGAGGGCAGCTGTAGTTTGCTGGGAGAGCAACTCGAATGAATGAATGAAGAATTGGAGAGGTTGAAAAGGAGACAGAAACAGAAATGCAAGTGGAGAAAGAAGAAAAAGAGGAAAAGGATGAAAGAGAGAGAAAGACAACCCAAAATTTTAGACACTCCACACATCCAAGGGGAATAAAGATCTGCCCCCAAAGACAGAGCTGTTAATTCAATCAAGCAGTAAGCGTGTGAGGTACGTGTAGCCACAGTGCCACCCAGGAGAGTCTAGGGAACCAAGCTCAGCATGTGCTCAGTGAACGCAGAGACAAAGTCAGATACTGACAGTCAGTACCTACACGTCATTGTCCCTGGTCTGGGCAAGCACTTAGCCACCAAAGTATACGAAGTCCAGAATATAATAAGAGTCTACAAATGGTGGCCATTATTGTTATTATTTTTAATATGAAATATTTTAATTAATATGAAAGCTTTTGACTTGAGCCCTATATCTCTGCCGTTACCTGTGAGAGCAAATACAGAAAACGAAAACACAAACAAAAACAGGGTTAGAAATGTAACAGGCATACAATAGAGATAAATTGATTGGCATGAGTATATTAAAAATAAACCTTTCTTAGCTATGTGTTCCACAAACAGACACAGTCACACCATGAAAAAAATAAAAATCAAAGTGAGGGGAGGGGCCAGAGATCAAACAGCTCCAGAAGCTCTACATGTACCTTCCAGTTTGCAAAGCCAATGAGAGCTGAGATTTATGGACATTTACTATATGCCAGGAACTGTTCTCAATACTCTGCATATACTATTTCATTTAATCCTCATAACAATGCTTTGAAGTATTAGCCGCATTTTACAGGTGAGAAAACAGACAGAATGAGGTTAAGAAACTTGGCTGAAACACACAGCTCATGAGGAGAGTCAGGGATCCCACCTGGACATGAGGATTCCACAGCTCTTTTTTTTTTTTTTAATTGAGATATAATTGACATATTCATTTCTGGTGTACAACACAACAATACAAGTATATACTGCAAAAATGATCACTACGTTAAGTCTCATTAACATCCACCCCCACATATCATTATACATTTCTTCTTGTGACGAGAACAGCTCATATTGCCATGAAGCACTCCCCACAAGAGAGTTGGGTCCCAGACAATCTATCAGTCATCTGTGCATTCATTCAGGAAAGAGTTGCTGACTCTACTGTCATTCTGCTGTTATCCAGGCTGTATTTGGCACTGAGGACATAGTAGTGAACAAGGAAAGTCCCTGACTTCACAGAACTTACATACTTATGGGGGTTGGGAGAGGGTGCGGGGAGGAGGAAGAGAGACAGCCAGCACCAATACCCTCACAGCAGAACAAGGAAAACAGTGGGTCAGAAAGCATCTCCCAAATAAACATCTTGTATTTCCATAGAGATACGCACATGCAGAAAAGCATTTCTAAAAACCCAGCTAAAGATACAGCTAAAAGCCATCAGTGGTTTTTATGTTCTAGATATTCTACACTCAACAAATTCAACAAACATCAACTGAACACAAAGCACTGCCCTCACCATGGCGAAGCAGACACTGGGTTCGAGGAGGCCCAAGCTTAGTCATATAGCAGGAGGTGGGCAAGGGCTCTGGTGAGCTCTCCGCTCTTTCACAGATGCCTGCAAAGGTTTCCCCAGGGGATGGATGCCACATCCAGAAACCAAAAGTCTAATAAGACCCAAATGGCTTTGCCTTCCCTCTTGTTCAGACTCCAATGCAACTTGGACCGCTGCTATCTCTGCAACAAGGCGACCATTTCGCACCAGGGAGGCAGCCTTTCCAGGCAAGAGCACAGACCCCAGAGCAAGTTACAGACAGATTGCTAAGTCCCAGATCCACCTCAGCTTGAGTGTGGGCTGCCCAATGCATTGACGACACCAAGCTGTGGAAGGCAGAAACCTTGGCAAATTGCCTTTTCTGGTCTAAGAAGAGCAAGTTCCTTAAGGAAGCATATCTGGTTCCTCTGGCATCTAGGAAATTTGACATGATGTCAGTTGTAGAGTATATGCTCAGTAAAGTCTCATGGATGGGTTGATCGCTGGCCACTTATTCTTTATCAGACAACCACATGGGCAACAGCAGCTGCACCTGAAATTGGAGAGCAAGCCCCCTGGCCCACCAACTCCAACTGCAGTCACTAAACACCAGGGACTTTATTCAGGATACTGACTGAGGGTACAATGGCTCACAATAGACTCAAGCTCATGCTGTTAAAAGTTTTGAGCCTTGAGTCTTGAACCTACACATCTACCAGCCTTAGACAAGTTATCTTCTCTGAGTGCAAACATTTTAACTTTTTTGTAAGGATTCGATTAGTTAGTATGTATAAAACACTGCAAGTGCTTGGCAGATAGTAAGCATCTACAAGTGATAGCTATGACTACTACAATGCTGTGGCTGGGCTCGCGCCCGGCCCCCAAGGGGAGTCATGTGGTATTGCCTAGACCACAGAGGGGCATGAGAACATGTAACAGAGTGCTGGTAGATTACATGATACAGTCATCTAGATTCACAAGTATACATACCAATGAGTACAAAGATTGTTAGAGGAACAGGGAGATAGATCACTGTGGGTTGATCCTACGTAGATTGCCCCCAAGGTCTCCTCCAAGTCCACTGTGATCATGGAGCTCCCTCTTATTTCTCTGGGTTGAGGAACCAGGTTACTAAATAAGTTAATAAATGACAGTGAGTCACATCATGTAATCTAGGTAGCGCTCTGCTCTCACCTGTCAGAGAATGAGATGCCAGCTTGGACTGATTTGATCGGCCAGAGCAAATGGCAGACATCAGACATTTGAGCACCTGCCCTGTCCAGCCCTCCGAATGCCCTTAGGCAGCACAGACAGCTGACTGTGGCTCTCAGTCCCCATGAATGCCTGAAAGGTACATGCTGAAACCAGGCAGTAGCTGAGTGTGGATGCTGGCCACCCAGAGAACTGTATATTTGGAGATCTACTTTAGTTCTAAATTTTAGTTGCATCTTCTGACCCTTAAGAGAATTTCCTCATTACCCAAAGGTGTAATGGGCAGAGGTTGCAGAAAGAAGCCATGGGGGGTGGCTCCCAAATTACTAAAGAAAGAACAAAGTGTATAAGGTGTACCTGAGAAGGAAACACTGTAGGAGAGAGGGGTGAGTGACCAAGTGACATGGCCCCTACCCCGCGACCCACCACACACTGCAACTCTGTCTTCCTCGGGAGCTCTGCCACCCCTCAGAAAGTTCCCTCCAAGCTTAAACTGAACACGCCCCCTTAGTAATCCTTGGCATAGTCAAGATAGGCTGATATTGTCCAGAGGACACCACAGCAAAAAGCAGTTAAGAATCTGATCTCTGGAATTAGACTCAGGTTCAAACTCTGGTTCTACCCCTTAAAACTGTAATCTCAAACGGGTCACTGAATACTCTATGCCTCAATTTCCTCATCTGTAAAATACAAGTAGTAATTCCTTCCCAGGCTATTCTGGAGATCAAGAAGAACACTGCATGAAAAGGCACACCACAATGCCAGCAACAGCAGATGCCCAGTGAAGATTGGCCATTATATTACTAACCACTGCACGCGAGAGCCCACAGTGGGAATGAGCCCTCCCCAGGCTTGGGGAGGAATTCAGGCCGACCAAGTGCCACCACTAGCTTATTCCGATGGTTCAGGGTCCTACCTTTGCCCTGTATAATATTCACACTAATGCCACTGTGTGCCTCGTCAACGCTGCTACTGTGTATCTCCGTGTGAGCCCGCCCTGACTCCCTCCTCGGATACTTGCACACAGCCCAGGCCTGGTCTGAGCAGACCTCCTCCCCAGGTGACTGACACCAGGCACAGTGTCTCCTTGTGATACAATTGCTCCCACCCACCAAGGTACAGTTAAACCCGTGTCGGCCCGACAGTCTTACACAGTGGGAAAATAACACGCAAGTACACTCATAAAATCACCCATTTCACAGATGCTGATAAGAGCCTATGAGGTGCCCTGTCCCCATCAGACCCTTCCCTTTTAGAAGCAATTGCATTAGATCTTAGTTGCCTGGCTCAGGGAACGCCTCCCAGATGGTGAGGCCATGAAGCAGCTACGGAAGAAGGCTGAGCAACCCGGACACAACAGGGAATCCTTCCAGGATCCGGGCGGGGAGGGGGCCAGTCCTCAAGCACAAGCAGGAAGCGAGAAGTGTGCGTGGCCAGGGGGGCCGGGATGGGCTTCCCAGCAACCGCTCCTGCCGTCCTCAAGGTGCCCGGGGCTCCGCTGCAGGTAGGGTCAGGAGATGTGCCAGGGGAGGCTGGCTCAAGGTCCCCGGTGGCTTCCTGCCTGGACAAACACGCCTCCACAGCCCGGTGGACTGTCCCCTCCGCAGAACCCCTCGGGCGGCGCTCACACTAGCCCATTGTTCCTCCCAACGACAGCTCTGTGGCTCTTGCTCCCCGGCCCTGCCTCCCGCGACCCCAGCAGAGCCTCGGCTGGTCTGCACATGCCGAGCAGATCCTTGGGGCTCAGTGCTTCCATGCCGGGGCACCCCCACAGAGCCGGGGTTCTCAACAAGTGCCTTCCTGAGGACATTCCTCCAAACAGGGACCAAAACAGAATGTTGTGGGAAGACCATTCGACAGCCAAAGATGTTCAACTGATTTCTGTCATCAGAATCCTTTTCTTTTTCAACTCACCTATGCAACAGAGCCCCAAGGTATAAACCAGACAGAGGAGGACCAAGTCCAGCGGAAACAGAGTGAGGTCCGTCGGCTGTGTTCGGAGTCTCCCACCCCTTTGGCTTCCCTGGCCCTTGGTCAAGCAGTCCACAAGCATCTCCAGAAAACACACAGGGTCGGAAATGTTCTGCCCGGTGACATTCCCCCGTGAACTCACCTTGCAGACTGATGTCCTCTGGCCAGACTTTGAGGCACGTTCCCCACACCGTCCTGACACTTCGCACAGACCCCCCCCCCACTTCCCAGCCCCACAGGCCAGTACCACTCTCTCCCCGAGGCAAGCCTGCTTCTCTCAGCCTGGTCCACGCTTGCCTCTGCTGCCACGGGGTCCAGTTTCAATCCCTCTGCTCTTCCTCCCTACCTTCTGCCCCCGGTGGTGGCAGGTGGCCATCAGATGGCAACTTGTGCCTGGGGCTTGAGGGTAACTTAGAGTTGAGTCGACCCTTCGGTACAACTGAACTCTGCACAAGAGCAGATTGTCTCAGGATTCAGAGGCAAAGGGTTGGGGTTTCTGGTGGGTGTGACTTTAGAAACAGCCCCTTCTGTTATAGGGAACTTTTTTTTTTTAATGTTTTATTTATTTTTGAGAGAGAGATAGAGACAGCATGAGCAGGGGAGGGTCAGAGAGAGAAGGAGTCACAGAATCTGAAGACAGGCTCCAGGCTCTGAGCTAGCTGTCAGAACAGAGCCCGACACGGGGCTCGAACCCACGAACCATGAGATTATGACCTGAGCCGAAGTCAGACTCTTAACCAACTGAGCCACCCAAGCGCCCCTGTTATAGGGAGCTTCCAAACTGCCCTGGCGCTAGGTAAGGTCCAGAAAAGTAGAGTGTGCTGAATTCTGGGGCGGCAGTCAGAGTCATGGAGGGCCCCTCCGCCACCCTCCCCAAGCCTATTCTCTGTCAACCCCACACGCCTTTCCAATTGTGTGCAGCTCCAGCAGGGATGGCAGAGAAGTGAGCACGACTCAAGACGGAAGCATTACCACTGCCTTATTGTTTGCCAAAAGCTACTGCGCTTTTCTCTTATGTCTGACGTCCAGTCGACTCTCCCTGAAAATCAAGACAAACTGAAACCACAAGTGTGGATCCAACCACAACACCCAGTTCCCCCACCTGCACTGTCCTCCCTTAGCTGGTCACTCTACCCATCCCAGGAGCCTTCAAAGCCAAGTTCAAAGGCCAAGACCTACATCTTCCACAAAACGACTTCTACTACTGCTCCTCTTAGAGTGCAGTATGATTCCATCCTCACTTTTTGATAATTAATAACAAACACAGCTTGAATTTCCAATGAATATCGAAATGTATGTTTTTATTTCCGTAAGTTTCTTGTGGTCAAGGACCAAGGCTTCCTGGGATCCCCCTGGTGTCCAGCACAGTGTTTTATATTGTGATTTGCAAGAGGCTAGTGTTCATCTAGTATTAGTTGACTTACTCATGCCACTAACTAGAAACTCTGCATGTCGAATGCATATCCACTCAAGAGAGACGCCGTAGATGTGTTTCAACCAAAGAACCAAACTCGGGCTGAAAAAGAACACAAGAGACAATACATTTGAATCTCGTAATTTCTTAGTCCATTTCATATTTTTCCTAAGCAAACATTCACAAGTTTCATCTGTATTCTAGACAGCTCCTGTCTCCCTTTACTACCCCTCCTCCCCCTCCCTTGGCCAATGCACCTTCCAAAGTGTTGCCAAGAGATTTATTTTTCATGCAAATCCATCATCTTCTTCCACTGCTTTAAACCCCTCAATGGTTTGCCTTTAGGCCCCAGTCCAAATCCTGCATGGGACTTCTGAGGCCCTCGGGGATCCGGACTTACTGCCTTTCCAACCTCCTCTTCCATCCCATGCCCTACGCTCTCCAGGGCCTGGCTTATTGCAGCTCTTAAAACTTTCACACCAGGCTCTCTCTGGACTCCAAAGCTTCTCACAAGCTCTTCCTCTGTCTAGAATGTTCTTCTCTCCACTCTCTTCTTCCTTCCCCTGCGTCCCTTCACCTGGCTCAGTCCTCACTTACCCAGAGAGGACTTCCCTGAGCCTCAGACAGCAGATCAAAGAAAGTACCAGATGCTCACACAGCGTCCTTCCTGGGTCTCCTCTTCCCTGGCAGTCATGTTTGTGTCCCCTCGTAGATCTTGAGGTGAGGGACAATGTCCTTCCTGCTCCTTGACAAGCACCTCTTGTTCATCACCCCATTTCCAAGAATAGTGCTAGTTGAATAGACTAATTGAAATGCCCCCACATTTCAACCAAATGTTTAGGACGTCTTTCCCACATACAGTGCTACAGGCCATGAAGACATTACCCTTCAAAGTAAGCTTTGGGATCACCATTTTTGAGAGTAAATTTATAATTAAAGAAATAACTTACCGTGAAGAAGAGTTCCATGACCTCTCATTGAGCCCAATTCAGCTTGACACATCAAATTGCTTATTTCCCCTACCACAACCTTATTCTCTGCCTCAGCCCTGTCCACCAGCATCACTTGTGGTCTGTGGCTTGTGGGACACAAGAGGAAGGAAGGGGGGAGTCATGACCACCGACATAAACAGCACCAGTTAATACCACTACTCAGAATACTGTTGCCACTTGAAGTAAAGCTGTCCTTCCTGCTGCAAGAAAAGCTTCTAACACTGCAGATGGTCTGCATATCTGAGACAGCCTCAGTCGATGGACAAAGACTCAGAGATGGCTTTAGGTGTACACAGACCAGACAACCACTTGTGGAATGTGTTTTCGGGGGGAACTGGTGACCTCCATCCATTGTTCTCCACTCCTGGCTAAAAGGTACCAGTTAGACCTTGGTCCTTTTGCTCAAAGCGATGGTTCTCAAATTTTACCATGCATCCGAATCAGACTTAATAAAACAGACCGTGGAGCCCCACCCCCAGATTTTCTGATTCAGGAGGTCTGATTCAGGCCCCAAAATTTGCATTCCCAAGTCCCCAGGCGACGCTGATGCTGCTGGTCCAGGGACCACACACTAAAAACCTCTGCTTGAAGTAGGAATGGTTTTAGCCCTGGTTGTGCCCAGAAACCGCGGCAGAGCTTCTGGACGTTATAGAGTTCAAGTGCGGCCCGGGCTTCTGTATTACAAATGTGCCACAGGTGATGTCAATGCATGACCAGAACTGAGAACCACATATGCATTCATCTCCATCAAAAGGTAAGGGTCCTTCTAAAGGGTTAACACTTTGAAGTGGAATCAGTCAGTTATATGCCAGTATGAATGAGTCCCCAAGGTTTCCTGACCTATGATGACTAAAGGCAAAGGGATCTTCTGGATTGGATCCTGGAAAAGAAAAAAAAAAAAATCAATGGAAAAACTGCAGAAATTCAAATAAAGTCTGTAATCTAGTTAATAATATTATACCAACGCTAACTTCTTAGTTTTGATCAATGTATCACAGTTACAGAAGATCTTAACATCAAGGTAAGCTGAGTGAAGGGTATCCAGAAATTCTCTGTACTTTATCTTTGCAACCCTTCTATAAAACTAAAATTGTCTTGGGGCACCTGGGTGGCTCAGTCGGTTGAGTGTCCGACTTCAGCTCAGGTCATGATCTCGCAGTTCATGGGTTTGAGCCCTGTCTCAGGCTCTGTGCTGACAGCTCAGAACCTGGAGCCTGCTTCAGATTCTGTGTCTCCCTCTCTCTCTGCCCCTCCCCTGCTCATACTGTCTCTCTCTCTCTCTCTCTCTCTCTCTCTCAGAAATAAATTAAAAAATTTTTTTTATTTAAAAAAATTTTGTAAGAAAAAAACAAAAACTAAAATTGTCTTAAAATAAAAAGCTTTTTAAAAAGGCTGTATGTGGTATGTGCAAAGTCATTGTTGCTGAAAATGTGTCAACTGGCAATAAATATTGTATTATTCTTTGGGTATAAGATAACATCTTTTCAGATGTAAGATTTAAGAATGGTACATCAGTAAGCCTGAATTAAATGTCAAAAAAAAAGTATGGCTTCACTATCTTTGTCTCAATATTTGCTAAATTGCACTATAATTTGTGTGAGAGATTTTAGGTCTTATACATCACAATATCACCATCACCTACCTCAAAGAAGACATTCAAAGGGTAAGCACTGAGTGAATGAATGAAAGGGTAAATGAATGATGATATTCTGGACTTTGTACAAAGATAGTTTGATAAGCTCAACCCTTGAATTCTTGGAACATCCGGTCTAGGAAAGTGTCTTTATATAGATTTTTTACCTATTGATAAGTATATTTACATTTTTATGATGTGTTCTATATAAATCTGAGAAATTTAAGATTTGCATATAAAATCTACAGGTTTTTTTATACACACATGTATAAAAATACAGGTGCATATATATACATATATATAACATCAAAGAGAGCAAGGTAACAATATGAAGCCAATCTGAGAAAAAGTGAAATTTGTCTCAGTAGAGATTTTTGCCTCTTTTTCTTCCCGGCTGTATCCTGCACCTAGAATAGGTCTGGCATTAGCTCACACTCAATAAATATTTGTTCAGTGGATGAATAGCTCAAGCCTCATGCACAAGCCAAGAGGACGCCTTCCAGCTCCTTTTGGGTGAGTGTGTAGGACGAAGGGCTGCTGCCGAGAAGCCCTCAGTCTCCTCAGCCTTGAGGCAAGTTGGCACAGGCTGCGTTTCTGCTGAATGTTCCCCTGAGATACCTTCGGGGCCCTGCCCCTTGGCCTTCCACGGCCTTGCGGAATCCGCATTGTGCACAAAGGTCTGACTGTGTTTTTATCCAAAGGCCAAAAAAGAAAAAGAAAAAACAAAGAAATACCACATCGGAAATGTCCCCACACGCTCATTTCCACATGGCAACTTGTGTTGACTTGGTGAAGAAATTCAACGGAACTGAACACCCCCTTTGCAGAGTGGAACTTCTCGGCAGAGCGCCCCCCAGCCAACTGAAGCAAAAATTTACCCTTGTGAATCGCCAAATATACATCTCTCCAGAGAAGGGCTTCTCCTGTGGGGGACCCCACGTCGTATTTATGTCCATCTTCTTACAACTCTTAATGAGGGCATGGCTCTGGACACAGCCTGGGTAATTTCTCTACTTCAGAAGCCCTCAAAGTATAGCCGCGGGTCGCAAAGATGAAACACGACTGTGTACACAGAAATCTGTCTGGGAAGCCGAAGGTAATTAACTCTGCTTTTTAGGCTTCAGAATCCCAACCTCAAACACTCTGTTGTCCTCCTCCAGGCATTCCCATCATTAGAGCCCAAAACTGAAATGAAGCATCTTCTCCTTACCATGACATTATAATTAACGGAGAAAAGGGAAATGATTTTAGTGGGCTAAGGTCTCCTTCACTTGCGTTGTTACCACTGTTATTCGTGGGGAACCGAGAAGAACTCAGTGGAAGAATTTATCTGTGGGACAGACCTAGTAGCTGCAGTGGGGGTGACTTGAGGGACAACCCAAAAGACCAGCCAACCCAAACTCACGCCCTTTCTGCTCCACCACAGGGACTAAAATTCTCGGCATTAATTTCCAGCAAGTCACTCCCTTCTTCTGAAAACTTGCAGAGATACTATCTGAGTGCGGTGACAAATTAAGCCATTGTCACATTGGGAGAGCATGATGTTTATCAGAATAGCCAGTCAGTCAATTAAAAAGGTCCTACAGGTTGGGGCACCTGGGAGGTCAGTCAGATAAGCATCTGACTCTTGACCTCGGCTCAGGTCGTGATCTTACAGTTCGTGAGTTCAAGTCCCGCATCGGACTCTGCACTGATAGCATGCAGCCGGGTATGGGATTCTCTTGCTCTGCCTGTACCCTGATCCCTCTCTCTCTCTCTCTCTCTCTTTCTCAAAATAAATGAATAAACTTAAAAAAAAAAAATAGATCCTACAGGAATGAGTCATAGAATGCACCGGTCAGAAGAGGATGATGGCAATGAGCAATGGTATCACTAGCTATGACAGTGAAGGTGGCGGTGGTGACAGCGATGTGGGTGTATGGATAGTAGAGCTGATAATAACAGGAAAACACCCCTTCACAAAATGTGCAATGTGCCAGTCACTATGAGGAGCACTCTGCATTAATTGTTCCACTTCCTCCTCACGTTCACTTTTAAATATCCATCTTACAGTTGAAAAAACTAAAGCTGAAAGAGATTAAGCAACTTGCCCAACATTACCCGGCTAAGAGAAGGCTGAAGCCCACCAAAGATTCAAGATGGTGCCCTAGATGGAGCGCCCCAGGTTCTCAGGGTAGGAAGCTTTCCAAGGGGCCTGAGGAGGGAAGAGCACATCAAGAAGGCAGTAGAGGTCAGGTGGTCGCCAGACTTAATCCCTTGGCCTCAGCCCCCTCCATCCACATCTCTAGGACAGTTACTCTTCAGGGTAACAGTCACACGGCCACCTCTGTTGAAGAAGCACATAGGAAAGGACAGAGTCACATCTTGATGAACATGGTGTGAGCTGCTGGGTGAAAAGCTTTCCTTGCGTGGAATTTTCTTTTCTTCTCCGAGAAGGGAAGACAGGTTACCCATGCTGGGTATAGTGTCCCTAAAAAAAACTTAGAACTTTGAGGGGGAAAAAAGAACTAGGGCATGAGGGAGACTCAATTAGAGACATGTTCCGTTCAGCTCCCACTGGTTTGTTAGCAACACTGAACGCTGTTGTGTTATATCGCACTGTTACCCAACGGTATAGCTTTGTCATCTTAATCTGTCATCTCATCTGCTTGATCTTTCCGACTAGACTTCTAACTTTTTGTCAACAGAGACAATAAATAATCTTGTTTCTTTCCTGCATCTTGCCTCCCCGTCCCTGCAGTGTGGGCGTGGTGTCGGTGCCTAATGAACTTCTGTGATCCGCTGTATGGAGCACTTCCATCCAGCTGCTGAGGACCCTGATGGACACTGAGGTGTCAGAACAGTGAGAACCCAGATAGTTGGGAGAGATTATCTGGCCCCCCTACAAGATCAAAGATGACTCTCTTGATATTCTTCTGCAAGCATCAGACGAGCTTTCCCAGGTTTGGTCTCTGAAGCAGCTCCGGACAGTTCTCCAAGAAGCAGATTCAGCTCAGGGTGAAGAATGGCCCAATTTCCTCTGTGTCGAAGAATCTCCCTATTCAGGGAGCAGGGAGGGTTACCTGAGATGGTGGAAGGAGGCACGCTTTACCAGTGCACACGCTCCCATTCATCTTGACCACTGGGCTGTTAAGAGCACAGATTTGGAGACGATCATCTGCATTCAGATGCCAGTTGTGCTACTTGCTAGCTGTGTGACTTTGGACAACTTATTTAACTTCTCTGTGCCTCAGTTTTTCATCTGTAAAATGGATATAACACTCCTACATGTCTCATAAGACTACTGTGAGCTAAATATACACAAAACACTTAGTAGCGTTCCTGGGGGCACCCAGGTGGCTCAGTCAGTTAGGCGTCCGACTTCAGCTCCCGTCATGATCTCACGGGCGTCGGGCTTTGTGCTGACAGCTCCCTGCATCTCCCTCTCTCTGTCCCTCCCGCCCTTGCACTCTGTCTCTATCAAAAATAAATTAACATTTTTAAAATGTAAAGAAAAAAGGAGCGTTCCCGGCATATAGCAAGTGCAGATATAAGTCATCTTCACCATTGTCACAATGTATCATGTTTCACTTTCTCCCAACAGACCCATGAGACACATTTTATTATTATCCTCACTGTACATAAGAGGAAATTTAAGATCAGAAGATGTAAGCGGCTTGTTAACCATCTGTGTTCATTTCACGTCACCATTCTCGTCTCTTGACGATGGGACAGATAATAACCTTCAGGTGACAGTCAAGCCCCATCATGCCCGGAGCGAGGCGGGGCAGATGGCTCGGGACAGGCTGTTTCCCAAACAGGCTGTGTCCTTGGCTGGCATCCCAAGGATCCTCTCTCTATTGTTTGACCACCACATGATTAAGCCCCTGCCTGTGCCCTGCACCTTACCTCTACTGGCTTTTCTAATACGGTCCCTAACTGCAAAATGAACCTCTATCTTTCCTATTCCAATTAGCCTGGTGGTCATTTTGTGTCATTGCAGTATGCCTGTATATTCTGCGTGATTTTCCCCGGAGCAGAAAAATCTGCCATCTGCTGCCAGGGTCAGAGAGAGCCTGTTTACTTGGGCTCGAACTGAGCGGGAGGCTTGGGTTTGGGGCATCTGGGCACCAGGAAGCCAGCCCCCTCCCTTCCCAGCTCTTAGCTGCCGAGGGCATGTTTGCTGAAGGCCCCTGCTTGCACAGACCCTCCAAGACCACTGTCAACCTGGGACAAGGCGCCGGAAGGTTACAGAAACGCACCTGTCACAGGCAATGGAGACCCAGAGCCCATGGATGGATACAGAGTGCATGTTCCGCAAAGTAATACCCAAGCCAGCCCACCTTGTTTCCAATCCTGCTCTTCCTCTTCCTAACTTCATACCCTTAGGCAACTTGCTTGACTTCTCTGTGCCTCAGTGTCTCCTCTACCGAATTTGGATAATAGTGATACCTACCTTGGCAAGATTCAGTGAATTAATATATACAGTGTCTGCACATGCTAAGGATTTAATAAAAGTTAGCTATCATTATTACTACTACTACTATTATCATATCATACTATATTCTTACCTACTATTAAACATATATTAAATACATAGTATATACTACATATAGACTAGAAAACATACACTCTATAGTTATACTAAATAAGTATATAGTATATATAGCATATGGCCTACGTATAGCATATTATTATATTTACTTTTATTAAAGTAACTAAATATTATTATTATAATATTCTACAATGACATCAAGGAGAAAGTGATTATATCTGACAAGATGAATCCGAGAAAGATATACAGTAAAACCTTGGTTTGCGAGCATTAATTCATTCAGGACACATGCTTGTAATCCAAAGCACTTGTATAGCAAAGTGAATTTCGAGAACCATTGGCTCAGTTGTGATCATGTGACATTCAGCATCACGTACCACTCATATTTTTTTTTAATGTTTATTTATTTTTGAGAGACAGAGAGAGAGCATGAGCAGGGGAGGGGCAGAGAGAGAGAGGGAGATACAGAATCCAAAGCAAGCCCCAGGCTCAGTGCAGGACTCAAACCCACGAACTGTGAGATCATGGCCTGAGCCGAAGTCGGACACTCAACCAACTGAGCCACCCAGGTGCCCCATATACTACTCCTATTGCAAGACATTGCTCATTTATCATTAAAATTTTTTTAATGTATGAACTTACTTTTTTTTCTGAGAGAGAGAGAGACAGCGTGAGCAGGGGAGGATCAGAGAGAGAGGGAGACACAGAATCTGAAGCAGGCTCCAGGCTCTGAGCTAGCTGTCAGCACAGAGCCCGACGCGGGGCTTGAACCCACAAACTGTGAGATCACGACCTGAGCCGATATCAGCCACTCAAGCGACTGAGCCACCCAGGCACCCTAAAATTTATTTTTTAGTGTTTATTTTTGAGAGAGAAAGAGACAGAGACAGAGCATGAGCGGGGAAGGCCCAGAGAGAGAGGGAGACACAGAATCTAAAGCAGGCTCCAGGCTCTGAGCTGTCACACGGGGCTTGATCTCACAAAAGATCATGACCTGAGCTGAAATCACATGCTTAACTGACTGAGCCTCCCAGGCGCCCCATCAAGTTGAAGTTGATTAGAAATGTTTGCTCCTCTGCAGGACATGTGCAGAACAAGTTCCTTGCAATCCAAGGCTTCACTGCACGTATGAAACAGCAGAACGGTCACTATTTTTGAGGGTTCGCAATATGCTAGCGCCTTCACTAGCATTATTGCTATAATCCTCATAAAACCCCATGCGTGGAGAAGAGTTGCCACATTTTGGACGAGACAACGCATCCTCAGAAAGGTAAGTGACTTGCACCCAGTTCACGGTGGGACAGAGATTCGCACCAGAGTTGGATGGCCTCCAGAGCACAGGGCCCTCGGTGGGGAGCCCGACAAAGAGCCTGGGAAAGAGCGGCTGAGAGGGGAGCCCAGGGGCAGCCTCCGGCACCTTCTGAAAGCTGGAGGGAGGGAGAGTGCGGGGACCCAAGCGGGCCCCCCACAGCCAAGGCATCCCCGGTGTGGGAGTAGGTGTGAGCAGGTATGATCAGGGTCAGGTAGGAAGACAGAGCCAGAGCCGGCGGACAGCATGGCCCAGGTGGCTCTGAATCCAGTTGAGAAAATTCGTCTCTCTGACATCACAGCGCGACATGTGTGGAGGTGGCCCCAGCCAAGGCCACCCCCCCCATCCCCCTCCCCTGCCCTCCCCCATCCTGCAGGGCTGTGCTACCCTGTTCTGTCTGTCGTTCAGTGAAATGTCAGTGTGGGAGCAGACCGAGAGCAAAGGCGTCTTTCCTTTGCCACTTAGTCATGTCCCACCTGTAACTGTTCTTGTGTGTGATGTGTGTGCACGTGCTCTACATTATTTCATCTTCCCTTGATCTGTCGTTGACGCTGCCACTCGAGTTTTATTCAGCCCCACGAAGAAGGGTGGGGCCGGCTTCTACTTGTCTGGATTCCCCAGAGCACAAGGCAGACACGCTTCTGGCGGTGCAGGGCCTGTTCCCGAGAAGGAAAGCAGTCCGTGGAGACGGCACCGGGGGTGCAGGGGGCCGGCCCTGATCGCCGGGTGGGCCCTTCCGCCCCGGGGCTCAGGGAATCCCTGCCCTGCCTCGCCCTCCCCGTGAGAAATGGCAGCGCCACCGTCCGTGGGCGTGTGGTGTGAAGACGCTAGCTGAGGTTCTCGTCCGGGCAACTGTTTTGCTCTGTTGTTTTCCTGCCCTTTCCTGAGGAGATAAGATCTGGACAGGCTTGCGGTTCTCTCCGGCTCAGACCCTCAAAGGCAAGGCAGAAACCAAGCTCCCATTTCTCAGCCGCCTCCCCGAAATCACACCCCATTTCGATAGCTGTAATGAGATCCGGGTCACTTGAAAGCAGCAGCAAAGAAAAACACAGAGCGAGATCAATGCCTCTGAGCTTCGCTTTCTTCTCAGAAGGTCTCCAGGCAAAAGCAATCTGCATGGTACTTAGGAGGGAGACTTGAACTGGAGGTTGAAGAAGCCCACATTCCCCAGCCCTAAGGGGTGGGGCTGGGGGGATGAGGGCTTAAAGGAGAACTAAGGGTGCNTCAAGAAGCAGCTAGAGCATAAATGGCGGGGCGCACAAACCCTGCGTGCCCGCTGGCTCCCACATGGGATTCCCGTGGCAAGATGCCCTCAGACGTGGACTGAGCCCTCTAGAAGCCTGCCTTGCCCAGAGCAGGATGCAGACTTAGCCCCCCTCACTAAGAGCCTGTAGCCAGCTTGCCGACTCCCAGCGTGTTCTGCCAGCCCGAGAGGAGAAGCCTTCTGGGGTCACTGCTTCCCTCAAGGCTTCTACTTGACCTCCATTCCTCTTCAGACCCCCGTTACTTTACAAGCTGGCCGCTGGTCACGCCAGTCACCAGGATGCTGAGGTTTCCTGAGAAATCAGGGAAAGGGAGCCTCAGAGATAGCAGTGCACAGAGAGAGCTTGAAAGGACAGAGGGTAAAAGATCAGACATTTCTTCTTTATTAAAAAGAATCATGTCCTTCTGACCTTACGTGCCAGAGGTCAGAGGCCAGGAAGGGACAGGGAGGTGGGTAGAAAGAAGGAGGTGGGGAGAGACCGTGAGAGAGAGACACTGAGAGGTCGGGATTCCTTTGTATCTCCTGGTGTTCAAAATAGTAGGTGGTCGAAAAGGAGGCGAGAATGGCTTGAGGTCCCATCGGACTTAGCAACAGCCTCTGTGAATGACCAGCCCAACAGCCTCCCAAGACATGGTCACATTAAAGGAGTAAGAAAATCTGGCCTCCAAGATGAAGTCCACCCGGTGGCAGACAGGAAGAGGTGTAGACATGTAGCAGTGTTGGGGGCTGAGGGTAAGGGTGGGGGTGGGGGACCTACAGAGGAGCCAGAGGCCCAAAGGTTAAAAATACAGTGGAATGTGGCAGCTCCTTTGCCCTTAAGTTTCAGGATACTTCACATTCTGGGCCACCTAGAATGTCCAGCTGTTAAGAGAGACGGGCCTGGGGGCGCCTGGGTGGCTTAGTCAGTTGAGCGTCCGACTTTCGCTTAGGTCATGATCTCGCCGTTCGTGGGTTCGGGGCCCACGTCGGGCTCTGTGCTGACTGCCAGCTCAGAGCCTGGAGCCTGTTTCAGTCTGTGACTCCCTCTCTCTCTGACCCTCCCCTGCTCACGCTGTCTCCCTCTCTCTCCTAGAAATAAATAAAACATTAAAAAAAAAAAGAGAGAGAGAGACGGGCCTGGAAGGTGTGAGGAAGGGGTCGCTGAGGTATTGCTGATGGTGTAGACTGGTTGGGGGAATTAAGTTGTATCAACCAAGTCTATGTAACTTTCATCATTTCTTTTCCTGGATCCTAGATGGAAAGAACTGAGTCTCTCTCTCTCTCTCTCTCTCTCTCCCTGGCCTCTTCTTGGATATATTATGACATTTAATCCTAGATAATATGTGCCCCTCACTTAGGGTCCCCATACACACCCACCCCAGTCCTCAGAGGGCGCTGGCTTCCTGAGGTCAGGTCAGAAGAACAGATCTGAGAAGCCATCAGCCATGCCAATGGCACGGAATAATTTGGGGTCCTTGAGGTAAATCCAGAGCGAGTCTTGGGCTCTAACTCAATACTCATGCCTCCCCCCAAGTACAGCCTGGGACCCCCAGGAGGGACAGAAGGCATTTGCCCACAGCAGGACAGGGTGACCATTAAAAGCACAGGCTTTGGGGTCAGAGCTCCTGCATTTGTATTCTGGCCCCACCGTGTACTTTGTGACCTTGAGAAAGCCATTTGACTTCTCTAGGTCTCATTTCCTCAAATGTAGAAAGGGAGTAATAATGATCCTTGATAGGACCGCACGAGACATGGTGTACGCCTAGCCAACATCTACGTGAGCAGATAAGATGCCCAATAAATAATAGTCATCCTTACTATCTTTATCATCATTACTATTGATGTTCCCCCCAGATCTGTAGCCTCGCTGGGCCTACAGTAGCGCTCAGCATAGGCTCTCAGGGAAGCCAGGGCCCCAGCATTTCCCAAGTCCCCGTGAGCTCTTGACGGGGCCAGAGCGCACACGGTTTGCTGTATGTTAGCTTAACCTGGAGGGGACTCAGACCCCAGGGCAGCCCTGGGTTTCAGACAGAGTTTGGTGGCAAATGTGCCCGTCAGAGTTTTACTGACTCTGACTGAAGGGTTAAAAATGATGTTAACCAGCCGTTTTGACTCGGCTTCTGCCAGTCACTGCTTCGCCTGGCTGCCTCTGACTCTCTTCCTCTTCCTCTTCCTGTCCTCTCTCTGCTGATCTGGACTCGGCTTGGTATTCTTGTCACAAGGTCATCTCCCAGGTGAGCTCAGCTCGGGCGTGAAACAAAACAGCTCATCTGAAGGCACCACACGGTCTGCAGGGGGTGGGGGTAGAGGGACAGCCCTCCACACTCCCTGACCCGTCACAGGGAGGCCCTTTAAGTTCCCTATCGCGAAGCGGGGCACAAAGGGTTTTAGCCTAAGCTCGAACCCTCGGACAGGGCATGTGAGCTGCCCCTGATCTGGGTGCCAGGTGGTCTGTCTAGGGGTCAACCATCAGCTTTCAAAGATGTCTGGGCCCAGTTTGTTCTCAGAAGGCTTGTGTGTTTGTTATTTTTTAAACTTTGGGTTTAGATCGGTTTGGGTGTTCTCCAAAGGAGAGCCACCCCGGCTTGGCACGCGACCGTTCTCTCTCCCACGCTCCCCTCCCTGCACCCAGGCATCTCGGATCCCTGCTGAGCCAGCTGCTGCTTCATGCATCTGAGGCGTTCTCATGTTCTTGGGCCGCAGCTCGTATTTTATAAACACACGGTCAGTTTACACTGCCTGGGAACTTAGGGGCTTTCCTGTCTCCAGCAAACAGCTGCGGGGAGCTTGACCAACCTTTGCTTTGTGGAGAGAGAGGCGTCGCCTCTGATCGCGCACGTGGGGCAGGTGCCCTGGCTGGGTTCCTGCGGTTGTGCCTGAGGATGGATTCTCCCAGAAGTGCCGAGGAGGGCAGCTCATTATGCTCTCCTCGCCCGCTTCCAGTCTAATGGCTCATGAATGGCTGTGCATGCTACAACCCCCGTATCCGTTCATCTTCATGCTGTCTGCCAGTAGCACCTTCTAGCGTCTGTGGCGGTGAGGTCACAGAATCACAGAATCATAAAGCTGGAAGGGACTTTGAGAGCATCATCCATCCATCCAACAAACTGAGTGAGTGCTTACTATGCGCAGAGCATTGTGCTGGATTCCGTGGGTGAAGGAAGGTGAGCAAGACCAACAAGTCTCTGCCTTCTTAGATCAACAGATTTTCCGCTCAGCCACCACCTCCATGAAGCCTTCCGTGACCTCCCCAGGCTGGCTCAGGTTGTGTTCCTCTGAGGTCCCACATCCCTTTGCTGACCACAATCATGGCCCCTGCCACACTGCAATCAAATGGTCTTTGTGACTTCCTTTCCCATAGAACATACGCTTCCAGCAAGCAGGACCAGCCATGCTGGGTGACGATGAGATCCTGTAGTTTGTCTCACAAGGGGAAATAACAGAGGAAGAGAAACGCTTTATGTATTAGCCACCAATGATGGTATTATTTGGCTAACCACCTAACCGAGATGAGGTTAGCGGCTGCCTGAAGAAAACAGAACTGGAGAAGACAGAGGGATACCAGAAATCTTTTTTCTAATTTTATTTTTATTTTTTGAAATGTTTATTTATTTAGAGAGCGAGAGAGGGGGAGAGAGAATCCCAAGCAGGCTCCCTACTGTCAGCACAGAGCCCGACACAGGTCTCAAACTCACAAACCGTGAGATCTTGACCTGAGCCGGAATCAAGAGTCAGACGCCTTCCTGACGGAGCCTCCCAGGGGCTCCATACCAGCAATCTCGAGAGCCCAGGAAAAAATGGTCAAAATGTGATCATCTAATCTGCTACTCCCTTGGCCCTTCGGCAAGCCTTCCCTGTTAATGCTGGAAGAGGCGGTATTGGTTTGCTAAGGCCGCCATAACAAAGTACCATTGACCGCATGGTTTGAACAACGGGAATTTATTTTCCCACAATGTTGGGGGCCAGGAGTCTTAAGAGCAGGAATGTCGGTAAGATTGGTTTCTTCTCAGGGCTGCTCTGCGGGGCTTGCCGACAACCACCTTCTCCTCTTGGCCTTCACGTGGCCTTTTCTCCATGTCTGTCTGTGTCCACGTCTCCTCTTCCTATATGAACACCAGTCATACTGGATCAGGGTTCATCTGTATGACCTCGTTTTACTTTAATTATCTTTTTAAAGACTCAATTTCCAAATATACAGGTAGGCTGAGGTACTGGTGGCTAAGGCTTGATATGAATCGTTTTGAGGGTCAGCCCAGAACAGATGTCAACACTGGTGCTCACAGATGTGCCAGAGAGTTCCTGACAAGAGCCACAGCCAATCAATCCAGGGGCTAAGAAATAGGCCTGTGACTCCCTCCCTCCTTGGGTGACTTAACAACCCTGGAGACTCAAAGCTTCATCTATCACTTGGACCAAATGTAAACATTTTACCAGCTCCATCTTTAAAAAAAGTTTTTTAACATTTACTTATTCTTTTTTTTTTTTTTTACAAATAGTTTATTGTCAAATTAGTTTCCACATATCATTTACTTATTCTTGAGAGAAAGAGAAAGTGTGAGCACAAGTGGGGGAGGGGCAGAGAGAGAAAGAGACAGAAGATCCAGATGTGGGGCCTGAACTCACAAACCACAAGATCGTGGCCTGAGCCGAAATCGAATTACCTACTTAACCAACTGAGCCAACCAAGCGCCCCACCACCTCCGTCTCTTGTATGTGCCTCCCCCATCCCTTCTGTTCCCCATGGCATTGGTGCTACCTGAGCCTTCTGTATTTGAGCCAAGGGCAAGAGTAGTGTCAAGGTGGAGGAAATAGAGCAACAGATTCCCCCTGGGGACTAGGATGGAAAATGACATCGATAGAGGCAATTTCCAAGGAGACCTACTGGCTCACTTCCCAAGCTCATAAGCAGAACTAGAGAGAAGGTCCAAATGCCCTGGCTAGATGGAGGGGAGCCAAGCCACCAACAAGTACTAGCAGCGGCGTGCTGACTGCCAGCCAGAGCCACACGCTGCTAGACAGAACCAAGACGGAGCAGAGAGAAAGGCCTGGCAGCAGGGCTACCTTCCCCCCAATGTGGCCATTGCTGTTGGCTTGTGCAAGGCTCTAAGTCCTCAACAGCCTCGGTTCCCAGGGTTGTTCTTTACCCTTGGGTGCCAGTTGGCTAGAACATCACATTGGAACAGAGTACAGGATGCGAGCTTCCAGATGAACCACTCATTGTAACCGCACTTGGCTTAGCCAGGCAGCACAGTGCCAAGAGAGCAAGGGGGTTGCTGCTGATTCAGCACAGGCGGGTGAGGGAGTGGCTGGGGGCGGGGTGTGCCCACTGCACACAGGCAGCGTGGCCTTGAGGCTCTCTGCGCTCAGCCAGCAAGCTACAGTCCGGCTCTCTCGAGAAAGGGGAGTCTCCAGGCAGATTCCTCAGCCGCCTCTGAACCAGGTCTCAAGGCACAAAGTTCCGGAGGACTTGCAAGATGCAGACGTGGACTTCTTCAGGAGGTGTTCAAGCTTCTTCCAAAACCATCCCAACCAGTCCCGATGAGCTGCTCCTCGATCTCATCCTGAAATTGCATCTAAGGCAGGGGAGGCCGTACTAAGAGACTCTAGCTCAGGAGGGAACAGCCAACAACCTCCCTGCACCATGTAGCATTCTGGGCTTCACCTGGAGAAAGCCACAGCTTTCATACAAAGACCAGAAGCGGAGAATCGCGAGAAAGAAGGCAATGGCCATGGTAGGGAGTAGGCCTTAACTTAGCAGAGAGTCTGGGGGAGATAAAACAGGAGGAGATGAAACCAGTGATCATCTCACAAGAACTCAAAAATCATGGGAGCTGCACGTAGAACTACTCAGCCCACCTGGGCTTCTCCCCTCTCATAGATAAGAACACAAAACAGTAGCCACACAATAAGACAGGAGTCCGTCTGCTAGAAGGTGGGAGGGATTCCATCGGCGACCTGGTGACCCCATTTATTCTCTCATTCAGCTCTTATTTGTTGAATATCTACTTTCTGCCGGGGACTCGATGGGTGGTAAACAAGAGAAACTCCTGGCACCATCCTCATGAAGCTTACATTCTACAAGAGGGAGAAGAAAATAATCAGTTACACAATGCAAAATATTTATAGTTGAAGCAAATGAGACCAAGAGCTTTGAGACTGATAACAGAACCCAAGGGGGACAGTCTGGGCAGGCTTCCTTGGAAGCCACATCATTGGGGGGCAGGCTCTGAAGGATGTGTGGGTGTTGCCTAGTAAAAGGATGGGTTAGGGACTAGGGGAGAATATCCCAAGGGGGTGGGGTGAGGGAGTGCGTGGGCAGGGAAAGAGCAATACATGTCAAAGCCTTGAGATTGGGAAGAGCCCTGGGACCTCCCCTCTCGCCTACTGACTTGACCTTCTGTTGGGTCCCTCATAATCTGAAAATTCTAATCTGGACAATTCAAGAGGCTACTCTACTTCTAGTGAGCAGAGCCAGCTGGCTGATTTGCAAAGAACAAGTTTAGGTTTGCACTTGTGTGTGCAGAAGAGCCGGATGTCCCTGAGGGCTCCCATGCAGGCCACACATTAAATGGGGCCAGACCACTCTGCTTGCAAAAGCTAAGACACAGGACCGACAAGGCACAGACGTTGCTGGGGGTCAGCCTTTCTCCATCTCTGCAACTCCGTGGTTCACTGAAAATTTCACCACAAACAGGAAGATGACCCATTCTCCATTCACCCAAAGGGAATCTCTAATCCCTCTGTCTGGTAGGATTCCCCCTAAACCACCCCAAGCCAGAGGATCTGGTCTCTGACCCCAAGGAGGAGGGATACAGAGAAGATCCTTCTAATACCAGAAACCTTCAGGAAAAAAAAGTCCGGCAAATCCTCCCCTATCTCTGAGCCCACTATCCTCCCTGGTACCCCAGTCGCAACCTTGATCTTTTTTTATTAATTAATTTTTAAAAAAATTAATGTTGATTTTTTTTAATGTTTTATTTATTTCTAGGAGAGAGAGAGAGAGACAGTGTGAGCAGGGGAGGGTCAGAAAGAGAGGGAGTCACAGACTGAAACAGGCTCCAGGCTCTGAGCTGGCAGTCAGCACAGAGCCCGACACGGGGCTTGAACCCACGAACCGTGAGATCATGACCTAAGCGAAAGTCGGACGCTTAACCGACTAAGCCACCCAGGCGCCCCTTAATGTTGATTTTTGAGAGAGAGAGACAGACAGACAGACAGACAGATAGACAAAGCACTAGTGGGGGAGGGGCAGAGAGACAGGGAAACACAGAATCTGAAGCAGGCTCCAGGCTCCGACATGGGGCTCAAACTCATGAATTGGGAGATCATGACCTGAGCCAAAGTTGGACGCTTAACCGACTGAGCCACCCAGGAGCCCCTCAACCTCGATCTTAATGCCCAAGGCACAAAGCCGTATCTTAGAAGTCTTCGGTAAGGTAACCATAATGGTTCTGGACAAGGCCACACTGCCCCACTTATGCCCGGCTTACTCCCTCTTGCCCATGAGAAATGATTCCCAGCCCTGCCCCTGCTCAAATATGCAGACTCATACCACACAGTCTCATCTCACACATAGGCAAGACTGATGACTAACCTGATGGCCTCTCCTCGGGCTTCCCAGGGCCTCAGGTAGCGTGAACAGAGATGGAGAAATGGCTACAGCCTCCTGTGAGAGGGAAAAGACAGGTCCTATCTGAGCTTCAGACCCTCTGCGGGAGGTGGGCGTCCCTGCTGCGACTCCCACCACCTGGAGAGTCCTAGGCACACACAGGAACATACGCATCTGTCCCCCGAAGTGCTCACAGCCACCCCGGGCACTGGAAGAAGGAGGCCTCCCTTACTTTATCTTCCCCTCTTCCCAGTCTGAGGCTGGGAGCCTCATTTAGAACCTTCCTGCCTTTGGGAGCAGCTGATAGGCCAGGGCCAGGCCAGGGCCAGGCCAGGGCAGCTTCACGAAGGCTGCTCAGTGAGCAGAGACACAGACACCTGCACAGGGCACACTCAGGAGCTGCAGCTTCACGAAGGCTGCTCAGTGAGCAGAGACACAGACCACCCGCACAGGGCACACTCAGGAGCTCCAGGTGCCATGTTGGGCCCCCCGTGGCCAGTCTCCACAGGCGGCCCTGCAGGAGGGAACAGGGATCAAGGGCAATTCCAGCAGCTCAGTCTTAGTGAAGCCACACCCCTCCATCCCTTCCTCACTAAGACGCCCTAAGTTGGGATATTTGTGTGCTTGACCCAAGCACCCTCCTAACCCATGTCTCCTAGGCACCGTGGTTTTCCTCTTTTCAAGCTGGGGCTCCTGCAGCCCATAACTCTTGACCTAGCTACTTTTTTGGTATGTGTGTGTAGAAGAGAGAGCTCTTGGCCACTCCTCAAGCCCCTCCTCGGACCCCCAAGCAGACCCTCACCCCTGTTGCTGCAAGAGAAGGCACCGCGGTGACAGAGCTCCCCCTACCGACGGCTCGCCACGGTGCCCAGCCCAGAAAGCCTTTGTGGGATGCTTCTCCACCTAGTCGCCGTGCTGTGAAATTAGGTTCTGGAAATATCTTCCAGCTCCCCCTCCATCCACCACTCCCAAAGGAGGCAGCTTTATCTGGGAGATCTGGAGAGGCAGAGCCCTTTGGATCACTGCCAAAGCTCCGCAGACCACAGAGAACTTGAAGCAGAACTTGAAATGACACCCGGGACAGGCCGTTAACCCAGCACTGGGCCAGACTGATGGGATGTGTTCCAGGGTCCTCCCTGTGCTGGCCTCAAAGAACCAGGTGTGTGCCAGGCGATGCAATTAAGTGCCCACACTGTCTGCCCTGCAAAGTGCCGGTCAAACCCTTCCCAAAGGAATTCTTAGACACCATTCATCTCTCACTCACAACACAGGCAGCTGAACAGAAACCTAAAATTTCTAAGGGACTGTCAGTGTCCATGAAGTGAGTGATAGCATAGTACATGGTCCTCGAAGTACCATGACATTCATCATGTCACTTAATCCTCAACAATGCCACTGCAACGCCCTCTCTCCTTAAGGCAGATGCCATCATCTAATGAGGAAATTGAGGAATAGAGAGATGAGGTGACATGCAGGGGGTAAAAGCTCAGCTCCTCCTCTCTGATGTCACTTTCCTGAGGGGGAGGGACACTGGGGACTGGGAAGCTTCCGAGGCAGGGGCTCCTTTCCCTCCCCAGGCACTGAGTTCACCATAGCGACCCCCCCCCCAGATCTTCACAACCTGGGGCCACCAACACCAGTGAGACAAAGGCTTCACGGAGAAGTGAAACAGGCAAAGGGAATCTGCACAGGCTCATGGACGTGCTGGGTCCCTGCTGTCTGACCATCACTAGGAAATGTATCTTCGAAAGGATCCCGGAAAGCAGTCAGCCTAGGAAATGGTGGGAGGTCCTCATGGGTTACACTTTAGGGAGTCTCCTGTCTGCAGCTCACGTGTCTACAACCCAGTGCTTCGGAGCTTGGCATGGGATTCACCTTGGTGTGATTTTTGCTGTAAAACAACAGATGCTAATTTGTTCATGTTTATTAGAGGCGATCAACCCCCAGCAGCAGTAGCATAAATGAATGCTAATTGGCCTCCAAGTCATTCATCATCATTAAAGCTACATGCCAGTGTGGTCACTAATCAAACGGGCTTGCAGATAAGATTTAGGCACTCACTTATTAATTCGATACATTTTACTCAGCACATTCAGAAGAAGATACTGTATTAGGTGCTTCAAAAGATGAATAAAAAAAGATTCTTGACCTCAAGTAACTCAAACCTTAGTAAAGAAAGCCATGAGAAGTCTTCAAATAAAGGCCAACTATGCCAAGTGCCTGGGAGAGTAATAACTACCATGGCATTTCAGAGAGGGGTTGATCACATCTCTCTGGGGAATCATAGAGGGCCTCCTGAAGGAGGTGAGATTTGGCCCGGGGCCTTGGAAAGTGGGTAGGAGTAGAATAAACAGAGATTGTGCCGCCTTCATTCCAGGGAGTGTATGTGCGATGGTAAAGGCCAGGCAGGGGCGGGGCAGGGGGGGCGGGGGGTAGGGAGGAAGGGTATGCTTTGGAAGCAGTGAGGGTTCCTGGTAGGCAGCAGCATTTTGGGTGTAAGGAAGTAGTTTGCAAGCATTGCTGAGGCCTTGCTGCATGCCAGGGCCTATGTGCGATCTATAGGTTCTGTGCAAAGAAAAGAAATACACCAGTAGACAAAACACACAAGGTCCCTGCCCTCACAGAGCTTAAAGTCCCTTCCCAAAAAGGAAGACTAGAGAACCCCCAGTGTAGCCCTCCTTAAATAGTTTGAGGATTTTCAGGTTGGCACTGGGGAGTTAGTGATAGTATATAATATTTCAAGTTCATGATCAGAGCCTTTTGGAAGAGCAATCTAGCCCCAGAGTACAAAGCAAATTTAAGAAGAAAGAGGAAAAAGTTGGAAGTCCAGCTGGATAGCTATTGCATTAACTTAGCTGAGAAATAATGATCAAAACCAGGGCAACAAGTAGGCTAGAAAATAAAGGCATGGGTGGAAGGGATACCGCCCACGTAGACTATAATCCATTTGGAAACTGACAGGATATAGAAAGCGGGCCAAGGAAAGCAGTTGACTCACCTGGGCTGTGCATCCTGGGTAACTTAGAGAATGGTGTTGCCATCGTCCAAGACCAGAGAGTCAAGAGGAGAATGTTGGGGTGGGAAAGAAATGACGAGTTCATGTGAATTATGCCCAGTGTTCTGCCCACCAGTGAGGCAAGAGATGTTGCATGCAAAGAGAGATGAGACTAGCTAGGAAGCCAGGAAGGAGGGGCCGGTGGGAAGGAAAGGTAAATGAAAAAAATAGTAAAAGAGGGCCAGATTGTGAGCAGTTACATCTCCCCAAGACCCAGCACCCGTTGTTCTCTCTTGATGTCACCAAAGCTCTTTAAAAGCCATAGCCTCTCCTCCAGGAGACCGCATGCACAGTAGAGAATATACTAGAAATATGTGTGACATATGTGGTGGGAATATTAAAGGAGATTTGAATTCTAGTGGTGATGGGCACTCAAGAGTCTCCATCTTCAATGTCCCTTGTGGCTCTAGTACTTTATCTGAGTTTCTCCTCTGACAATCATTCTCCCTCCGTTCTCAGAGACCCTAGCTCCTGGTCTAGAGACCCTGATTCATTGGTTTTCCCATGACCCCAAGACCCCAGGCTGGCCTGAGTGCCAGTTGATGAGCACCACTGGCACCAGAAGGACCGGATCAGAAGTCACTCTCTCGGCCAGCGCCCGGGCCTCCTCCCCTGCCTCCCCTGTATCACACTACATCAGAGGCAGGCAGGCCCAGGCAGGTCTGGCACAGCAGCTCCCAGTTGGGGTGGGAAAGTTGACATCTTCCCAGAGTTTACTCAAAGTGCATGTGCCCTAACAGATCATGTCCTCTGGGACCTCACAGGGACTCTGAGTGGCATGATCAGAATATTTCTCGGGCTTGCAGCAGCCAGATGCAAACATCTTCAGTTTGCAATCCCACCACCAAAGTCTCAAAGACAGAAGGAAAGTCTCAGCTGCCTACAATGGAGCTGATTTACTCGGAAACCTAGAATTCCCTCAGTGGCAGAGTTTCTCCATAAATGCATAGGGGAAGTCACTGCCGCTTCCGTTATTCCATTGGAACATCTCTTTTCCCTCATGACCCCACTAAATAAACTAAATAAACCCCAGCAAGTGGAGCTACTGAGTTGAAAGACCATTACCAAACCATCAGTTCCCTACAAGTCTCCAGCCCTGGAGTTTAGGAGAAACATGAGATCCATTCACAAAAAGATTATCCTCTTTCTGGAGAAAGCCCCCCACATCATAGACCTCTCTGAGCTGTGACATTGCACAGGAGCCTCCAAGAGAGGCCGAGAGAGAGAGAGAGAGAGAGAGAGAGAGTCCACAGCAGGCAAGGAGACTCATCATCACTCACCTTGGCATTGCCAGTAACCCAGATGTCGGACCTCTGCTTCTGCTCTTATCTCATCCAGGCGATATATGGCTAATTCCACAAAAAGGACAGAAGAATGAAAAGGATTTTTTCCTAATAAATATTCTTTTGCAGCTGATCCGCCTGCCCTTTGTAACTGTCAGGCTCCATGGGCCTGGCGGCAAGCCCATCAGATAAGAAATGCAGCTGTGCCCAGAGAAATGTGAGAAGAGGAGCAGATTCATAAACATGAAAAACATGTTTGGTGACTGTGTCTGAGGGGGGAGTCCTCAGAGGGAGACCCTGGAGGCTAAGGGACGCCAAAACCAATGCCACTCAGAGCCTGCGGCTACCCCATGGGGATAGGAGTCAGACGCGTGAGCCCTGAAGGCAGGCAGTTGAGCCTGCTTTCCTGAGTCTTCCCGAATCAGCTCAGTGGAAAATGGCAACAGAGTGACAGAGGTGACAATCACAAGGCACATGCTTTTGGTGTCCCCTGCCCCTAGTATTAGAGGTCACACGAGCTCCGCAGGGAGGCAGCCCACATCTGTCGTGTGCTCCCCTCCTGCTCTGTGACAATCCCTTGGCAAGCAGCAACCTCTGAGGATGAAGCCATGGGGGAGAGGTTTGACGGGACAAGTGGCCAGACAATGGCATGGGTAAGATGGGGATATCAGGACAGAAAATGTCTGAGTTCCGGTGTCCCAAAAATCCTGGGTCTGGGAGGAATGACACTGTGTACAATGGAAACACCAGTCTTCCAGGCTCCACAATATGGCGGCGACTAGTATGGTGGGATGGAAGAGGAAGAAGATGAAGGAATGGAGTTCCTTCTATACACCTCTTCACCTTTCTCCAGTTTCCCATCAGCATCATCAATGATTACTCTAAAGAAAGACCTCCCCCAAACCAGCCCTCAGGATTACTTCAAACGCCACCATGTGGTTCCTGAAGTCTTTCCTTGCATCCCCGTCCTGTGAGCCTGTGCAGTCTCTGACGATCTACAGAACATTCCGGAGCCTCCAACCAGATGTCCAGCTCCTCTCCCCAGAGGGAACTGGGGACTTCACACTTGGGCTCCACAGTCACCACGTGGGGGGCAGCAGACCAGAGGGGACACCCGGGAAGAAGAGTCAAATAAAACAACCTTCAGTTCAGGGGCCCAGAGCCCTGGACACAAAGTCTGACATTACCTCCTTTCTTTTGACTCCCCTCAGCTGTCCAGCTGTTCTGGCCTATTCGGCTACTCCTAGCCACCCACTATCAGCTGTCTGGAGAGATTCAGGAGAAGCCGGAATACAGGCATTCACCCTACTCCCTGAGGAGCCAGTGAGAGAGAGCCAGCCTGAGACACAGAAATAGTCCGAGGCAGCCAGACTCTGATAACCAGGAAGACCATACAAGGGTCTAAGGAAGAGCAGGTCTAGCGACAGACGCCTAAATAACTAAGCAAAATTACAGTCGCTGTATCAGACCAGCCACTATGTTCCAAGCACTGCTCTCAACTCTCCCTACCACAAGTTTGTCTCGTCTTCACAGCAACCTACTTATTTTTATTGAGGCAAAAGACACACAACATAAAACTCACCATTTTAACCATGTTAGTGTGCAATTATGTGACTGCCAGTGCGTTCACGTCTCCCTATTTAATCCAGAACATTTTTATGACCCAAAAAGAAACCCGGGACCCTCAAGCCATTACTCACAAGACCATACTTCTGAGGCAGCACCCTCTATTGACGACGTCTAACATGGTGCCCTCAGGAGGGAGACATGCTTACGGTCCAGCCAGCGTTGCAGAGCAGGTACAGGAAGGTGAACTGGTTGCTGAGAAGCACACTACTCCAAGTTCACACGTGACGAAATAGAGCACGGGAGGCTGAGTAACTTGCTCTGGGCCATGCAGTAGCTGGTGAAGTCCAGCTTTCTGAATCCAAATCAAGGCAGACGCTCTTGTCTGGAGGGTAAAGAAAGGTGCTTCATCACTTCTCGATGATAAATAGTACAGATATATTTCCTCCGAATTTGCTGAGCAAGTCTGAATGGGAAAAAGGGATGTTTATGGGGCTTTGAACCAGGCTTTGTAGCACTCAAGAAGGTAATCAGCCCATGAAGTGCATTAGCTATAAGAGACACACGCCCACCTACTTAGACCAAGAATTTCAGTAGCAAATATTAAGTGTTTGCTGAACCGAGTGCCGTGAGAGGCATAACGGAGGGTACAAAGAAGGAACTGTCCTTCGGCTTCTCCCACTTACTGTCTCATGCAGATCACCCTCTCTGTTCCAGTCCTGATGTACAGCCCGAAACATTCCCTAGTCTTTCCTGGCTCTATGCCGTTGTTGTTCTGTGAGTTTTTGTCATTTGTTGTTTGTTTTCCATCCACAGAGCATTCTCCCCTCCCTCTAATTATCTGAACCCCACCCGTTCTGATTAACGTAGGCGTCAATGAGCTCTTTTTGGCCAGTGCATGAAAGCGCCTAATGACAGCAGTAGCACTGAGGGAGCTACGCCGTGCCGTGCTGAGTACTCCTCAGTGCCTGCCCCACTGAATCCTCACCAAAAAACCCAGACGAGGAAACTGAGGTCCTGAGAGGTCAAGTAACTCACTCCAAGTCCCGCAAGCACAAAGTGGTAGGATCAAGATTAGAGTTTGGGTCTTTGTGGTTCCAGAACCTAATCTCTTAACCACACTATTAACGGGCCGCCAGACAAAGTGTGTCCATCACAATGCAGCCCTCCATCATATGAAGCTAATATCATTTCCTACTCACGCCACACATCCTGGCTTTCCTTTCTACCAGCTTACAAGCCTCCTGAGGGCAGGCACCATGACACAGCTTAGCACGGTGCCTCGCACGTATAGATTAGTTTCCTTCCTCTCTGTGTTTCCATAGTGTCCGTGTCAGCAATGAAATGGTCCCCTATCCAGAAGCAGAAATTAGTGGACTTGTCTGAAAGGAGAAATGATCCTTATACCTTCACCCAGAGAACAAAGGACTATGGTCTCAGTATTGTGTTCAGAGGTGAGGAGGGATGGAGACGTACAGGGCAAGAGTTACATACCCCAAATTCAGGATTAATGTCAGCCGACTAGTAATAACAAAACTTCCATTGTTAGAGCCCTCAATACATGTCAGTCCCTGCACTACACACTGAATTTACAGTATCTCATGAGTCCACACACTAAGCTACAACGTAGTTACCGCTATTACCACTGCCTTACCGATGAGGAAATCAAGACTCAGAAGCAACTTTCCTAAAGGTTCATAGATGCTAAATGATAGACTTGGAATTTGAACCCAGGACTTTCTGATTCCAAAACTGGAGCAGAGGGGAGATGCCCAAAACTTATTTATGGACAGCACCCCTCACCTAAGTTCAATTATTCCGACCTTTCATATTATCAAATATACACTTTTTTAGAAACAAATGTTAATTGATTTATATAAGATATGGCCCCTGCTATCCAGAAGCTAACAATGGAAGCAAGATGAAGGGAAAGAAGTGGCTTGGAGAACAATCACCAGGGCTGGACAACAACGAAAGGGGCTGCCTCATGATGGAAGTAGAGAAGACTCACGCGGAGTTAGCTGAGATGACTGCCAAGTTTCCTTCCAGCCCTAATACTCCACGATTCCATCCATCGGCCCACAGTCAACTGGAGATGTAAGAACCTAGCTCCAGCCACGTTCAGAGCTGAGGACACATACCCGATAGCCATCAGCACGAAAGTGGTAGATGCCCTCACAAAGAGTGGCTGGGATTCCCAACGGAGGACACATAGAGGGATCAGAACAGAAAGCCAGAGAACTGAGCAAAAAGGAACAGAGACTTAGAGCCAAGGAGACTCTGTGAAAGAGGTAACAAGAAGGAAAATATATCCCCAAGTTAGTCGAAGGGATGCAGCATGACTAAGGATGGCTCAGAGTGAACCAGTAAGCACTTATGAGTACCTACTATTCTTTTGATGTGCTATTCATTCAACAAATATTCACTGAGTATTATGGTGCCAGGCACTGTTCCCAGAGTGAGAGAGAGGGCAGTGACACACAGGGAAATCCCAGTTCTTAGGACGCTGATAGTCTTGGAGAAAGCTTATGAGTAAGACATTTCATTGTGGGATGACATGAAAGAATGTAGATCATGGCTACCCTGCCCAAATCACTCATAGCGGGGCTATGGATACTAAACAAACACATGGCAGTCTACCTTGCCATCCAGTATTTAAGGAAGATGTAAAGAAAATAAAAGACTTGAGAGAAATTAGCAAGTCAAGTACAGTTCTGCTCCACCAGGTAGAAGAGATACGAATGTGTTTGGAGGCAGGGAAATGTCTTAGCCAAATTTAATTATGTATTGCTTCGTGCTATTTAAAAACTTAAACTTTCATAGGGCGCCTGGGTGGCTCAGTCAGTGAGCATCCGGCTTCGGCTCGGGTCATGATCTCATGGTTCATGAGTTTGAGCCCCATGTCACACTCTGGTGACGGCTCGGAGACTGGAGCCTGCTTCGGATTCTGTGTTTCCCTCTCTCTCTCTCTCTCTCTCTCTCTCTGCACCCCCACCTGCTCGCACTCTGTCACTGTCTCTAAAAAATAAACATTGAAAAAATTATAAATAAATAAACACAAACACAAACTTTGATATTCCTCAGAAATAGAACTTGATTGCTTCTGCTTCTCAAGTAATACACGTGTCTCTCCCAGAAGTAGTTCTAGAAGCCTTGTCTAGACATCTGCCAAGCCAGGCAGACTGCCCAGGAAGGGAGACAGGAAGGAGACGATACCTAGAAGATACCTAGAATTCATGCATAAACCAGCATTTATTGTTGGCAATGGGCCACAGATATAAAATGGTCATAAAAATGCACATCAAAGACAGAAGGGATTTTAAAGATCATTGGGTCTGAGTTCCTTACTCTACTAGTGAAGAAACTGAGTCACGAGGACATGAAATGGTTTGTCTGTGGTGAACAGTGGCAACGACAGACCCAAATCCAAGCTTCCTCGATCCCTCTTTCATCAGATCAAAAAGGATCGTGCAAACCAGGCGGCACTAGGAGGCAGGGAATCTCCGAGGCCCTCCCCGGCCCAAGCCCTGCACACTCTCTGTATCCAACCCCCCTCACCTGCCGCTCTCCCTGCCTTGCATTCCAGGGAGAATTCCCGGGAAAGCATTCCATCAGGCCCTCTGGCTCTGGCTGCAGAATGAGAAGACCTCGCCTGGCAGGTCTCTAAAGCTCAGACCTCACCTGGCCCTGGGACCCTGCAGTGAGATGCAGCTCAGAAAGACTGGTGCAGGTTTTCCCGGGGCTGTCTGGTTCTGCCCAGAACTCTGAAGTCCAGCAGCACAAGCCTTGGAGGAGCCAAATCCCACCTCAGGGCCTCAAAGCACAGACCAGGACACCCGACTGCAGACAGCGGCAAAAGACCTCTTTAGGGGTTCTCTTTGCTGGAATATACCAGCACCAGCACCACCCAGTGCTGGGCAGAAACCCGGCGACCCTGCCCCAGCCTTCACTGGGGTAAGGAAAGCACCAGGCCCCACTCCATTCTCAAGAGCTCAGCCCTGAGATGAGAAAAACATTTGAGGGTAGTGATGGAGAACA
>NW_027531536.1:1243909-1310969 GCF_008692635.1 Crocuta crocuta
GGCGGGCTGTTGGACTGGACCACCCCCCCCGTGGGATGGGAAAGAAGGTCTCTTATGTCCCTGGAGGCTGCACCCTGCCTTGGGGAGAGCAACTCCCCAGAAATGACACTTGAGGACATGGCCGGGGGCCATGAGGGCACACAGCTCGGGGTTTTATTTCCCCTTTATAATGGAGGCAGGCAAGACAAGGAATTCTTTGGCTGAGTAACATAATACTTGTGGGTCCAGCCCACCCGGCTTGGCCCTGGGAAGAGCAAACAAGCTGCCTGCCCTGTCCCAACAGGTTTGTGGACACTGGCCTCAGCTGCCACTCACTATGCCGAGGCGTGGATGGGGGTGGGCGGGGAAGGGAGGGAAGCGATGCCCGGGATCGCAAGGATGCTGGGGAAGATCTAGAGTCCAGTCTCAACCCCCGGCAAGGCCAGGGACAACGCTTAATGCCAGCAGGCCATCAGACGTGACTCTGTACCCCATCCCAGCTCGTCCCATCTCACTTCCCACTTTCCTCACTGACCCGGGTCCCCGAAACCAGCCTGTCCATGGCTTCTTCTCAGTGAGCGGAGGGACTTCCCAGACACCACCTGCCCCGGGGTGCGAGGTCTCCCCCACTGATGTGCACGTGCTGTGTCACGAGCCAGCGGCAAGCTGCTGTGGTCCAAACGGTCAGCCGGTCAGCCACCGAGGTGGTATATGAATAACAATCCATATTCCTGCATATTCAGTACTTTACAAGGTTGCTTTTCGCAGATGTGATGTCCATCCTCCTAACAACTTTCCAAGTTAGGTATTTTTCTCATCTCCCCATTTTGCAGGTAGGAAAGCAAGAGGCGCAGAGGGGTATTCATTCAGCAGAGTGGCAAAGTCAGGTCCTGAACCCCCGCTGAACTCTGCATCTNCCCACCCCAAGGGCCGCGACAGCCGCCCCAGCACAGCACAAAAGCCCAGCAGGTGAACAGCCCTGTCTGCCCGCGTCTTTTACCCAACCCAAGTCCGGACAACAGCTTTACAAAATTCTTTTCAACTTCCGCTGTCACCTGGGGGCTCTCCCGCCTGGCTTCCTGCCTGGAGCCCCCAGCAAGTCCCCCCACCTCGCAGAAGCCTCTGCCCCTCTGATGGGACAGAGGACACGCAGTTCCAAAGAGCCATTTGGTCTGAGTTCAGATTTCTTTGGGGGGGGGGGAATAAAGGGGGAGGGGTCTTCCATCCTTTACATCCCCGCAGAACCCAAGAACCCCCTGCTCTCAGAAACTTCCAACAGGAGAGGCCCGTACTTTGTGGAAGGTAGAAGATGATTCTCATCCTCCAGAGCTCAGATCGCCCCTGAGCAGAAGGGCCCAGGGACCCTCAGCTTCTTGCCTCCCCTGCGGGGCCAGTGCTCTGATGGGGACTGGAGTGGAGGGTGCTGGGAAGGGTTGTGCATCTCTCTTTCCAAAGCTAATACTTCTCGTTCCCAAGTCTCAGTGCTTCCCATCTGTCCCCAAGAGCTGTGCTCCACTGAGGACCGGTTCCTATCCCTCCAGAAATACCGCAGAGAGGCTGGCGAGCCTCTGAGGGTCCTCGCTGCCGGTGACGAGGTTACAGCTCCCGTGGCGTGTGCCTGCGGCCATGCCTTGCACTTCTCCCCCACTCGGCAATTCAGAAAAGCAGGCGAGGGAGCACCTAGGGGGCTCAGTCAGGTAAGCATCCGACTTCAGCTCAGGTCACGATCTCACGGTTCATGAGTTCAAGTCCTGCATGGGGCTTTCTGCTGTGAGCACGGGCCCCGCTTCGGATCCTCTGTCTCCCCTCTCTCTCCGCCCCTCCCCTGCACTCTCTCTCTCTAAAATAAATAAATTAAAAAAAAAAAAAAAAAAAGACAGACAAGAAATTCAGGCTATGTGCCCCAGCTTTCATCCTGTGGGCTCCTGCCTGCTTCTACCATGCTATTCAGTTTCTCGAGTGATGGCTTAGCCACACAGGCTTCCCGGGTTTTCTTTTCAGCCTCGGTCATGTTCTTGGGTGATCTCCATCAGCAACGCCAAGAGCTTATCTCACTCTGTCTTCGTGCTCGGCTCAGACCCAAGCAGGCCCCTGGCCTCTCAGGAGGAGGGCGCTGAGGACTATCGCCCTGGCCTCTGCTGGGTAGCATTTTAAGCCCACTTGGAACAAAGCCTTGGAGACGGCCAAGCTGACTGTGCCATGAAGGACCCAGAAGCAGCTGAAGACTTCACTCAGGAGAAAAGGTGAAGGAGGGCGTTGGGGCACCCACAGAGCCCCCAGTAGGTGGGACTCAGAAGTTTCCGGGGGCCCCCTGGCTGTCCTGTAGCTCCACAGATGCTGGCCCAGGGTCCCAGACCCCAGAGCTCCCCTCGCTCTGTCTGCGGGTTAGACTGCTGACTCCAGTTTGTGCGGGCCAAATTTTAGCACAAAAAGAAACGGGCCCGGTATGCAGAAGCTGGTGTGCCCAGTTCCTCGGGACACAATGTGACCCCATGCACATTGCCACGCTGTACCCTATGCCTTCCTACATGAATCCTTTGGCCCGCACAGCCCCCCATCCCTTGCCTTCCCTAGCTTCCAGACCTTCAAGGGCTGGCTTTTAGAATCCTTCCCTGATCCCTTCCTAATTGAGGCGCTTTTTTTTTTTCCCAGCACTTACCAAATTCCCCCAGGTATTTTAGTTATCTAGGTACACATCTTATCTGTAAACTCCCGAACAACAGAGCTGTCTTACTCATCTCTGTTCTCACCAACCACTACCCTCTCCCCACCCCCAGCACCCAGCCCTGTAACTTGCACAGAGCAAACATTAAACATTTTCTGGATCAATGAATCCAGGATAATCCAAGTTCTTCTGATGGGCCACTAGGGATCCTAGCTAGTGGTTGACACAGGAAAACAAAACAAATCAAAACAAAGAAAGAAAGAAAGAAAAGAAAACCAAAATATGTCCCCATCTCCTTGGCAATCATATATACATTACTTTAAGTTTCAAAAGAGAAAACGCTAGGAGAATGCCCAGGTATTATGGTCAGAAGGACTCTGGATAGAAGAACATCCTCCATCCAAGGAGCGCCTGGGGGGCTCAGCTGGTTCAGCATCCGACTCCCACTCAAGTTGTGAGTGCAGGATCTCACGGCTCGTGAGTTCGAGCCCCACATCGGGCTCTGTGCTGACAGCTCAGAGCCTGGAGCCTGCTCGTCTCCCTCTCTCCTGCCCACCCCCCACTCATTCTCTGTCTCTCTCTGTCTCTCAAAAATTAATCAAAAAAAAAAAAAAAAGACCATCCCCCATCCTCACTGGACGTTGCTCTGAGTTTCCAGCACGCTTTCCCAGTAGCACTTCTGTCCCTACATGTCAATCCAACCATCAGAAACCTCTGAATGACACAGCAAACACTTGTTCAAAACCCCAATTTCCTGAACTTGAGGGAGAACGGGCATCCCCTGTCTGCAGTGCTGCTGGACGCTGTCCGGCCAGCGCATGTGACCGCCTCCCTCTCCCACCCACTCCTGCCCTGGGAGGGCAGCTAAGCCTCTGTGGTCGGGACCCCAGTGAGGCCTCCGGGTGATTTGCATAGAATCACACACAATGCCGGGACAACAAAGCCACCCCACACGGCAGAGCCCGCTCAGCTGAGTTTAAGGTTTAATCTCCTTAATACAAAAGTTTCTGCTTTGCTTCGGACGAGCTCTGGGATTCGTGCTAATGATGCTAAACAAATAATCAGCCTTTGTGCCCCTCTGGAGGCTCTGCCCTGTGCATTGTGGCCACACAGACCCCGGCTGTTGTGGTTTACGGGCTCGTCCTGCACCTGCACTGTCGTGAGATCACCAGGCACCCAGCAGCGCTCTTTAAAGGGAGCCGAGAGCGGCGGCGGCGGCGGGCAGAGCCAGGGAGAGGGCGCCAGCCTGGGGGCTGCTTGCACTCCTGGGCCAGACACCGGCTCTAGCCTTCCCATCCTGCACGGCCCCCTTTTCTTCCCCTCCCAGGCCAGTTTTCCTGCTTACTTCAGCCCTTCTTTCCCAGGACTCATCCAGCTAGCCCGAGGAGACAGCCCCAGGACCTCTGGTGTTGCCTCTAGCCCCTCGGCCATGTCATTTTGAGAATGAACCCTGACCCCCATCTCTTACACTGATGCAGGATTTGGAAGCTGATCATCAGACAGGTGGCCCAGATGGGGCTCCCTGGCTATCTTGGTCCCCTGCTGCTCTGTAACAACCCCAAAACCTGGAAGCATAAAACAACATTCATTTTCATTACACCTCACAATGCTGCGGTCTAGAAATGTGCTCCGGGCTCAGCCAGGCAATTCTTCTGCACTGTATGGCATCAGTGGGGGTTACTCTGCGGTTTTCAGCTGGACGATAGGCTGATCTGGGATTCAAATGAGGCTTCATGTTCAGACGTTCAGGCCTTGAGCCTCAGTAGGTGTGGCTGGAAGGCTCGGCTCAGCGGGGACTGTTGGTCAAAGGGTCTACCCATGGGCTCTCTAGCACGGCGGTCTCAGCAGAGCAAGACTCCTTACAGAGCAGAGCAGCCTCCCAGAGGGAATGTTCTGAAAGAGCTATACAGCAGCTGCAAGGCTCCAAAGGGCTCAGGCTCAGAAATCCCGGAATCTCCCTTCTGCCACATTGTACTGGACAAGCAAATTCAAGAGGAGGGAACTTGCAGGTAGAACTTCACGGTCACCGGGCTGCGCGCCCCGGCTGCTGGCATCGTTCTCCCTCTCTCCCCCAGAGATGCACGCAGACGTCCCAGCCCGGGCCCCAGCACAGCGTCCCCAGCTGACCCGTCTTCCCTCCACCTGCCTCGGCTGCTGGCCGGACCTTTGGTTTTTGTTGGCTGCTGCCAGACCTGGCGCCGCCTTTTTCAGGTTTTAGTTCACAGATGGCTTTAGATGGGAGATAAGGAAGTGAGAGTCCATGTCTTCCGGGAAAAGACGCTGTCACAAGGTGGGAAGGTGGGGATGGGGGTAGTGCAGTTTTCTATCTGCCACACCACCTAGGCGTTGAGTCACATCAACACCAAGCAACACCTGGCCAGACAGGCTCCGGCAGACCATCCGAACCAGATGCCCTTTCCTGGGCTGCGGGCTGGGAGCGACAGGTGTCTGGCCCCAAGAGCAAGGGTGAAGGGTCACGTAGAGTAATGCCTCACACAGGTCTTTCTCACTTTCTTCATTAATGTGTTTAAAATGCGATTTTGAAATATTGAAGCCACAAAAAAAGGAACAAGGAGTAAAAAACAAACAGCTGCGCAAGCGCCCCCAACTTAAGAAATAAAATGTTACCAATACTGTTGAAGTTCTCCATGCCAAAAATATTTTCAGGGGAAGAGGAGGGTCCGCAGGCTTAGGGAAACGCCCCCCGCCTCGTGTTAAGGCATCTGGATGGGTTTTAAACAGAATGAGTGTGTAACAGTTGACCAACATATTCTTCCTCTTTTGAAACCCGGCAATAAAGGAAAAAACAAAAATAACTTCCCCCACCCCACAGAAAAGGAGGCGTAGAAGCACTGATGGACTGATGGAGAAGAGAGAAGGTCGGCATCAGCAATCTCTGCTCCATCCAAAGAAGGACCGCTCTTTGGGGCCCCAGTCAAGGTAGATTTGCTAAGAGTCTACAAATAGATTATAGAGAATGTAGACCCTTCCTTCAACCCTGAGCTCAGAGACTTCCCAGATCCCATAGTCCAAATTAGTCACTAGTTCCTCAGGGCTTCCTTGGAAATTGGCTTTATGTCTCTATGTCCGTCTATCTCCCACACTTGCCTGTAAACTCCATGATGGTACATTATTCATTTTTGATCTCCCATCAAGTTCTTGTGCAGAGTCAGGACTCTGCTATTGGCTTGAGTATATATGTATTAATTCTTAGGAGATCTCCATGGTTCATGAACAAGGGACAGGAGACCAAACAGAAAGGGGAAGGAAAAGTGGCTGAAAACTAAGAGACCAGAGCACACCAGACCTTAGTTCCTAATTCCATTCTTTCCTAAAAGGAACCAGGGCTCCTGGGAGAAATGGCTGATTCTGAGACAGGAAATTTACAAGATGAACCTCAGGCATCTAGTAGTGCCAGAAAGTAAGGAAATGGTTTAAAAAAACAAAACCCACCATAATGAGTTATGTCGAAGGACTCGGGAGCCAACTGAAAGAACTCTTAATGGCTAACATTGGGTCATTGGGAGAAAAAAAATTTTTTTTTCAATATCCATGAGTCCATTCTGATATAAGTAAATACTTGAGTAGCTAAATAGGGGAGAAAAGACACATGTCCCATGCAGAAGAATTCCATATACTTTATGTAGATTCTCCACCATCAAGGAAGTGGAACACGGCGCTCCCATTCCCTCCAAGAAGCATTCTGTGGAAAGAAGAAAAATAAGAACAACTTTTCAGTGGAGAAAACCTGACAAACATGCCCTCAGCTAGGTGGCTAAGGTCAACATCAACTGTGATACGTCATGGCCATGGTATGCACTCTTCATGTGAAGTGATGTACGCATCACTTTATCCCTGTGAGCTTCCTCCCTCAAATCCATAATTCCAGCCTAATTATTAGAAAAACGTCCAACAAATCCCAATGGAGGGACAATCCACAATGTACCTGATGAGGCCTCAAAACCACCAGGGTTATCAGAGAGTAAGAAAATCTGAGAAACTGTCACAACTGAGAGGGTGCTAAGGAGACCTGACAAATGTAACGCGGAACACTGGAACAGAAAGGGCATTTGGTTAAAAAAAATTTTTTAACTAAAAAGAAAACCTAAGGAAATTTGAACAAAGTATGGACTTTAGTTAATAATGTATTGATGTATTTGTACTGACAAATACATCATATTAATGTAAGATGTTAATAATAGGGGAGACTAAGTGTGGGGTATATGAGAACTCTCTATACTATCATTGCCATTTTTCTCTAAGTCTCAAACTGTTCTAAAAAATTATCAGGAAAAATCAGCATGTTCCAGGAGGAAAAAAACTTAAGCAAAACTGTAAAAACAAAGGGAAAAAAATCAGAGATAGAAAGGTCTTCAAAATCATGGAAGTGGAGAAGTCCCCAGCCTGTCAGAACCAGTGAGGAATCAGGTAAAATCTAGCTCCAGGTAGATCTAGAAAGATCTAGAAAGATAGGGGACACTGTGGGGGAGGGGTGCAGGAGGTCTTGGGAGAAGGTAGCTTTAGGAAGCAGTGAACAGGGAAGCCAGAGAGTTAAGGGATACAGTACAAGAACCTGAAAGCCACAAATATAGACCAACTATCAGAGAGTATGGTCTTTAGGGATAGACAAAAGCCACCAGATTTGTTGAGTATCAAGAAGAATGGGGCGCCTGGGTGTCTTAGTCGGGTGGGGCGTCCGACTTTCGCTTAGGACATGATCTCGCGGTTCGTGGGTTTGAGCCCCGCGTCGGGCTCTGTGCTGACTGCCGGCTCAGAGCCTGGAGCCTGCTTCAGATTCTGTGTCCCTCTCTCTGACCCTCCCCTGCTCACGCTGTCTCTCTCTCTCGCTCGCTCTCCTAGAAATAAATAAAACATTAAAAAAAAAAAAGAAGAAGAAGAATGGTGCGTATCAAAGCTCCTTACAAAACTTTGCTACCTAAAGTGTGGTGGCCACAGCCTTATCTTAGCTTGTGCAAAATGCAGAATCCTGGGCCACACCCCAGATCACCTGTAGTACTGAATCAATCACTCAATACCAAGAAAACAAATTACCCGATTTAAAAATGGGCAAAGAACCTGAATGACCATTTATCAAAAAGAAGACCAATATATGAAAAGATGCTCAGCATCACTAATCAACAGGGAAATGCAAATCAAAACCGCAATGAGACATCACCTCATACCTGTTACAATGGCTGTCATCAAAAAGACAAAAGTGTTGGTAAAGATGTGGAGAAAAGAGAACCCTTGTACACTGTTGGACATTATGGAAAACAGTGTGGAGTTTCCTCAAAAAATTAAAAATGGAACTACCATAGGATCCAGCAAGCCTACTTCTGGGTATTTATCCAAAAGAAATGAAGTCAGTATGTTGAAGAGACATCTACATCCTCGTGTTTATTGTAGCTTTATTCACAATAGCCGAGACATGGAAACAACCCAAGCTTTCTTCAGTGGATGATGAATGGATACAGAAGATGTGGTAAGTGCATATAATGGAAGATTATTCAGTCATGAGAAAGAAGGAAATCCTCACAATTGTAACATGGATGAATCTGGAAGACATTTAGCTAAGTGAAAGCAGATAGAGAAAGATAAATATGGTATTATTTCATTTATATGAGGAATCTTAAAAAAAAAAAAAAAGCCAAACCCATGGAGGGAGAGAGTAGGAATGTGGTTACAGGGGCAGGAAAGTGGGGGAAATGGGACATTTGGGCAAAAGGGTACAAAGTTGCAGTTACATACGATGAGCAAGTCTAGAGAGCTAACATATAGCATGATTACTATAATTAACAGTACTGTATTAAATACTGGAAATATGCTTACAGAGTTGACTCCAGGTGCTCTACACACACACACACACACACACACACAGTAACTATGAGAGGAAGTGATGTGTTAGTTAGCTGGATGGTGGTAACCATGTCACAGCATATATGTATATAAGTCATCATGTTTTACACTGTACATATACACAATTTTTCACTTTTTAAAACACATATAAAAGAGAAAAAATAAAATCAAATTAAATTAAAATTAAAAGAACTCCAAGTGATTGGCAGACACAGTAAGATGTTAGGAGAATTATAACATTACATAAACATTAATCTTAATTTCTACCAGAATAGTTAAGATACTGATACTAGTTTACACACACGTACACACACGTACGCACACATATCCTCCATTGCAACTACATTTCCTCTTCTCCCTCCATTCAACCCCACCACCAACACCACCATTTCCTGTAAGATCACAGTGCCACCTTCTGGAAAGATGAGGGAGAGATGATTGAGCCACTCAGGAGAACAGAGCAGATGACGGCGGTGAAGTGCAGGGCAAGGGGGACCTAGAGGACCTTGCAGGGAAGTGGCTTTGCCAGAAGATGGCACCCTGCGCCGTCCACCATGGCACCCACTGGCCACGTAGGGCCACTGAGCCCTTGAAATGCGGCTAGTTCCCGCTGAGATATGCTCTAAGTATAAAATGAGTACAAAAACTTACTATTAAGAAAAGATATAAACTATCATGTTAGGAATTTTTATACTGATTTGTTGTTGAGGTTCTATTTTAATACATTAGATTAAATAAAATATGTTATTAAAACTAATTTCATCTGTTTCTTCTCAGTTTTATAATGTGGCTACTGGAAAACTTTAAATTACATGTGACTTGCTTTCTATTTTTATTGGACAGCACTCTGTAAGCTGTGTTTTACAGAATATAGATTCCCAGGGAACTTCATGTCCTCCCCCTCAGGTATGTCACTGCAGGGAGCCTCTGATCCTGCAACTCTGTAATTCCCTTTCCGACCCCAGCCCCCCAAACGCATCCAGTCCACGTAGGTACCAACAGCCCCAGAAGAGAGCCTGGTACGTAGTAAGTACACAAGAAATCCCTGCAGAATGAGCGAATAAATGCATGAGTGAGTGAGGTGTCATCAAGGAGAGGGATGCCTTGTCTTGAACGGGTGCATCTCTTTTTGGAGGCCACCAAGTCACAAAGTCATTCAGAGGAAAATTTGGTGAATTAGATGCAGCAAATCAAACCAGATGCATATGTATTATTTTCAAAGCCGAAGCCTGATTACAAAGTCATGCAACAAATTTTCTTAAGGCTCTCCCAACCCAGTACTCTTCAAACTTGGAAGCAGAGGTTTTATTTACAAGCTGGGTGGCCTAGAAAGTTCCAGAGTCCCAGGTCCCTTTCTTTTGCAGCCACACCTTAGCCATTAGAAGGGGCTTCTGTTTGGTTTTGATTTGTATTTCCCTGATGAAGAGGGACACTGAGCATCGTTTCATGTGTTTGTTGGCCATCTGGATGTCCACTCTGGAGAAGTGTCTGGATGTCTTCTGCCCATTTCTTCACTAGATTATTTCTTTTTCAGGTGTGGAGTTTGGTGAGTTCCTTATAGATTTTGGATACTAGCCCTGTATCTGATATGTCATTTGCAACTACCTCTTCCCATTCTGACAGTTGCCTATTAGTTTTATTGATTGTTTCCTTTGCCTTGCAGAAGGTTTTTATCTTGATGAGGTCCCAATAGTTCATTTTTGCTCTTGATTCCTTTGCCTTTGGGGATGTGTCAAGTAAGAAATTGCTGTGGTTGAGGTCGAGGAGGTTGTTTCCTGCTTTCTCCTCTAGGGTTTTGATGGTTTCCTATCTCACATTCAGGTCCTTTATCCATTTTGAGTTTATTTTTGTGTATAGTGTGAGAAAGTGATCTAGTTTCATTNTAAAATTATTTTTATTAAAAAAAAGAAGGGGCTTCTGTTACACTTTATAGCTTTCCCAGCACTTCCTCACCTGTTAGCTTGATTGATTTTCAAAGCCAAACAGTACTACTCATTATCACTTTTTTTCAAGTGATAAGTTAACTTGTTATCTAATTTCCAAAGATCATTAACAATGAGGTCAGGTCTATACCTTGGCTGTGGTTGTTCTCAGGGCTCACGGCTGTTTTACAGGTTCTGGGTATTTTGCATATGCATATTTTTTTAAGTTGAAGTATTTATTTATTTTGACAGAGACAGAGAGAGCATGAGTTGGAGAGGGGCAGAGAGAGAGAAGGAGCACAGTTAGTATGCAGAGCCCATGCGGGCTTGAACCTTGAAACCATGAGACCACGACCTCAGCGGAAATCAAGAGTCAGACGCTTAACCGACTGAACCCCCCAGGTGCCCCACTGTATGCATGTTCGTTAAGAGCCTTTGAGAGTGGGGCGCCTGGGTGGCTTAGTCGGTTGAGCGTCCGACTTTCGCTTAGGTCATGATGTCGCGGTTCGTGGGTTCGAGCCCCGCGTCGGGCTCTGTGCTGACTGCCAGCCCAGAGCCTGGAGCCTGTTTCGGAGTCTGTGACTCCCTCTCTCTCTGACCCTCCCCAGTTCACGCTGTCTCTCAATCTCTCCTAGAAATAAATAAAAAAACCTTAAAAAAAAAAAGAGCCTTTGAGAGGATGTGTGAATCTGTTAAAACTTTCCATCTTATTGGCCTCAGTCTTGTTATCTGTAAACTGAGAGGATAAAATTAAATAATCTATAAGGTCATTTCTAATGCTAAAATTATGTGGATCCCTGAAACTTGGCTGAACAAGCACCAAAGACAGAAGCCTAAGTCTCATTCCCCTTACATCTTTTCTGCAGGATTTTGCACAGGGAGAGTGCTTACTGAAGGTTGACTGGCTTTGCCTTGCACGAGGAGGAAGCTGGAACGTCCTTTGCTCTCACTGAGCCCAGCTCTTTTTTTCTTAATTTTTTAATGTTTATTTATTTAAAGAAAGAGAGAGCATGAGCAGAGGAGGAGCAGAGAGAGGAGAGAGAGAATCCCAAGCAAGCTCTGTGCTGTTAGCGCAGAGCCCAACACTGAGCTCGATCTCACAAACCTCAAGATCATAACCTGAGCCAAAATCAAGAGCTGGATGCTTAAATAACTGAGCCACCCAGGTGCCTCTGAGCCCAGTTCTACACACACACACACACACACACACACACACACACACACACACACCACTGGCTGCTCTAGGAAGGAAAAGGCCTATGGATCAACAGGTAAGGTGGTGAAAATATCCGAGCTGCCTGGGCCAGAGGCACCCAGAGGATCCGTATCTCAGATTTCATCCTCATGAAGTATTCAGTGAGTGCTCCCTGGAGCCTGTGTGAGCCGCGTTCCTCTCCGCGTGCAGATCCCTGTGCCCAGATCTCTCTGTACCTCTCCCATCCCTATCTCGTCCTCTCCCGGTGCTGCTGTCGCTGGGTCTTTGCTGGGTCCCAGCACCGGGTCTTTCTCGGTGTCTTTCTCAGTGTCCATCTTCTTGCAGCCTGCATGTCTGCCTCTCTCTCTGCCACCATGGCCCCTGCCCAGCAGGTGGGGGTTCTACCCTTTGGCATCCCAGGGACCTGGGCCCGTCTGGCTCTCTTCTGCTTTACCCTCCAGAGTGCCATGTGCCTGGGCAGGGAGGACCCTCAGGACTGCGAGAACCAGACGTCCAGTGCGGAAGAGGCGCACCAACCGGGGTGCCCAGAGGGTAGGGTCTGGGGCTTAATGTGCACCGAAGGACTTGGGGATATAGTTAAGGAGTGGGGAAAGAAAAACAGCCATGAGGGGAGATGTTGGCTTTATAAAACACCTGGGTGGGGGGCGGGGTGGGGAGTAGGGGGCAGAAGCCCCGAGTGGGGAAAGAGAATAGTCTGGTGTCCCCCTGGGGCTTCTGGGGGAAATCGCCTGGGGACCGGCAGCTCCTGGAAGCTAAGTCTTAGCTCTAATTGCCGTGCGCCCGTCACCCGACAGGTAGTCTCTGCCCTGACTCACCACCTGGCCCCTGGCCCCCTGGAACATTCCTCTCCAGAGAAGGTCCCCACAACACCCCCCTCTGCCACCTCTGTCCTCGAGGATTCTTCAACCCCTGGCCCGGCCAGGATGCCTGCTTTCCCTGCGGTTCGGAGGCCACGCAGCCAGAGGAGGGCAAGGACACATGTGTCTGCCTGGAGCCTGGCCGGCTGTTCCAGGTATGCTCTCTGGTGGCGAGATCCAAGGACACGCTGCGTATGCAGGACTGTTGTGGTCAAGTTCAGCTCCAACGTAACCTGACCAGGGGTAGCTCAGGTTTCCAAGTGACATGGGGTAAGATGGCCAGAGGAAATACGGAGGTACCCGCTTAAACCAGAACTTCAGGTCAACGAGATAATTGCTTAGCATAATGTGTCTCAAGTATTGAATGAGACACACTCATACTAAAACTGTATTCCTTGTTTATTTGGAATTCAGATTCAGCGGGGTGTGCCGTATTTTTACTCGCTGAATCCGGTAACCCTACTTAGAAGAAAGGTCAGACGTGGTCTCCATCATGACCACTCCCAAATTATACACCCTGACCCAAACCTTCCTGCCCAAACTTTCCCTGTAAAGCCAACAAATAACGCACGTGAGTCCTTCCTTTCCTGAAAATCCCAAGTCTTTCTGACTGAAGTGCTGGCACCAGCTGGTCCCTAACCAGCATGAGCCGGTGACCTTCAGCCTTGACGTCCCCTCCCCTGCCTTTATCTTCTGGCCCGTCTCGGGCAGTGTCACAGCCACAGGGGCGGTTCACCACAACCAGGTATCAACCAGCCACCCCTCCCTCCCCAACCCCCAGCCCAGCGATGGGCAGTGCCCTTGCCCTCCAGGCTACCAAGACGTTGGCGAGCCGAGGGGCTGTGTCCAGCGGGGACGTAAGAGCTGCAAGGCTGGGGCCGCGTGGAACCAGGACGGGCTGTGTTTGACCAAGGACCAGTGGAGCCGCCACTGTGCCCACGAGGTAGGAGGGGTCTGTGTAGCGCACCCCCGGCCCTTCGCCCGACAGCTCGCATGCCCAGCCCCCTCGCCTCGGGGCTCACTCCTTTCCATTATCTATGGAAACACGGACACCTGTGCTCTGCGCCCTAAAGCTGGAGAGAGTTGGGGGGAACCTCCCCCAGAAAGGTGTCCCTAAGAAGCTTAGTCTCTGTGCAGGTGTGTGCCGCCCCGGGAGATGCCCACGGCTATGACCCGGGCCTGGGGCTCTGCCGGTGCCAGGGACAACACTCAAGTGGACCGTGTGGTGTGCTGTGCCCAGAGGGACAGAGACACACCCTGCAGCTCAGGTGCTCCCACGGCGTCCCGCAGGTCTCCGTCACTGAAGGCCCCGGGAGCCAGGTACGGTGCCGAGGTCCAGCCCCACGCGGAGCGGAGACCCAGGGACCCAGCGCTGTGGCCTCTGCCTCCTAAGAAGGAGTATGTGTGACATGCCTGTGCACGGGGCCCTGGCACCTACTCACTGAACCCCATCACAGCACAGCCTCTAGTGCCAGAGCAAAGGCCCCAGTGTTGGCTTAATTTCTTCCTATGAAACTCCTTGAGGAAGTGATTCGTTCATGAAGGAGGGGTGAGGTGTCTTGGGAATCTTCCCACAGAGTAAACGATAGCATCAGGATGAGAAGTTCTTAGATTACTGGCACCACCTCCTGCCTCCGTCCTTATCAGGACACGGAGGGGGCTCAGGGGAGGCCCTGGGCTGGCCTCCCCTCCCCGTGGGGCTGCTGTGTTACTCACCAGGCCTTACGGGAGGACCTGACATCAGACCTCCTCATTCCCAGGAAATTTACCTCCTGGACAGGCCTTCCTCACCTCGTGCTGTGGGCCATCCCTGCAACTTGGACCAAACGCAGAAGCCTGTCCCTCTGTATGTGGTCAGGATGGATGGTAAGACAGGTGGACAGGGGGAGGCCACAGGACCGCACAGCCTCGCCCTTTTCCGTGGCTCCTTCGGGCAGCAGCTGGATGGTGACACCCCGTGAGGTGACCCTTTGATTTTTAGAAAGCTGAATCCTACCACATTCAAATCAGGAATGGACAGCTTCTGTTGCATCCGTGCGCTAGGAAATCCCTCTCTCTAGGCCCTGTAGGTTGAAAGAGATCCCTGTCTTGCTCTAGGGACTGGGTTCCTGGGCTTGATCCGACCAGGTCATGAGCTACTGCATTCCCTCGGCCTGCTCATCGGGGCCCCCGGGCCCCCAGGACACGACACAGGTGAGCATCGTGCCTGACACCTGTTGCTCCTCCTCCTCCCACCTCCACGGGCAAGAATCTGCCCACTGACTGTAACTCTTCACGCTCTGTATCTTGCTTGCCCAGGACAGTCAAGGGAAGGACATCTGACCTCCTCTTGGTCAATGAGCCTCAACTCCACACGCCGTGGGGATCTGCCGCCCCCAGAGCCAGGCATCCGAAACCCCACCGTCTGCCTCCAAATCAATGACACACTTGTCTTCCTGGTGACCCGGGACCATTACCCTGAGTATGACCCGTGAGTGTCCAGTGGACACAGCCCTGCCACCACGGAGGCACTAGAGAGGAGATGCTCCTATGCCTGCAGCCGCCTCAAGAGACAACAAACCGCCTCCTTTTCTGTCCCCAGGGGCCACTTCTATAACACACGGAGGGGATTTGACTGGGGGCGCCTCCGGGCCCTCGCTGAGGAGTCCCAGCTCCAAGATCAAGAACCCTACCTCTTTCTACAGCAATTCCAGGAGCCTGGGGTCTACGTCTTTCGTCTGAGCAGCAACAGGCATCGGAAGATGGTTCGTCTATGATGGTTTGCCTCATTTAAGACGCGAGCCCAGGGAAATTCCCCCTCGCCTTAAAAAAAATGGCTTCATAATCATCCCAGACAGATTCCCCAAGGAAGGAGATGCCCAGGGTGTCATACCAGAGCTTCAGGCTCCCACATCCTAACAGATAATTCTGGGATCCCAAGGGTTCACTCCCACATGTGACGGATAAGGAGGGGAAGATCGTAAGGAGGGTCCAGACATCTCTCACAGCCCTCTACCTCATTACCCCTCCTCACCGCCCCCCCCCACTCTTTCGTCCTGAAGGCACATACCCCAAACCCATCTACACACGCCTGTACCCATGTGACCTCCATACGATGCCACCACCGATCCAGGTGCACTGTCGTGGTCACACACAGAAGTTAGCACCTCCTCCTGTCTGTGCAGCTTCTAAGAGGCTGTGCGGACCTTGCCCCAGAACATGCAGACAGCTGCCCAGTTACTTGATGTGAATTCGTTTCCCAGGAAAAACTCAAATCCTGCTCCCCCAGGGTATGCACAAAGACCTGGACTATTTGGTTCAGGCTGACAGGCCCGGGGTCCCACTCCGTCCCCTTGCCAGTCTCTGGCAGACAGTGGGACAAAGGCTGAACAGATTTCTTTCCGCCCAGTACATCCGCACCCTCCCGCCAGGGGGCCGGTGCTTTGGAGAGGGGCCCTTCGCCCCCACGACTCCTGGGAATCTCATCCAAACTGGCATCGCCAAGATCCCCAGGCCCCCGAAGAGGTCTGACTGGCCCGAAGTCCTGGGGGAGACTGTCCTGCTTCTGGGGTTCTGCCTGCTTCTGTTGGTGAGTAAAGCTGGACAAGTGACCTCTGAGTCACTGCGCAAGGCTTCCTGTCTGATTCCTCGTAAGCGGGTCTTCGGGTGCCCGTTTGCAGTGGGCATTATAATAGTTGCTGAGATGGGAAAATGACAAAGGTACAGCCTCAGGCCTCTAGTGATCAAAGTTCCGTCAGGAGGACATAGACAAGGAAAGAAATGAATGTCGGGAACATTAGGGCACTATGGTGAAAGCGTGGCCAGGGGGCCTGGCTGCACAAAGGAAGGAGCTGGCTGTCCTCCTGTGGGTCAGGATAGACTTTTGTGAAGAGGTGATTCCTGAAAGAGGCTTGAAATGGGAGACGTGGTAGAATGTGGTTCCTGTATGAGCAAAGGGGTTGGTGAGCTGGGGGCTGGGAGGCTAATGGGGTAGGGAGGAGGGGTGGGAGGGAGAGAGGGAGTATTACGTGTGAAGGCGCAAAGGCATGAAACATTCACCGCTCGGGGAACCCAACGTCGGGGTGCAAGCGCAGAGATGAGGCTGAAGCTGGGAGAGACCGAATTACAGATCGTCTCATGGGCCCTGCTCTACCCTGTAGGCAGTGGGGATCCGTTAATACTTTTGAGCAAGAGAGAAACTCTGGTAAGACGTATTTTTACTCTAGCAATAGGGTGAAAGATAGAGATGGATCGGGCGGGGGGCAGGGTGGGGGAGGCCACAAAGAGAGAGACCGTTGGAACAGTCCAAACAAGAGAAGATGAGGCGCCTCCTAACTACAGCTGAGCGGGCTGTCCTTCACATCACCACCTTATATACCATGTAGATTCAGTGTCACAGCCTCAGCTGGGCCCGGAAGGCCACTCCCAGCCCCATATTCAGGAAGCATCAGCAAGGATACAACCTGGATGCCTACGCTTCCCCAAGAACTGGGATGACATTGGTGAGAAGGGGTCAGTCATACCAAGACTCTGATAGCCTCCAGGTTGGCAGAGCTCACGGTGAGTGACAGACTTGGGTTAGAATCCCAGAGGTGTCCCCAAACCTAACTGGCCAGCTCTTGCTTCCTTTTTTCGTGTTCCTAGGGTACTCAATGCTCCCTTCGCCTCCATTCATTTATTCATTTGCTCAGTAAACATTTATTGAGCGGCTACTATATGCCAGACACTGCCTGATTCTAGAAGTGCACAGTGTAGAGGAGAGTAGAGACATCCAAATAAAAACTTTCCAAAAGAAAAGTAATATAACCATGTACAAAGTGCCCAAGTAAGAAAACATCCCATACTGGGGCACCTGGGTGGCTAGTCGGTTAGGTGTCCGACTTCGGCTCAGGTCATGATCTCACGGTTTGTGAGTTTGAGCCCCGTGTCTGGCTCTGTGCTCAGAGCCTGGAGCCTGCTTTGGATTCTGTATCTCCCTCTCTCTCTCTCTGCCCCTCCCTTGCTCGTGTTCTCTCTCTCTCAAAAATAAATAAACATAAATAAATTTTAAAAAGTCCAGTACTACCTAGAGGAGCAAATCGCAGAAGGCATTAATGCGTCAGGCTGAGGTGTTTCACCTTCTACCCTTCCTACTCAAAGAGTGGTCCTCAGATAGCAGCACTGGATTCTGTTTGTTCTGCCCCAATTTAAATGTGATTATGAATTACCTGGGGAGCTTCTGCTGCAATGGGTCAGAGATGGAACCTAGAATTCTGCATTTTTTAAGGTTTTTCAATTTATTATTTTGGGAGAGACAGAGGGAGCACGAGTGGGGGAGGGGCAGAGAAAGAGGGAGAATCTCAGTTCCTGGTCCTCGGGAGCCCAGCTGGAATGAAGAAGCTCAGGCCAGTTGGGAGCAAAAAAAAAAAAAAAAAAAAAAAAAAAACCCCGGGGGGGGGGGGGCNAAACTCAGGAAACCGTGAGCTCATGACCTGAGCCAAAATCAAGAGTTGGGGCTTCACCAACTGAGCCACCCAGGTGCCCCTAGAATTCTGCATATTTAACGAGGTCCTCAGTAAGGCAGGTGCTCCTAGGGCAGGGACCACACTTTCAGTAGCAAGTCTGCGTCTAGACGGTGACAGTCCGCAGGAGTGTCCGCAGAAGGCACAGTGACGATCTGTAATCCCATCTCCCTTCGCCTGACAGCGGGGCGCTGGGGGCCTGAGCGGCAGGTGGACCTGGAGCGCTTTGACCCAGAGCGCTTCTTCGGGATCCTGCTCAGGCAGTCTCACTCGGTGACAACCAAACTCGGCCAGACCAAGGAGGAGGTAAGTAAGTGGGAGCAGCTGGAGAAGAGAGTGGGGCTGGAAACGGATTCATCTCGGAAGGGAGCTAGTTACAGGACGCAGGGCCTGAAGAAATCCTCCATCTATCCGTAAGGAATCAGGGAAACGGGGGAAATAGAAGGGAAGGGAAATAGAAGATTTAGGTTGAATTTGGGGCTGATTTGATGAGACTCTGGAGGCCTCAGATCAGTGATGGGGAACCTATTAGGGCCACTTATGGAGTCTCTCCCATCCCCATTCCTGGTCCTCGGGAGCCCAGCTGGAATGAACAAGCTCAGGCCAGTTGGGAGCAAAAAAAACAAAAAAAGAGAGAGAACACGCTGGTCGGCGGGTCTGTGCGTGCGGGGACCTGCCTGGGCGGGTCTTCATTCCTCCCGAGGGTCTCGGTCTCGGGCACGGCGTGCTGTGGCGCCCTTCCACCAACCGGCGGCAGAGGGCGCTGTGACCAAAGCAATGAAAGCGTCCGCGTGGCTTCTGGAGCAAGTTCACAGGTGAACCCCGCCCTCTCGCACAGCTCAAACTCCTCTGCCGCGGACTCCTGAGCGAAGCCCGTTCTCTCCGGCAGCTGTGGGGTGCTGAGCGTCGCATCCCAGCCTCCACCGGCCAGCTTCTGGGGAGCCCCCCGAGCGAGCTGCAACAGGTCGGGCTGTGCTCACACCTTCCGGTCCGGTCCCTGTGCCCCAATGGGATTCTCTGGTCTCCCTGACCCCAGGCTCTCCTTTNTTTCTCACCCCTTTGCCACTGCTGCAGGGCCTGCCCAGAATGTTCTGGAGCGTTCTGTTCTGGAGCGTTCTGGAGCGTTCAGGGCAAGCTAGGGGCACGGCTCCTGGGCTGCTGTCCTGGCGTCGGCAGCCCTGAGGGCAAGCAGGCAGGGGTGTCTCTGACCCCAGGCTGCTGAAGCGGCTGCCAGGGCGGCGGCGGCGGAGGCCGAGCGCAGGGGGCGCCTGGCGGGCCCATACGCAGCAAGCCTCGGTCACCAGCTGAGGCTCCTGCGCCGAGACCTCCGCGCCAGGAAGGAGCAGTGGGCCTCCTTCTGCTCCGCGCTGACGGCTGCTCGGCGGCTGCTGAAGGCGCAGGCGGGCTCCGGGCCCGCCAGGTCCTCCCGGGCTGGGCCGAACCCCGCAGGGTGTGTGTCCGCGGAGTGGGAGGCGGGCGGGCGCGGGGAGAGCTGCCCTGGGGTGGAGCGAGGACGGCTGCGGGGGTGCGCTCCCCGTCCCTGACTGCCCTTCCCCTGAGAGCCCCCACGCCCCGTGCCCCGCAGGGGGGTCCCCCGGCTGGAGGCCGTGCTGAGCTGCCTGTCCCGGGCTGTGCAGCAGGAGGGCCGCCGCCTGAAGGCCTGGGGCGTCCTGGGCACCGGCACGGGGGCAGAGCTGCTGCGGCCAGGTAGGCCCCCTCCGCCTCCGGCGGGCCCCCTGGAAACCTGGCCCTGCATCCCGGGTGGGCGGCGGGCCCTGCAGAAGCGAGGTCCCTCCCCTAAGACACCCTGCAAGGGAGGAGGGGAGGGGGCGGGCAAAGCAAAGTGGAAACCCCCAGGGTGGGGAGGGACTTCCTGGGCAGCGCCCCGGCTGCTGCAGAAGGAGCCTCAGAAACGGGAAGAACGGGGGAGGAGGAAACCGGCGAGGCTGCCACAAAGCATAGCTTTACACCTAAGGGAGCACCTCCTCCTGAGAGCGAAGGCCTGACACGGGGGTGCAAAAGCCACATTTGCAAAATGCTGGGCTTGCCTGGAAGCAAAGAGTGGGGAAAGGGTCCGGGCGGGTTCTCTGTGGGCACAGCTGAGTTCTGGGAGCCCCCAGCCCCCTCCCCTCAGGTCACCCCATAGGCTGTCAAGACCATTTTCCCAAAGTCCCTCCAGGCACTGGCAGCCACCATGCCGCGTCTTCCCCTGCCCGCCGGGAGCACTTGCTACTGTGCTGTGCGTGGTACCAGCTCCTGGCCGGCCCCAGCCCAGGGAGCCCCCTCCTGCCCTCTGGGCCTCACGCCCAGGGCTGAGCAGCTGTTTGATTCCCCGCAGCCTCAGCAGGCCCTCAAGGGGGCGCCGATGACATCCATGTGGATCCCGTCACCAAGCTGATGGTCCCAGGCCCCAACTGTGCAATGCTTCCCGCCAGTGGCCATGCTGGGTCCATACCCGCTGGCTACTTCGTCCACCCTGACACCGGGAGGGTGCTGCCCGAGGCTGGAAACCTGGGGTACGATCTGCAGAGAGCTGCCCTGGTGCCCACCACTGACTTCGGTTCCGGTGAGACCCTGACCGCGAAGCAGCGCCCGCTCAGCCCGGGGCTGCTGGGACCCTCTGGAATGAACCCTCAGGGGGCACAGGGCAGGGCGCAGGGCTCTGTCCTTGCACAGTGAGGTATGATGACGAGCAGCGTGGTGAAGCCTCCTCCCCCTCCTCACTTGAGCATTCTGGCTGCAGGGGGTGCAGGTTGGAGAGGGCAGCTAGGCTCCGCAGGGCTGGGGCGGGGAGGCCGGCACGTCAGCAGGACCACCACCTCCCTGCCTCCCTGTCCAGGTGGCGTCCGAACGTCCGAAGCTGCCATCNACGAAGGACGTCACAGCTGGGGGCTGTCATGACAGACCCCGCCACTGGCATCGAGGTGCCCGTGCTGGCTGTGACTCTGCACCCTCACACGAGGCAGTGGCTCGCTCTTGGGGGCACATACTGCAACCCGCTCACCAAGACCTTGGCCCCTCTAGAGCTGGGGGGCCCCATGGAGGATCCAGTCACCGGAGGCATCTGGCCGATCCTGGGAGTCGGGCTGGACGAAGACACAGGTGTGCTGGCTGGCAGGCTCGGTGCTGTGCCTTCAGCCTCTCCTGTCCTCCCCTGGCCCCCCAACCCCCCCANCCCCGCTTTCCACCCTTCCTCCTCACTCTGCTCTTCCCCACCTTCGTGCTGCGTCCCCTTCCCCATCTCCAGCGCAGGTGTCTGGGGAGGAAGGAGACCCGCGCTGGCTCTGCGGTAAAAGTAAAGGGAGGTTTTCAACCACGAGGGGGCGTTTCCTCCTCCCCCCACCGTCTGTACCCCTCGGGCCTCTTCCCCTCCCCCACCGTCTGGTCCCCCACGCCAGTCGCTTACTGTCTGCAGGCCCTGGCTCTCCTTCATGCCTCCTCCCCCTGCGTCTCCGTTCTGACCCCCTCCTCCCTCACTCTCTGGGGTTCCAGGTCAGGTGCTTGCACTGGGCGGGCTGCGAGACGCCTCGGGGAACCTTATGTTGCCTGGCGACAGCTTTGAGGAGCCACTGAGCAGGAAGACAGTCCTGCTGCAGGGAGCTGCTCGACAGGAGGGCCGGACAGTGCCCCACACGGGAGGATCACAGGCCCTGCTGGACGCCAATGTGCTGGTGGCCCAGAGGCGGGTGCTTGCTGTGCTCCGGAGCTACCAGGAGAGGCCAGGGTCAAGGACACAGGAGCTTCTGGAGGCTGCCATCAAGGACATGAGACAGGCACTGGCCTTGAATCTGCACCAGGTCCTGCAGCAGGCCCGGAGACTGCAGCGGCAGCTGGAGACAGCGGATGGCATCGCGGCCAGCGGAGGAAGGATAGGTACCTGTTGACCTTGACCTGGGCTCTCAGGCCCTGCAATCCCAGGTCCAGGATGACCTGGTGCTTCGATGCTCTCATCTCATTAGCTCAGGGACAGGACCGCAGCCTCACGGGTCACGTACACACAGGACCAAGGGAAGAGAGAAGGGACGTGATGACCTCATGCTCAACCCCATGAATGCTTGGCTTGAAATCTGCCCTCTCTTGCCAATCATGCTGGGTCTTTCGCTATGTTTGTAAAGTGTTTATTCTCCTGTTATTTCACAGGCCTCCTAACACCATAACGTGTTATGACACGCATTTTGCACTGAGGAGTCTGAGATTCAGAGTTTAGTGACTTGCCCAACCAGGGTCCTATTGCTAGTGAGCGGCACAGCCAGGCCTGGGTCCTTGCCGCCCCTCTCTCTTTCATTCAGCCACAACCTCCAACTTCCCATTCATAAACTCAGAAGAGGAGTCACCCATCGCCTCCACCTCCCTTCTACCTCTACTACTACTAGGATGAGGATGGGCAAGGAAAGGAAGTAGGAGGGACACAGGGGCGCCTGGGTGGCTCAGTCAGTTAAGCGTTGGACTTGGCTCAGGTCATGATCCCCAAGTTCGTGGGTTTGAATCCTGCGTTGGGCTCTGTGCTGACAGCTTGGAGCCTGATTCAGGTTTTGTGTCTCCCTCTCTCTGCCCCTACCCTGCTCATATTCTGTCTCTCTCTGTCTCAAAAATAAACAAACAGAAAAGGAAATAGGAGGGACATCTTCCTGGAGCTTATCTCACTCACTCTTTCTAGAAGCTTCTGCCTATGATGTGACAAAAAAGAACCAGGATTTGGGGTCAGAATTGACTCGAGTTTGAAGCTCTGTCTCACCATTTATTATGTTGACCTTAGTTTGGGCAAGTTCCTAAACCTCACTCTGCCTCTGTTTTAACATCTTTAAAGTGAGAATAAAAATAGTATATACTCCAGAGTTAGTTGTGCAACCAAATAAAATGTAATTTATGTGGACTTCTTAGTTCAGACTTCTAGTAGATAGAGGGTGCTCAAGAATATTTGTTTCTTTCTTCTACCTCTTTAGTGTGGCCTGAAAATTGTTCTCAGCTTCTCAAAAGTCCTGATGCCATGCATTCTGATTCAGAATGCTAAGCTGGGCCCCTGCCCTGCCCAGGGAAGCCTCTCTGTTTGAGCCTGGAACTTGACCCTCCACCCCCCTTCCTGCTCCCTCCCCTTGTGTCAGGAATGATGTGCTATCCTGGGACAGAGCTGTGGGCCCCAGCCGTGTATGGGATGGAGATCCCAGACGCCGAGGGCTCGGGGCTCATGGTGCCCGTCCTGGGCATGGAGACCGACAGGAATTCTGGTGATGCCACACCCTTGGCGGGTTCGATGGAAGATGCGGATGGCAAAGGTAGGAAGGAACTGGGGACCTGCGAAACCCCCGGTGGGACCAGAAATGTGACTTCTCCCTGGGAGAGAAAGCCCTAGAAAGCTTAGGAGGGGTACCCCCACCCATTTCCTCATGAACCCCGGGGCCTTTCCAATGCCTCCACTATGGCTGCTGGGACCCAAAATAAAGTGCTCAGAGAATCCAGAACCCCAGGACCACAGGTCATTTATCCCCCTCTGAGAAAATTGGGTCCTTTCCAAAACCAGCCCTTCAGAACCTCCCCCTCAGGGTCTGTGGTCTCCAGAAAGCCCTCCAATCCAGCTCAGAACCCCTCAAAGGGCAAAAGGGCTCCATTCCATCCATGTCTACCTCTTTCCATGACCACCCCTTCCTTCTTTCCCTCTTTCCCACAGGCCTTGTCCCAATCTCCATTGGGGCTCAAGCCATAGACCCTTTGACTGGGGAACCTGGTCCTGTCATAGGTGCTCAGAGGGACCCCTGCTCCGGAGTGGTGGTGCCTGTTGTCCAGGTGCTGGAGGCCCTGCCTCGGGGAGTGAGCGACCCCGGGCTGGTATGTAGGAGCGGTTTATGCTGTAATACACTGCTGTGTATTAAATACCCTCCATGTTCCAGGCACAGTGTTGGGTGTTGAGATCCAAAAAAACTAGTCAGGGCTCCTACCCTCAGGAAACCAGTGAGACTTCCCACCGTGATCAGGGTTTGTAAGGGCGTTAAGGGAGCCCGGAGCAGGGGCACCCAAATCACATGGAGGAGAGCTCAAGGCAGGCTTCCCTAAAAGGCCGCATTTGGGCTGAAAGCAGTAGGAGTCAGAAATGGCCCCAGGGGCCAGCAAGTACGAGGGTGGCAAGTGTGAGACCATGACTTTTTCCAGGAGGGTCAGGGAGGTGTTGGGGCCAAAGCAGCAGGGGTGGCTGGTGAGGAAGGCAGGAAAGGGGTCACGAATAACCCTGGGTGCCCAGCTGAGGCCCAGAAATAGGACTTTATCCTGAAAGCTGTGGGGAGCCATGGAAAGATTCTAAGTAGACGTGTGATATGATCAGATACAAATACTTTTTAAGACTCTTAAATTTGGAAAACTTGACACAATCCAAAAAAAATAAATTACTTGTAATCCTACATTTTTTAAAGTATGTACATGAAGAAGCACAAGACCCCTCCTCCTCATTCCTGGCACCCCATCTGCGTCAGCAGCCCCCCCTTCAGACACTACTCACCACACCCCCAGTCTCCCACCAAATGCAGCCACTATTAACAGGTTGGCACACCTCCTTCCAGACATCTTTATGTGTGGCTATGTATGCATATGTATAGTCAGCATTCTAGAAAGTTCCCTCTGGCAGCAGTGCAGAGGATGGATGGGAGCAGAGCCAGGCTGAAGCAGGAAACCCCATCAGGAGGTCATTGCAGTAACTCGGTCCTTGGCAGGCCTCCGCGAAAATGGAGGTGACTCAGGGTCCACCTGTCTGTTCTCGGCCCAGTTCATTTCAGGAACAAAGGTGGATATGTTGTAAAAGAGTCTCGTTAGAAGCAAAGACATTTTAATTCTAGCCCCCAACTCACAGTTTCACAAATGAGTATGAAGGGGTGATCTGAGGGGATGAGAACGATTTCCTGCTGCCATGCGCCCACCTGCCCTCCCGAGAGGAAGGTGGGAACGGGGGGCCAGGTGGCTCCAGAGAATCCAGGCATTAGAAGGAGCGAGGAGGAGGCTGGGAACTCGAAGAAGGAGCATGGGTATTATTTTTCCATCTACAACCAAGTCAGCCGCCTCACTAAGCTCAGCCATGGACCCCCAGGGGTGAGGGAGGCCTGTGTCTGGAGGAGCTCGGGGTTCCCAGCCAGACCCCGGGTCGGGAGGAGAAAGCGTGCCCGGGCCTCGAACAAGCTGGATGTTGCAGCCAGACGCCCTGGAGAAGGAGCGGAGAGCCCGGGAGCGGTACTGGTGCCTCCAGGAACAGGAAGAGGTGCGTCTGGCGGAACACCTGGGGCGCCTGAGCCAGGAGCTCCTCTCCACTCCGGGCAGAGGTGCCCAGCGACAGGTGAGGCCCAGAGGCGCCGCTGCACGGTCCCCACCCAGTCCTTCACCCGGACTACACAGGTTTCTCTTGTAAGTGTGAAGCCTTTGTCTCCCCTGCTGACGGAAAACATGGAACCCGTCTCAGGGCAGACAGAGTCCTGGGATCTTGGCTCCAGGCCTCAGACTCTGGTCACCGCTAAGTGTCTCCGGGAAGAGGCGGAGGAAGGGTAGCGCGGGGGGGCCCAGCCCAGAGCTCCTGCCGCCCTCTCGGACGCCCCTTTCTCTGTCCTTCCCGCCCTGTGTAGCTGAGGGCTGCCGCGGAGGCCTGTGCGGCGCTGGGGGCCCGCCGCCTACAGGAGACTCAGAGGAGAGCCGCAGCCCTGAGCGCACAGGGCGGCCCGGAGCGGGGCCTGCCGTCCCAAGGTGGGCCCGCGTCCCCAGAGCACAAATCTCCTGGGAGTGGGGAGTCCCTCCTGCCCTCTGAGCGTGCTCCCCTCCCAGGCTCCCAGCCAGGCCCTGGCTCTGACCTGGCAGGTCCGGTCAACCACGGTCTTTCCTTCCCCGTCCCCAGACGTGGCTGCCGTCCATGGCTCTTTTCTCTGCCCCCGCAGCAGACGGAGAGGAGGCGGAGCAGGAGGCACAGGTGGCTCTAGGCATGCACAGCGTCCTGCAGAGTCTAGGACACGCGGCAGAGAAACTCAGGCAAGCGGTGGGCCGTCTGCGGGGCCAGGAGGAGGAGGTGTGGCTACAGCAGCGTGGGGGTCAGAGCCCCCAGCCCCGGAACCATCTCAGGAAGGTGAGGCTCGGAGGCTGATGAGGGGACCCACGTACAACATGTACATCCTCCTGTGTCGCGAGATGCGGTTCTTCAGGGCAATGTAATACTCAGGGATAGAATAGGGGCCACCCCCCCCCCCCAGGAGCAGTGGATGGGCTGGGAGGGGAACAAGAAGAGAGACAAAAGCTCTATTTTCATTCGCGCGTTTCATTTCCTGTGCTCTAGGTGGTTCAGCATCTCTCTGATGAGTTTCAGGAGGTGCTAAGGGAGCGACAGAGCTTCCTGGAGAGAGCCCTCGGTCACTTGCAGTACCAGCGGGAACTGAGCCGCCTCCACCTCTTGCACACCCAGGTACGGACTCTGGACTCGACCAAGGAGATCTGCGTGTCCCGTTTGGTGGGGGCTTCAGAGAGAAGCTCCCAGAACGGCCACATGGGACAGGTGAGAGCCATGCGTGGAACGAGGTGCTGACTGTTCCGTCCTAGATTGTTGCCTCAGGAACACCTGCGTGTCTGGAGAATTACCCTGGAGACAGATTCTACGGAACAGTCACCGCTTCTCTAAGGGACCGGGCCTCTGCCTGCCCACTCTTGATCCCCTTCTTGAAGAGCCTCACTGCAGCACTAGTGGGAGCTCAAGGTTGTAGCCCAGGACCGGAGGATCAGGGGCCAGGAACAGGTAAGGCCGGCCCAACATTCACTCAGCTGCCAACGCTGATCGTGTTTTGATAACTTCTAAGAAACCATTAGGGCCTCCATACTGTTAAGAGTGTGGGTGCAGTACATTCTTCAGGAAGAATATAGAGAAACCCAATGTATTGGTTACATATTGCTGGGTAGTAGACTACCAGAACATTCTGTGGCTCAAAACCACAAACATTTATTATTTCTCAGTTACGGTGGGTCAAGAATCTGGGTGCAGCTTAGCTAGGGCCCAGTGGCTCAGGGTCTCATACAGGCTCCATCAAGGTGTTGGGCCAGAGCTGCAGTCATCTCCAGGTTCACCTGGGGAATCAGTTCCCTGCCACATGGACTTCATAGGACAGCTCACAACATGGCAGCTGGCTTCCTTCAGAGCAAGCAAGTGAGAAGGGGCGAACAAAATGGAAACCACAGTCTTTCTGTATCCGGATCTCATTACTTGAGCCATATTCTGTTCATTAGAAATGAATCACTCGATCCAACCCACACTCAAGGGCAAGGGATAACACAGGGCGTGGATACACATGGGGGAATCATGGGGCCATCTTACAGGCCATTTGTCAGTTGTAACACTACATCTGGCTCTTTCTTATTTCACCACAATCCTGTGCTCTTACTGCAACAGCTATCTGCCCCCTGTGCAGATGCAGATAAAGTTGACATCATGTGGACTTCACCACTCTTTTCTACCGTGAAGAAAGTAGACATCTGGTCCCAAGCCCACAAGGAAGAAGCTGAACTACAAGCACAAATGCATCACCAACAAGGTACCCCCTTTCCCTTTAGCTCCTGCTTGGAACTTTCACGGTGCACTGAATGTGTTGGATGGTGTGACCCCAAGAACTAGGAAAGTCAGAATCTTGCCTCACCAATCATCCCTTTCTCTTCACCCTCAACCTAAAATTCCCAAGGGATTTTTCCATATAAGGAATAACAATTAGGAGTCAAAGTCCCATTGTAATGTTAACACGGCCAGTTTCAAAAGGAAATTCCTAAAGGCCCCCTATCTTCCCACTAAGCACTGAATCTAAATCTTGGGATTTTACCCCATACTAGCCAGCCCCATGTTACAAGGAGTTAATAGAAAGTGTGAGACGCAGGGAAACAGGCAGAGGAGACAAAGAAAAGGAAGACCTTGCACCAAAAAGGGACTCCGGATCACTTTACCAATACCACCCCTTGACATTAGCAGTCAAAGGAAAATGTGGCCTGCCTTGCCCCGAAGAATTAGATCTGTTTCAACCCACTCAGCTCCCAAGTGGAAGAGGATTAAAAGGAAATACCTATGCCTTTCAGTTGACCACAATGCAGGCCATTGGTCAACACAATTCCGTAAACATCCTTGAATTTGACCAGGGTTCAGCAAACTAGGGCCCTCAGGCCAATTCCAGCCAGCTGTCTTGTTTCCTGTGACCCACAAGCTAAGAATAGTTTTACATTTGTAAATGATTGGGGTGGGGAAAGTCAAAAGAAGAATAACATCTTTACGTAGTGTTTTGCAATTTGTTGTGCAGTATCATCACTCTTCGGATGTTAGCTCCTTTAATCTTTACAACAACCCAGTGAAGTAGGTACTCTCACTCATTTTATAGATTGGGAAGCTGAGGCATCTCAATAGGTCAAGTGAGTTGTCAAAAATCATGTTGCTAACAAGGAGTTCAGCTGGAATTCAGTCCCATAGGCTGTGCTCTTAACCTGCTTCCCCATATGGAAAATTATCCAACACTATAAAAGCAGTGCCAAAAGGGAGATACAGGCAGTCCATTGTGGTGAGTCCCCAGGAGGACAGATCACTCTGTTTTAGAGAAGGAAGGGAAAGCACTGTGGGAGATGGAGGCCACACTTCAACCACGATGGGAACACTGAATTTGAGCCCCAATTTTGCCTCTTGGTCAGCGATGCCTAAAATATTTATTTTCGGACACTTTATAGAAAATGTTTGCTGACCCCAGAACTTGACCAATATTAGTATTAATTTCCCCTCTCTTTGAGGGAAAACTAAGAAGAGTGTAAACAGAGAGGTGGGTTCTCACCCACACTTGAACCTCCATTGTCTTACAATGGTACTGACTTTATGATGTTGAAAGCAATTTTACATGCATTGTCTTGTTTAGCCCTGGTAATTGAAACTCTAATTCTGTAAGATGGTGAAAGATTATTAACGTATATTTTATAGATGAAAAAGCTGATGTTCAAAGAAGTTTAGTGTCTTTCCCAGGGTCTTCCAAAACCTGGATCAGAACTCGGGTTTTCGGCTGCTAGCTCAGTACTCTTTCCTACGCCATGCTACCTAAGCTTTTTTTTCATTATCTTCTCAAAAATAAAGAGACCGTACAAAATGTTTAAAGACCCAAGGCCCATTAGAGGCAATTCTGTGAGGAAGTAAGATGATTTTGTTAATACGGCTAGCATTTACGGAGCGCTTACTGTGTGCCAGACCCAGTTCTGAGTACATTACATTTAGTGCTCCAAACAACCCTATGAAACAGTAGAAGAAAATTGGTTGCCATCTTTTGCAGATTCTCATTTTTTTTGTTGCTGTTCTGGCACCTCTGTTCCTATTGCTTTTCCATGAAAATGGACAATTGGATCTGAGGCACAGTGCACATATATGACGTGGGTGGATGGATCAATCGATGCAAATACATGTTTTCCTAAGCTGAACTGTGTTGTTGTTGCTCTTATGAAAATACTGTCATTACTGGACACAAAAATCAGTGAAGTCATTACTGTTTTCTCTTTATCTCTGTAGCCCCAGAAAGCTCTTTGCAGGATGCCCCGAAACCTCAGATAATGCACAAAGAAGAGCTTATCACCGTGCAAGCCACAGACCTTTCTGCCAGGGAGTTTGTGGTTTACCAGTATGGCCTCTCCATCCTGGACCTCCTCATCCCCCAGCTGCAGGTACATCTGGGTTCCTGCCTCTCTGTGGAGCAGCCATCAGGCAGCCAAGATGGTCAAGGTGACCAGGGAGGAGGATTTCAGGCGGTAGACACACCTTAGGATTAAGCAGCTGGAATAGAGTACTTAGAGTCTCTCTTTTAAGGGGACTGATAGAAGTCATTTTACCAATCTACAGTCTAATGTCTCAAATGATGGTGAGTAGAATCAATTAAGCACTTTGTACATGCCAGAAAATGTTCTAATAACCTGCATGAACTAACTCATTTAATCATGAAAACCCTATGACATACTATCATTTTTTCTCATATTTTTGTTCAAGTATAATTAACATACAGTATTATGTTAGTTTCAGGTACACCTATAGTAATTCGACAATTCTCTACATGACTTAATGCTCATTGTGATAGGTATGCTCTTAATCCCCTTCACCAATTTTCCCCACCGCCGCCCGCACCTCCACTCTGGCAACCACCAGTTCTCTATATTTAAGAATTTGGTTTTTGGAGAGCCTGGATGGCTCAGTTGGTTAAGCTTCTGACTTTGGCTCAGGTCATGATCTCGCAGTTGGTGGGTTCAAGCCCCACATAAGGCTCTATACTGACAGCTCAGAGCCTGGAGCCTGCTTCAGATTATGTGTCTCCCTCTCTCTCTGCCCCTCCCCTACTTGCACTTTGTCTCTCTCAAAAATAAATAAACGTTAAAAATTTTTTTAAAGAATTTTTTTGGTCTGTCTCCTCTTTGTTTTGTTTCTTAAATTCCACTTATGAGTTAAATCATACGGTATTTGTCTGACTTATTTAACTTAGCATAACGCCCTCTAGGTCCTTCTATGTTGTCACAGATAGCAAGATTTCGTCCTTTTTTGTGGCTGAGTATTCTGCCATTATATGTCTATATCTATATCTATATCTGTATCTATATCTATATCTATATCTATATCTATATCTATATCTATATCTATATCTATATATCTACCACATCTCTTTTATCCAGTCATCTACTGATAGACACTGGGGTTGCTTCAGTATCTTGGCTATTATAAATAATGTTGGAATAAACCTAGGGATGGATATATTTTCTCAAATCAGTGTTTTCATTTTCTTTGGGTAAAAATCCAGTAGTAGAATTACTGGATCATATGGTAATTGTATTTTTTTAATGTTTTACTTATTTTGAGAGAGAGAAAGAGAGTATGCTATCAGAGAAGGAGCAGAGAGAGAGGGGGAGAGGGAGAGAGAATCCCAAGCAGGCTCCACACTCCGCACAGAGCCCAACGCTGGACTCGATCCCACAACCCTGGGATCATGACCTGAGCTGAAATCAAAAGTCAAACACTTAGCTAACTAAGCCACCCAGACACCCCAGTAATTTTATTTTTACTTTTTTGAGGAACCTTCATATTGTTTTCCACAGTGGATGCACCTGTTTGCTTTCCCACCAGTGGTGCACAAGGGTTCCTTTTCTCCATGTCCTCATCAACACCTGTTATTTCGTATGTTGTTGTTTTTTTATTTTAGCCATTCTGATAGGTGTGAAGTGATATCTCATTGCGGTTTTGATTTGCATTTTCCTGATGATGAATGATGTTGAGCATCTTTTCATGTGTCTGTTTGGCATCTGTATATCTTCCTTGGAGAAATATCTATTCATGTCCTCTGCCCATTTTCAATCAGATTGTGTGTGTGTGTGTGTGTGTGCGCGCGCACGTGTGTGTGTTTTGGTGTTGAGTTGTAATGAGTTCTTTATACATTTTGGATATTAACCCCTTATCAGAAACAAATATCATTTGCAAATATCTTCTCCCATTCAATAGGTTGCCTTTTGTTTTGTTGATGGTTTCCTTCACTTTGCAAAAACTTTTTATTTTGGGGTAGTCCCAATAGTTTAATTTTATTTTTGTTTCCCTTAACCTAGGAGACATACGTAGAAACTGTGTTGATGGTCAATATCAAAGAAATTACTGCCTATGTTTTTTTCTAGGAGTCTGTGATTTCAGCTCTCACGTTTAGATCTTTAGCCCATTTTGAGTTTATTTTTGTGTATGGTGTAAGAAAGTGGCCCATTTTCATTCTTGGACATGTGGCTGTCCAGTTTTCCAAACACATTTGTTAAAGAGGCCATCTTTTTCCCATTGTATACTCTTACCTCCTTTGTCATAAACTAATTGACCATAAAAGTATGGGTTTATTTCTGGACTCTCTATTCTGTTCCATTGATCTATGTGTCTCTTTTTGTGCCAATACCATACTGTTTTGATTACTACAGTTTTGTAGTATATCTTGAAATCTGGAATTGATATACTTCCAGTATTGTTTTTCTTTTTCAAGATTACTTTGACTATCCGAGGTTTCTTGTGGTCCCATATACATTTTAGGATTATTTGTGCTAGCTCTGTGAAAAATACTATTGGTATTTTGATTGGGATTGCATTAACTCTGTATATCGCTTTGGGTAATATGGAAATTTTAGCAGCATTTGTCCAATCCATGAGCATGGACTATCTTTCCATTCATTTGCATCATCTCCAATTTCCTTCATCAGTGTTTTATAGTTTTCAGAGTACAGATCTTTCACCTCCTTAGGTTAAGTTTATTCCTAAGTGTTTTACTATTTTCAGTGCAATTGTAAATGGGATTCTTTTCTTAATTTCTCTTTCCACTACTTCATTATTTGTTATAGAAATGGAACATATTTCTGTATATCAATTTTGTATCTTGTGAGTTTACTGAATTCATGTATCAGTTTTAATAGTTTTTTAGTGGTGTCTTTTGGGTTTTCCATATATAGTATCACGTCACCTCCAAATAGTGAAAGCTTTACTTCTTCTTTACCAGTGGGATAAGTATTTCTTTTTCTCGTCTGATTGCTGTGGCTAGGATTTCCAGTGCTATGTTGAATACAAGTGATGGGAGTGGAGATCCTTGTCTTGTTCCTGATCTTAGAGGGAAAGCTCCAGTTTTTCCCCATTGGGTGTGATGTTAGCTGTGAGCTTTTTATAAACAGGCCTTACTATGCTGGGATATGTTCCCTCTAATCTACTTTGTTGAGGGTTTTTATCATGAATGGGTGTTGTACTTTGCCAAATGCTTTTTCTGCCTCTATTGAGATGATCACATGGTTTTTATCCTTTTTCTGTTAATGTGATGTATCTTGTTGATTGATTTATGAATATTGAACCACACTTGGCACCCCTGGAATAAATCTTACTTGATCATAGTGAGTGATTTTCTTTAATGTATTGTTGGATTCAGTTTCGTAATATTTTGTTGAGGATTTTTGCGTCTATGTTCAACAGAGATATTGGCATATAGTTGTTTTTTTTTTTGGGGGGGGGGTTGTAATATCTTTATCTGACATTGGTATCAGGATAATGCTGGCCTCATAGAATGAATTTGGAAGCTTTCCTTTCTCTTCTGTCTTTTGGAATAGTGTGATAATAGGTATTGCCTCTTCTTTAAATGTTTGGTAGAATTCATGCGTGAAGCCCTCTGGTCCTGGACTTTTATTTGTTGGGAGGGGTTTTTTTTTTTTTTTATTAACACTGATTCAGTTTTATTGCTAGTAATCAGTCTGTTAAAATTTTCTATTTCTCCCTGTTGAAGTTTTGGAAGATTATATGTTTCTAGGAATTTATCCATTTCTTCTAGGTTGTCCAATCTGTGGGCTTGTAAGTTTTCATAATATTCTCTTATAATCCTTTGTATTTCTGTGAAGTAGGTTGTTGTTTCTCCTCCTTTATTTATTTGAGTCATTTTTCTCCCTCTCCCTTCCCCTCTCCCTCCTCCTTCCCTCCCTCTCCCCCCACCTCCATCTCCATCTCTCTCTATATATTTTATGAGTCTGGCTAAAGGTTTATCAATTTTATTGATATTTTCAAAGAACCAGATCCTCAGTTCATTGATCTGTTCTAATTTTTTAGTCTCTATATTTCATTTATTTCTACTCGAATATTTATTTTTCCTTACTTCCACTGGCTTTGGGCTTGTTTGTTCTTCTTTTTAAAGCTCCTTTATTTGTAAGGTTAAGCTGTTTGGGATTTTTCTTGCTTCTTGAGTGAGGCTTGTATTGCTATAGTCCTTCCTTTTACAACAGCTTTTGCTGCATTCCAACGATTTGAGACCATTGTGTTTTCATTTTCATTTGTCTCCATATTTTTATATTTCTTCTTTTATGTGTTGGCTAATTTATTGTTTAGCAGCATTTTATTTAGCCTCCATTTAGTTGTGTTCTTTCTAGATTTTTTCTTGTGATTGATTTCTAGTTTCATCCCATTGTGGTTAGAAAATATTCATGCTATGATCTCAATCTTTTTAAATTTTTTTGAGACTTATTTTGTGGCCTAACACGTGATCTATTTTGGAAAATATTCCGTTTGCACTTGAAAATAATCTGTATTCCACTGTTTTGAGATGAAATATTCTGAATGTATTTGTTAGATCCATCTGGTCCAATGTGTGATTCAAAGCCACTATTTCCTTAATGGTTTTCTGTCTAAATGATCTATTTATTGCTATAAGTGAGGTGGTAAAGTCCCCTACTGTTATTATATTACTATTGATTTTTTTCCTTTATGTCTGTTAATAGTTGTTTTATGTATTTTGGTGCTTTCATTTTGGGTGCATAAATATTTACAGTTGCTATATATCCTTGTTGGGTTATTCCCTTCGTCGTTAGGTAGTACTCTTCTTTGTCTCATGTTATAGTTTTTGTTTTAACATCTATTTTGTCCAATAGAAGTATTACTACCTTAGCTTCTTTTTGCTTCTATTTGCGTGATAAGAGTTTTTCCATACCTTTACTTTCAATCTGTGTCTTTAGGGCAAAGTGAGTCTCTTGTAGGCAGCATATAGATGGGTCTTGCTTTGTATCCATTCAGTCAAGCTCTGTCTTTTGACTGGTACATTTAGTCTATTTACATTCAAAGTAATTATGGAGGGTATACAAGTGGCTGTGTTCTCCTGTTAGAATGTCCAAAGTAATTATTGATAAGTATGTACTTTTGCCATTTTGTTAGTTGTTTTATGATTGTTTTGTAGTTCTTCTCTGTTCCTTTCTTCTCTTACTCCCTTCCCTTGGTTTAGTGACTTTCTTTAGTGATGTGCTTAGACTCCTTCCTCTTCATTTTTTGCCCATCTATTATAGGTTTTTGATTTGTGGCTACTATTAGGTTGATATATAACATCCTATGTAGATAGCAGTCCATATTAAGTTGATGATCACTTACATTTGAACCTATTCTAAAAGCACTAAAATTATACTTCCCTCCTTCACATTTTACCTATACGATGCCATACTTTACATCCTTTTATGTTGTGAATACTGTGACTGATTTTTATAGATATAATTGATTTTACTGCTCTTGTGCTTTAACCTCCATACCAGTTTTGTAAGTGATTAATCTGTTTTTATCATGTTTGTATTTACCTGTGACATTTTTTCTTTCCTAAATTTTTTACTCCTGATTATGGCCTTTTGTTTCCACTCAAAAATTCCCTTTAATGTTTGTTGTAAGGCTGATTTAGTGGTGATGAACTCCCTTTACTTTTGTTTTTCTTGGAAACTGTTTATCTCTCCTTTCTTTCTGAATTGTAGCATAGCTAGATAGAATATTCTTTGTTGCAGGTTTTTCCTTTTTAGCCCTTTGAATATATCCTGCCACTCCCTTCTGGCCTGCAAAGCTTCTGCTGAAAAATCCACTCATAGCCTTATGGGGTTTCCCTTGTATGTAATGATTTTATTCTCTCTTGCTGCTTTTAAAATTATCACTACTGTTTCCCATGTTAATTATTATGTGTCTTGGTGTGGACTTCCTTGAACGGATTTCACTGGGGCTTTCTTTGTCCACTGGGTCTCAATATCTGTTTCTTTCCCCATCTAAGGGACATTTACAGCTATTATTTCTTCTAATAAGTTTTCTCCCACTTGCTCTCTGTCTTCTCCTTTGGAATCCCTACGATGGGAATATTAGTACACCTGATGGTGTCACTGAGTCCCTCTAACCTCTTTTCTTTTTTTTGTTCCTGTTGAGCTTGTTCACGTGTCATTACCGTCTTCTAGCTCACTGATCCGTTCTCCTGCATCCTCTAATCTGTTCTTGATTTCTTCCAGTATATTTTCAATTCTAGCTATTGAGTTATTCTTCTATTATTGGTTCTTTTCTCTATTTTCCATGTCTTTGTTGAAGGTCTCACTGAGACCCTCCACTGTTTTCTCATGTCCAGTAAGTATCTTTATGACCATTCCTTTGAATTCTCTATCAGGTACATTGCTTATCTTCATTTCGTTGAGCTCTTTGCTGTGATTTTTGTCCTGTTCTTTCATTTGGGACATACTCCTTGGTCTCCTCATTTTGTCTAATTTTGTGTTGGTTTCTATGTGTTAGGAAAGTCAGCTGAGTCTCCTGCTCTTGAAAGTAGTGGCCACATGAAGAAGTCCTGTAGTGCCCTAGCGTACAATGCCCCTGCTTAGCAGACCGATACTTCAGTAGTATCTCCTACGTATGTTGTGTGCACCTTACTGTTGCCACTGAAATGTGTTTGCTTTCAGTCCAGTCAGCTCCAATGACCCACTTTGCCTATTGTGGGCAGGGTTTGGTCCCTGTTCTCTTTTTTTTTTTTTTTTTTTTATTTTTATTTATTTCTAGGAGAGAGAGAGAGACAGTATGAGCAGCAGGGGAGGGTCAGAGAGAGAGGGAGTCACAGACTGAAACAGGCTCCAGGCTCTGAGCGGGAAGTCAGCACAGAGCCCGACGTGGGGCTCGAACCCATGAACCGTGAGATCATGACCCAAGTGAAAGTCGGACGCCTAACCGACTAAGCCACCCAGGCGCCTCAAGGTCCCTGTACTCTTAAGGGGCCAGTCTGGGGCCACTGTGTGCTTACAGTTGTATCCGACCAGATGCCTGCCCTCGGCACATGTGCCAAGGCTTTAGTCACACTTAACTGCTTTCCCTGTGTTGTCCCTTGAGAGCCTTTTGTTGGTTGGTGAGGCCTGCAGTCAGACCATGTGTCTTCCCCCGGTCCCTCTGTTAGGGTTGCAGTGACCCTGAACTACAGGGCTCTCTCCTTGTACTGCCCACTGTGAGATTTTTGTTGGTAGGTGGGATTAGCAGTCATTTGAGACGTCTGCTCCCAACCCATTGCTGCGGCTGCAGTTGAATGGGTGTGTGTGGTTATCTCCCCGTTTCACTGGGGGTTTGGTTCCCAACCTTGTCTCCACCCCTCCTACCTTTTTTGATGTGGCCTCCTCTCTATGACTAACTGTGAAGAGTCTGCTCGACCAGTGTTCAGGTCATTTTCTGGGTCAGCTGCACTGATATGGCTGTTATCTACGTATATCAATGGGACGAGGAGACCTTAGGATCCTCCCACTCTGTCATCTTCCCAGGCTCCTATATCTATTTATTTCCTCATTTTAAAACTAAGGTGGGAAAATGCAAAGTGGTTGATTTAACTTACCCAGGACCACACAACCAAAAGGGTAGAGCCAGGTGAGGAATGAGGCATTGCGCTTCAGAGCCCCCATGCTTGACCGCCACACTTGATTTAGGAAAGTAGTAAGTTAATGCTTATAATTAGCATAAATATCAAACACAGAAATACTCTTTCCACTTTTTTGTAGTGTCTACTGAATCTCCTTATCCTGTTACAATTTAAACTGATGTTCCAATGCCTTTACTTCCCATTAATTTCGTTGGTGCTGCGGAGCTGAGCCACATGAGAATTTTTTAGCAAGAGGATGGGTTTTGGTTTTGATTTTGTTTCTTATTCTTTTCAGGCTCCTGAAATCACCCTGCGGATTGCTTCTCATCTTCCTGCTGCAGAAGCCTCAGACAATGACTTCGAAGGCTCCTTCTTCTTTCAGGTGCTTCAAATTCAGTCCCAGATGCGGGTTTGTAGAATTCTAGGGTCCAAAGAGATAGAAGCAAAGAGAACAAATGTTACAAAACATTTTTCTCTCTCAAGTCCTGACATATTTTATCCCTCTTGGCCATAAGTCATTTAGTAAGGCATAATAAATGTCACCACGGAAAAGCTTTCTTTTAATTAGTGAAATGAATATGTCTCGGCTTGAGCCCAGAGAATCATAAGGGCCTTGTGCCCGTTGATGAATCTCTGTCATCAGAGTTGGTGGTTCCAGACTGGTGTTTCCCATAAGAGTAATGGTTCCAGCTTCTGCAAACCCTGCACAGTCAGCATCTTTCCACAGAAAGGGATTGAAACTGTTCCTGTACTTGCAGTTCCTTGAGTATGTAGGATTGGCAGTGCCTTTGCGGCAGCCCTGAGCCAGTGTACACAGACCTTAAACGCTGACAACAGTTCATTGGTAAACAATGATTATGAGAGGGGGCACTGCTAACCAATGCTAGAGGACCAGGATACAGTTCACACTTGACCAGCTGATTGTTGGGGAATTTAATAAGACCAGAAAGAACTCATACGGTGTACCCTCCAGGCATCATTTCACTTGATCCTCAAAACAGTCTATGATGTAGGCAAGAATTTAATCCCATTTTCCTGATGAGGAAACAAACTCAGGATTCACTGAGTACTGGAGTCCTGTCTGTCAAGCATTTGACCACGTACCTTACATGCATTATATCATTTACAGTTTATAACAACCCAACCCAATGGGTGGGTATTCTTATTATCTCCATTTTATGATTTAAGAGGTTGAGACCCATTGAGGCCAAGTGACTCTCCCAACATCACAGTGTTAGCAAGAGTTTAAACTCAAATCCAGGTGTGTTTGAACACCAGACTCCTTGTGTAACCTCTATTCTGTGCTGTCCCCCAGAGCTCATTCCAGGGACAGATTTCAAGACTATCTGACTCCAAATTACTTAATGCTTTTCCAAGCCAACCTATTGCCTGAACAAGGGAGTTGTTTCAAGTCAGTTAGACAAGACAGGATATTTGAGAACCTGATTACAATAAGGGCCGAAAAGACAAAGTAATTCAGAGAGCCTTTTAAGGCATTGATTCTCAAACAGGTCCTCGGACCCTGTGCATCAACCACCTGGGGAGCTTGGTAAAAAATGGAAATGCCAAGGTTTTCCCTAAACTAGCCCACAGAACCAGATATTCTGGGATGGGCCCAGAGAAGAGTATCACTCCCTTGTGATTCTTATCCACACATAAAGTTTGAGAACCACTACTTAAGGGAACAGTGTTTGGAGGACAATTGATTTAAAAAAAAAAAAAAACAGATGCTAACACTTTATTTCCTGTATGATGGGTGTAGCAAAAAATAGGGAGACAGTGGGGAACATGATTTATTCAGGGAGTTAAACTAAAGCAATAGTTTTCACCTTGTCATCAGTAAATATCCATTAAGCCCAGGGAATCTCTGACTTTATGATTTCAAAAGTTACTTTGGAGCACATAAAACCAGGAAAAGAAAGAGGTGGAGATGTTCCCTGAGGTTGACATCTCTGTGTTTGGGTATCTCCTCTACTAAGAGCGCCGAAAACATACTGTTTGTTGGGAGACAGTCTTTGGCATCTGTGGGAAGTTTCATTCTGCTGCTGATCCGCTGCCTGGCCCACATCGCTGCCAAGGACTTCCACCAGGACTCAAACCCTGCCTTTCTGAGGTCATTTTACAAGGTATTTCTAAAAACGCGCAGGGCTCGTTGCCTCTCTCCCAGAATAACAAATTCCTTAAGCTGTGCAACATTTCAAAGCTACTTAGAGGTCCCATTGTTGGCCTCTGGTTCCTACTGCCTGGCCAGGAAGAAGGTTTTCCTGAGCTAATTTCCTGTGGCAGCCTATAACAAACTGCTTGTGCCACTCTGTAAGAATTCAGAAAGAGGTGGCCTTCCTATGTGAGTGGCATCACAGCTTTCTGTGGTTTCCTTGCCAACACATAAGGCTTTCCAGAATTGCAAACGACAGTAATGACCCACGGTCAGGGCAAGTAAAGGTGATGGATATCAAACCCCATATTTCTTTCAGCAAAGAATATTTTGAAGCTTTAATAGTAATTATCTAGAATGGAACTGATCTGGCCATTTCCTTGACCAGGGCTTGCAGGCTTATTTCAGGGAAGCATTCTCTGTCACGCTGCAAATGTCAGCGGTTTCCTGGGACAGTAAGCTTGACCGAAGCATAAGTGCTCTTCTGCTGGAAGAGCAGCCCACCTCTGAGACAGGAAGAGATCTTCTCTCTAAACTCATTGAGAGGAAATGTGAGTCTCGCTTGGATCCAGAGTCATCGGAAGAGGTAACTAACCTTAACTGGCGTAGCACATGTTGGTTGAAGATTGACTTCTTCACGGAGTAAATGCCTCCATGTCTGACCTATTCAGATACTTCTGGCCTCCTCAGGTGGTACACTGCCTTGACACCCAGCCTGCTCCTCAAACCACGTACGACAATATATTTTTCTAATCCTGTGTTCTGCAAGGCTGACTGTAGGTATCTGGCTCTTTGATTGCAGGTGTGGCCCTGTAGTTACTTTGGTCCCACTAACCTATTTATCGATTTGCAGAATTCCTTCTATAAAATTCACCGTGACTCAATGACTAAATTTAGATGTCCAGGTGGTAGCTTATTTACCCAACTTACAGTGTGCTGTTTTCTATGCAAGCCTGACAGTGGTACTCTTACTATGTTATTTAAAGTGATTTTAGGAGAATATTATCATATTTAACTATTAAAAATACCACAAAGTCAAAAATCTGGGATCTTAAAATTGTCATCCTTCATCAGTTCATTCTTGAGTTGTATCTTTTTTGCATTATTCATATAAAACTTTATGAATTTCAAAGCATTTTTATGTATATGTTCTCTCGTATATTCTCTCTCAGCCAGCAATCCTGAGAATAGGTAGCTTACATGTTTTTAGTCACATTTTGTATTTAGGGAAATATTAAGCAATTTGCCCCAAATCATGAAGCTATTTGTAGTGGCAGATCTGAGATCAGACTCTAGATCTCCTGACTCCTAGTAAATGTTTCGTATACACCTGTCTATGATCAGATCCCCATTAGCTACCAAGGCAGAGATGTACTTTGTGGTTGCTGATGGTGATGGTGACCGTGGTCATCCAGACTCCAGAATCAATCCCACCCTAGCCCCGAAAGACCGCAGAGAATGCTCCGTTCTCTCTCCGCATTTAGCAGCAGCATCTGACACATCTAATGACTTTCTCCTCCTCAGTACAATCTTCACTTGGCTCCCAGGACACCAGAGTCCTCTGGTTCGCCCCTACCTTTCTGGCTGTTCCCTCTCAGTCTCCTTTGCTGATCCCGCCTCTCCTCCCTAGCCTGTTCATGTTGGAGGGCCAGGATTTATTCCTGTCCTTTTCTCTGTCTATATTTGCTCCCCTTAGGGATCTCATCCTATCTTCTAGCTTCAAACCCCATCCATATGTCAAGGACTCTCAAATTTTTATCTCCAGCCCCACCCAACTCACTAACTCAACTGCTTACGAGCCATCTTCACTCCCATGTCTGAGAAGCGTCTCAAATTCAACATGCCCCAAACCCATCTTCTGTCCAGACCTCCTCTACTAGAAACCTTTCCCATCTCAGTTGATGGCAACTGGTTTCTCAGGCCAAAGTCTTCCCTGAAACCTCTCTGTTACAAACACTCTGTTACAGTCCATCTGGAGATCCTGTCTCTCTCCCTGCAGAGTATATTCATAATATGACCACATCTCATTGCCTACAGTGCTACCAGCCTGGTGCACGTCCACCTCATCTCACCTGGATTACTGTAATGCTTACTAGCTGGTCTCCCTGATTCCGACCTGGCCTCTCCTCAGTCTGCCTCTCAGCACATTGGTCAGAGGGATCCTTTTCAAATGCAAATGATCTGCTCAAAATCCTGCTGTGGCTCGCCATCTCACTTAGAGTCAAAGCCAAGGAAGCCAAGTCCCCTTGTCTCTCACCCCCTCACCTGCTACTCTTCCCGTTGGTCAGTCGTGTCCAAACCACACTTTCTTCCTTGCTGTTCTTCACACACACCAGGTGCACTGCCTTCTGCCTGCGACAGCAGTGGTTCTCAACCACGAGAAATTGTATCCCCCACAGGACATTTGACAACGTCTGGAGACATTTCTGATTATCCTGCTCCAGGAAGGGGGCTACTGCTGTTACCTGGTGGAGAGAGGCCAGGGAAGCCCCTGAACAGCCTACCGTGCATAGCGCAGTCTCCACAACAAAGTATTATCCATCCCAAGATGTCAAGATGACCTGAGGTTGAGAGACCCTGGTCTAAGGAGTTAGAGCATGCCCAACTCCCTCACTCCTCCAGGACTTTGTTCAAGTGTCACCTTCCCAGTGAGCCCCACGCTGACCAGCCCATCTTCGTTTGCAACCCTCTTTCTTCCTGTTCATCAGCTTCTCCCTACTCGGCTCTGCTTTCCTTTCTCCTGTATCACTTCCTAACCTACTATGTAATTTACTTACTTAGTATCTTCTTTAATACATTTCTTCCCCTAATAGAACATAAGCTCCATGAGCGCAGAGATGTTTGTCTGTTTTGTTTCCTGATACAGCACATGTTCCAGGCTCAGAAGTAGACTTTTAATATATTTATTATATTAATGAACAGGTCTGTGTAGACCCTGCTGCTGTAAACTGAAACATCCCAATCTACCAGCGGTAACCCCAAGGCAGGGAGTAGCAGACATTTATCACGTACTTGCCATGTGCCAGCTGTTCTGCTGAGAGTTTTACACACATCACCTCATGTAATCTCCCCTATGCCCACAGAAGGTAGATGCCACTTTTATTCCTAACTTACAGATGAGAAAACTGAGGCTTAGGAGTGGTGAAAACTTGCCCACAACAGAGGTGGTCGTGGAGCTGGAATGCTAGTCCTCTGTCAACCACCATTTAGGGAGAGGTCTTGCTTTTATTTTAAAAGCAGAATCGTATGTACTGTGCTCAGATCCACAGTCTGGCTAAGAATATCCGAGAGTACTTAAAGGAGATGGGAGCAAAGCTATTAACTCTCTCCTCCACACTCTCCACAGTATATTAAGAAAAACAAGGATCTTCTCCTCTTCACCAACATGGAACATTTTCTAAAAAGCCTCCTTGCTGCTGAAAAACAGATCTCAAGAAAACAGAGAGATGAGAGTGAGGGCGAGGATGAGGTGAGATGGCCTTCTGATCTACAGCATTAAGACTACTGTGCTCAACACCTTGAAGCCCTTTATCATGTGTTTAAAGCCACATCTGTAATTGAAAGAGTCAGCAGAATGAAGATTGGAAATTAATGGTGGTATGAAAAGCTCCCCGATCACTTTATTTAGGAGTTTTCCCAGTACCAGAAGATGGCAGATCTTAGATCTCAGTTAGAAAGGAGCCAAGAGATCGCTCCCTTTACCTTCAGGTGGGTTGAGCCCTGAGAGCGGGACTGAGACTCAGACTTGCCCTGGTTCACCCAGCCAGACACGGGCAGGAAGTAACTAGAACTGGGTCCGTTGCCTTCTCATTCCGGGTGTCTCTTGTTACGCTTTATGATGCCTGCTGTTGTTGTATAAAAGGTTTTTGACTGTAAGCATGTAAAATCTCGTATCTTTAAAAACCAACAAGTATTTTGGTTCCAAATAACCAACACTAATACTTCATAAGGTATATGGATAGTTAGCAGAGAGAAAACCCCCAAGCATCTTCATTTTTTCATGCATAGTGACCTTGTATGTCAAGATCAAGATCAGAAACTAGCAAGCTGGAAAAATAACTGAACACTGACTCCAGCCCTGGGCTCCAATCCACTTTATTTAAAGTTATCACCTGTGTCTGGGGTGAAAGCTACATTTAAAACTACATTAAAATATAACACAGCTTTTAAAAGTGCATATATCATAAATCCACTCCTCTTGAATTGTCCAAAGGGAACATTTCCATATAACCAGCATCCACATCAAGAAAGAGAACATCAGTAGTTTCTCAGAAGTGCTCCCCATGTCCCTTCTGTCCAGTCACCTGCCCCCCAAGAGTAACTACTATCCTGACCTCATAAACTGTTTTGGCTTATTCGTGAACTTCACGTAAATAGAATCATAAAATATGAATTACTTTTGCTCAACATCATGTTTGTGAGGTTTATCCGTATTGTTGCCTGTAGCTGTAGTTTGTTGATTCTCTTTGCGCTAAAACATCCCATTGTATGGATATATCAAAATTTAGTCTTTCCAATACTAATGTGCCTGTAGGTATTTTCCAGCTTGGGGTTATTACAAATAGTCTTGTGTACCTTTTGGTGACTACATGTGACTATACCGTGTCAGGTATTACTTAGAGCTAGAAATTCTAGGTCTTGGGGTGTGGGTATGTTTGACTTTAGTCAAACTTCCAACTGGATGTCCAAAGTGATTGTCTAAATATATACTGCCAACGGAAGTGGATAAAAGTTCCAGGTGTCCTCCTTTTTTATCGGCACTTATTTTCCATCTTTTTTATTTTATGCATTCTTGCATTCTTCTGGGTATGTGGTGTTTTTGTTTTTGGTTTGTTTTTATTTTTTTTTTTAATTTTTTTTTAATGTTTTATTTATTTCTAGGAGAGAGAGAGACAGCGTGAGCAGGGGAGGGTTAGAGAGAGAGGGAGTCACAGACTGAAACAGGCTCCAGGCTCTGAGCCGGCAGTCAGCACAGAGCCCGACGTGGCGCTCGAACCCACGAACCGCGAGATCATGACCTAAGCGAAAGTCGGACGCTTAACCGACTAAGCCACCCAGGCGCCCCTGTTTTTGGTTTGTTTTTAGAGAGAAAGAGAGTGCACACATCAGGGAGAGGAACAGAGGGGGAATGCGAGAGAATCCTAAGGAGGCTCCACACTCAGCGCAGAGCCCAGCATAGGGCTTGATCCCATGACTCTGGGATCATGACCTGACCTGAAATCAAGAATCAGATGGTCAACTGACTGAGCCACCCATGCATGTGGTGTGTGGTTTTAATTTGCATTTTTCTGATGGCCATGAAAACTGAGCACCGTTCCTATGTTTATACACCATGTGAGTATCTTCTCTTGAGAAGTGACTATTCAAGTATTTTGCCCATTTTTCATTGGATTCCTGTTTAATTGATTTTTAGGAATTCTTTATTCTGTGGATTGCATTTTCATAAAAATAACTACAGGTGCTTCTTTTTCTGTTGTATTTTTAGATCTAGAAAGAAAATGGTGAGAACGTTTCAGTCTGCACGTTTAAAACATGTTAAATATGTAAATATAATATCTGATAAAGTTGATAAGAGAATTTTTTTAAATAATTATAACTTTCATGTGTAAATCACATACTCTTGGGTGGATATGTAACATAATAGATGTTACTATTTGAACATAGGATAACATGCTGACATTTACAATGTGACCAAAAAATCATTAGACCGCATGTCTTGTTAAAATATTCATTATTTAAAGATACTGACTGACCCTCTTTCTAGAGACGTCAATTTGTATATTTGTATATATGAGGGTGACTAACTTATCAGCCTAAAATTGTCTAAATTTTTGTGACTACTGAGTCATACAAAATAGTTAGGTATATTTGCACAATATTTGGTGAACTGGAATGAGAATTTGGAGATCTGGTGATAAGATACAGGCCATGTGGACTGCACAGAATTCACTTTGAAGGCTCTGGTTGGAACATCTCAGCTAAGCAGTCATCTGAAACTGAAGTTCAAGTGCTAATCAGGAGAGACACAACTGTCCCATGAATTCAGTGTAAGTCAACAATTCTTTTTCAAACACAAACTTCATACCAAAAGCCAGCTCAGAAGACAGATCCAATGACAGCAATTCAAGCTGCTCCTCACATGGATAATTCTCTTTATTGTACTCCAAGATGAGTAGCAAGGGATTTTTTTTTTTTTTAATGTAACAATTGTTAGTGAGTCTTTCAAGCAAAGTAACAAAATAGAAAGCTAGTCAAGAAAATTTAACACAGGGCAGCTGGGTGACTCAGTTGGTTAAGTGTCCAACTCTTGACTTCGGCTCAGGTCATGATCTCATGGTTCATGAGTTTGAGGCCCCCACTGGGCTCTGCACGGACAGTGCAAAGTCTTCTTGGGATTCTTTCTCTCCCTCTCTCTCTGCTTCTCTCCCACTCTCTCTCAAAAATAAACAAACATTTAAAAAATAAAATTAAAGATTTTAAAAATTTAAAAAAGGTGTATGATTAAGGCTTAACAAAGAGGTTTTTCTTTTTTAAATGTTTATGTTTATTTATTTTTGAGAGAGACCAGCAGAGCATGAGTAGGGGAGGGGCAGAGAGAGAGGGAGACAAATAATTCAAAGCAGGCTCCAGGCTCTAAGCTGTGAGCACAGAGCCCAACATGGGCCTCGAACCCACAAACTGTGAGATCATGACCTGAGCTGAAGTCTGGCACTCAACATACTGAGCCACCCAGGCACCCCTAACACAGAGTTTTAAATACAGCCATATGGAGAGCATCTCAGAGTCAAGTCACTGCACCCAACTCCTATATGTCTGCCATCTTATGCAGACAGTGAGTCCTTCTTTCTAAGCTGCTAGCAGCTGGTCACTCAGTCATCTCAAATACTCATTCAGTTTAAAGCATTAGCCATCAGGCAAAGTAAGTACCAAATTTGTCAGCCTTCAATCTGCTTCATTCGTTACCAGCTCAATTAAAATTGTCTACTGCCCTTGTAGCACAAATACCAGTAAAATGTAGTGCCGTAAGATTGGACTGTGAGGGAACCATTCTCCTGTCTCTTCCATGAACTGGCAATTCATAAACAAAGCACCCCCACCAAGTCCAAGTAGTTTCATAAGATTAAAAACTCCTCCAGTACATTGAGAAGGTAAATCTTACTTTGATATGATAAATATTGGGTGCATGTCCTCAAGAACTTTATTTAGCTCTTCACATAAATTACGAAATGCATTTCCCAAAAAGCAGAGTGAAGATGAATTAAGCCAGACACATAAGGCTATGTGTAGTTAGGCCAAGGGCCCAGGGCCTCTAAGACAGGTGACAAAGAAACAGTCTTGCAGAAATTAAAGATTTTTCCTCTATATTGCTCATTCTTGGCTGAGTGGGGCACCAGCCAGAACATGATCCTATTAACTTCCTGGCTGACTTCTCAGGCCTTCCATCTGATTCCATTATTAATACACTAACAGCTGCCAGCTTTTGGTAAGTGCCTGCTTTTTCATGGAAATGCCACAGATTACATGGCGGGGATCATCTCTTTTCTGCTGCATTATGTGCACTGTTTCTTTTAAACGTTTCCAGATTCTGATTATCTTCAAGGGATAATTTGTGTACAAACACATACACAGACCAGAAGGATAAGAAAACCTCAATAAATGCAGAAGCCATATGTTACCAAGTATTAACAAAAAGACCCCTTTTCAAAAAATCTAATGCTTAATTGTTCTAAGAATTATTTATTTCAAAAGTGGTACACAGACTTCTGCTTCCAGGAAAACGGAAGTCCCAAGTACACCTAAAATCCTTGGATATTATGTATAAAAACAAGAAGATTCTGAAAGGTATAGAGAAGAAAATAGACCAGCCAAGGACCTCAAAACCCGAGGCAGGATATGGTAGTAAATTCCAGCTTCTCTTTTCCAGAGAAGAGCTTCTCGTGTATTCCAGACTCGAATATGAAAAACCCAGCCATCCATGAACACCAATGGGCACAGACGAAAAAGCTCCCTCAAAGCCTGCTCTCTCTAACCAGACGACTAAGGAAAGGGCACCAGGCAGGACAGAAAACTTTTAGACAGTAACTCCTTCGCTCTAAGCAGACATCAAAAGGAAAACCTGGCTCCACCCACATCAGCAAAAGTTGAGTAAGAAATCTAAACTCCCCGGGCTGCCTGGGTGGCTCAGTGGGTTCAAGTCCCACGCACACCCCGCCCCAGGCTCTCTCTTATCAGCGAAGGACCACTTTAGATCCTCTGTCCCCCTCCCTCTCTGCTCCCTCTCTGGCTCATGTTCTCTCTCTTGCTCACTCTCTCTCAAAAATACAACAGTTTTTTTAAAAAAGAAATCTAAAATCCCACCCTTGCCAGGCTGTAATGAGGCACCCCAACCTCCTTCTGGGGTGTTTTCAGAGCACACCATGCAGAGAGCTAGGAATCTTCATCTTTTCATCCCTGCAGGACAGTAACAACCCCCCTCCACCCTACAGTGTCAGGAAAACCACCCAGGGAATCTGGAATCTACCAGCATCTGGTGTGTGGAGTCCCCTCGCCACCACCTACCTGCTCGAGTGGTATCAGCAAAGGTCAATTGGAGAGTCAGGACGTTCACCGCTGCCCATGGGTAAGGAGGCCACCCCCAGCAAAGCGTTCCTGCAGACCCCATGAGGAGCTTGAACTCCCACACGTGCCTAGCAGGTACAAGGAACCCCATCCTTAGGTAGCAGTGGGGAGCAAGTGGGGAACCTGGACTTTGCCCCCCCCCCCAGGCAGAAACAAGGCAGCACCCCCTGCTCCCTTCCATCGCCACCGCCACCCCTACCACTGGAATGATGTCAAAGGAACTCAGCTGAAACAAATTTTATATAAGGTCCCAAGTCGTCTGATGTGATAAAATGTACAGGTTTCAGGCAAAAACCATTTATCATAGTAAGAACCAGCTAGATTAAAAAAACCAAGTCGAAAAAAGACCATAAACAGATGCCAGCACCAAGATGACACAGATATTAGGATTCTAGGAAAAAATTTAAAGAAGCCATCACAGGGGCACCTGATGGCTCAATTGGTTAAGTGTCTGACTTCGGTTCAGGTCATGACCTTGCACTTCATGAGTTTGAGTCCCACATTGGGCTCTGTGCTGACAGCTCAGAGCCTGGAGCCTGCTTCGGATTCTGTGTCTGCCTCTCTCTCTCTGCCCCTCCCCCTCTTGAGCTCTGTTTCTCTCTCAAAAATAAACATATCGTAAAGTTTTTTAAAGCCATCATAAAAATGCTTCAACAAACAATTATGAACGTGCTTGAAACAAATGAAAAACAAAATCTGAGCAAAAAAACCACAAAGTCAGAGCAAAGAAACAGAAGACAAAAAAGAATCAAATGAAAATTTTAGAACTGAAAAATACAAAAATCAAAATAAAAAGCTCACCAGCTGGGCTCAACAGTAAAATAGAGGAAATGGAGAAAGTCAGTGGATTTTTAGACAGAATGATAAAAATTGCCAAATCTAAACAGCAGACAGGGAAAATACAGGACAAATGAATAGCTGTAGGAGCCTATGATACTATAACAAATGACCTAGCACTCAAGATATCAAACTTTCAGAAGGAGAAGAGAAAGGGGGCAGGTTGTAAAAGTACTCAAATAAGGCCAAAGACTCCCCAAATGTGGAAAGAAGCAAATTTACATATTCAAGGTCAATGAATCCCAAGCAGGATAAATAATTTTTTTTTAACAATCCACCCTAAGACACATCATAATGAAGCTTCCAAAAACTACAAGCAAAGAAAAAGGCTTGAAAGCAGCCAGAAAAAAATAAAAATTTAAAAATTTAAAAGAAAACACAGCTATAGAGGAAAAACTGTGAATCACAGCAGATTTCTCATTAGAAACCACAGAAGCCTGGAGGAAGAGGCACATTTTTTTAGTGCTGAAAGAAAAGAGCTCTGAGTCCAGAACCCCCAAGCCTGGCACCCACATGGAGAAAGGAGATCACCCATGCATTGCTGATGGGAATAAAAGATGTACAGTCATTCTGGAAAACAGCTTGGCAGTTTCTTGAAAAAAACACAACACAACTACCATGCAACCCAGCAATTATTCTCTCAGGCACTTATCCCAGAGAAATAAAAATTTATTCTAACACATTATGTAGATTAATGTTTATAGCAGTTTTAGTCATAATCTCCCAGACCAGAAACAACCCAGTTGTCATTGTTCGACATGAAAATGGTTAAATACGCTGTGGTATATCTATGCCGCGGAATACTAGTCACCAATAGTGAGGAACGAACAACTGCTTCATGCAACAATCTGGATGAACCTCTAGAGAACGAGGCGTAGTGAAGAAAGCCAGTCCCAAAAGGCTACCTACGGTATGATTCCATTTATAACATTCTGGAGATGACAAATTACAGAAACGGGGAACAGCTTAGTGGTGGCCAGGCGGATTAGGAAGGGCTGAGAGTGGGGGGAGGTGTGCGCAGCGCTGATAAGGCAACCCTGGGAATGTTCTGTATCCCAACTGCATCAGTGTCCCTATCTGCTTATAATGTTACAGTTTTGTAAAATGTTATCATTGGTGAAAACTAGGAAAAAGGCACATAGGACTCTCTAATTCTTAATAGCATGTGAACTATAGTCCTCTCAAAAAGTTTAATTAAAAAAAGTGGTATATACTCAGAAAATTTCAAAATGCAGATTAGGAAGATCTAATCTGGTTATTGTACTTATATACTAATAGAAACAGCATTCGTTTACATGGGGACTTTTCAACTATATTCACCAATTTTAATCAAAATATATATGGATTATTTAATGTTCCCTTATACCTTTGCTTCAGGGCCACATGGGAGGCTTTAAATAATTACACAGGGTTCTAAAGCTCACGGATGTCTCCCTCTCGTCCAATCCTAAATGATGACGGAATTGATTTCGTCTTGAGTACCAACTTGAAACAGTTCATTTTAACGGCTGTCTCTAGTACTTATGCCCAGAATTTTGAGGCCATCTCTGCACCCAGATAAGAATATTCTGATTATTTAGCAATGGCCATCATGGCATAGGGTGCAGAAGTTGTTACACACACACACACACACACACACACACGCGCGCGCGCACACATGCCACAGATTTATCATCTCTGTTGGCTGGAGGAAGTTAAAAAAAAACAAACAACCTTGGGGTACCTGGGTCACTCAGTTGGTTAAGCATCCAACTTCAGCTCAAGTCATTATCTCGGTTTGTGAGTCTGAGCCCTGCATCAGGCTCTGTGCTGACACCTCAGAGCCTGGAGCCTGCTTCAGATTCTGTGTCCCTCTCTCTGCCCCTCCCCTGCTCATGCTCTCTCTCTCAAAAATAAACAAACATTTAAAAAAAAAAAGCCTCACACACTTCAAGAGATGCTTTTTTAATAAAATCTTCTGTGTGAAGTTTCTTAGAAACCCATTCTTCCTAAGTATTAGGTTGTTTTACATATAATAACTATTTTTTAAATGTTTTTTATTTCTGAGAGAGAGAGAGAGACAGCGTGAGCAGGGGAGGGTCAGAGAGAGAGGGAGACACAGACTCTGAAACAGACTCCAGGCTCTGAACTGGCTGTCAGACGTGGGGCTCAAACCCATGAACCGTGAGATCATGACCTGAGCCGAGATTGGACGCTTAACCGACTGAGCCCCCCAGGCGCCCTGACATATAGTAACTATTTTATACGGTTTTCTTTCATTTTCCGGTCAAACTGTACATGTGAATAACTCCTGCAGAGTAAGTCAACTAATTGAAATCTGAAATAACGTTGCTGTGGAACTAATAGGCAGATACAAGGAAGACCGGACAAGACTAAGAATCAACTGGCACAAGGAAGACTTAAGACAATCATGGTTTTAAAAAGGAAAAAAAGATATTAAAGCAACCAGATACATAGTTATGACAAAGAGTAATGTTCCAGCATCGGGAGAGGTGGTATCCCTGAAATGGATGGACAAGGGAAGTATTACTATTGTAGAAGATTGCTCCAGAAAAGTGACATCTTCAGATGAGAAAGGGACACAATATTCTGGGAAAAAGTGATGTAGAAGGACTGATGGACTCGTGGACATAGATTTCCAAGATAGAGGAAAAGGTTCTCAGACTGGCAGTCAAAGGAGGTCACCGAAGATGTTGATGTGAGTGGTGGGGAGTTGGGGAAATCAAACTGGTCTCCGATTTCTCCATGCTATAGTGCCCAACACAGTTCCCTGTCAGGTTTATGGCGTTATAAGAGAAAAAAGGCATAACCTAAGAATTTAATACTCTTCCAACTTGTCCTTCAGGGAAAAAAAAAAAAATCAATGCTTTCTACAGCTTGCATAGCAACAAATAATATTGTATAAAATTGTAAAAGTTTTAAAGAGGATTCCAACCTCCTGGTATTGTCTTTTATTCCCCCATTTTTTTCATTAACTTCAGAGAAAACTTTTGGAAAATAAAAAATACTTTGTGGTAGACATTTATGAATATTTCACTTTGTTTCTCCATTTTGCTAAGATAACTAAAATTAAAAATTAAAATAGCTCCTAAAAATTAAGTAGCTCCTATAGCATGGTTCTATTAAATTGTGCATCAGTTCTTCTATCTGTATACGTATATAGGATGACTGGGAAAATGGTCACCATTTAATGTTAATATTGGTAGTTTCTGGCTGGATGGTAGGGATTTTTTTCGTGTGTGTTTGTGTGTGTGTGTTTGCATAGCTTGAATTTTAAGTTTATTTTAATTAGTTTGAATCCTTGTAATGACCAGGTGTCACTGTTATAAAAGTTCTAAGTAAATCTATTAAGAGTTTTAGAAATAGATCAAAATTTTTATAAGACACACAAGCAAGAGAGTTTTGTATCTTAAAGAGTAATTTTAAAACAAATTCCCAATGGCCTTGTGAAATAGAGCAGTGATGGCAGGCAACAAAATGGAACCAGGAGACTACATCATGAGGATCACACTTCCCGAGGTGAAGGTATATTTGTTTTCATGGCTAATGAAGAAACACATACTTGCAAAGCTTTCACGTGCGCGCGCGCGCGCACACACACACTGAACTAGAAAGTTATTAAAAACATAGTACGTTTATTTAAACTGTTACTTTTCATAATTCATTGAATCTTATCACAGGTCAATATCTTCATTCCATTACCTTACTGAGTACATTCATTAGTGTTACATAAAACTTCACAAAATTCAGAGTTAAAAGTATAGCTAAGAACACAGTCATGGTCTGCACAAGAGGATTCGCCATTCTGCCACTCTAGTCTCTGATGTGGTTATTTTTTGTTTTGTGGGCCTCTCAACCTTAGACTCCCTTTTGTTATCAAGGAAACGAAGCTGCTCCTCGGAGCTCCAGCCCACCAGGGCCCAGCCACTGCATTATCGGTTCGTATTGACCCAGTGGTACCTGTCCACCCGGTGCATAGCAGCAGGCCTCTGACGCTTACGGGATTTATGCAGCACATAAGCATTTCCCAGGAGGCCCGTACGGCCATCTGCCATATTCTTTTTGCGGGAGACATGGAACCAAGATTGAAAGGGCTGTTTCAAGTTTTCAACCTGAAAAAAGTATAAAAGTAGGTATGAAGATCATCTCTAAATTAATAAGCCAGACCTAAGTACTAAGTACTAAGCCAGACCAGTACTAAGTACAAACCCATGACTCAGAAGGTAAGCCTTTAGAAAGCAGAGTTCAAATGAATAGAAAACACAGCAGATAATCCAGTGGGAAGGGTTATAAAGTCAGGTCTTATCTTTTAAGAAAATTAAATCTTTAATACAACTAAAATACTTAAAAACACATCTTCAAATTTGTGTATATTCTTGGGTTTTCCTCTACCCCACCCTCCCTCACTGGCTTAACCCAAAACTGTCTAATCATGATCTCTAGGGCTAAGGCCTAGAAATATCCATTTTCAACATCCCAAATAACCAATATGGATGTTTTGCAGATCACATTCTCAAAGGACACTGCTCTGCAAAGTATATATCTGACTATTGGTCTGATCCCTAAACGGAAGGAAATCTTTCTAAGCATAAGCACAGAATTAAGGGCACATATTTCCTTGTATGATTTTAAACTTTTATACATATAGAACTATACAATAAACTGTATAGGTCAGAAACTGAACAAGCTATAGAAAAATATTTGCCAATAATATGAAAAGGGGTTCAATTATTTCTAACCTTTGAAGAGCCTGTAATAATACATTAAGACCTCAAATGATGTAAATAGGTAAAGAGAAAATTCATAAGACAGCAAGTACCCAAAACATTTGGGCACATGGAGATTTGTTTTTTAATGTTACTTAAATTAATAGTGTCTAGAACAGATAGCATCTTTAGTAAATTATTTTTAAATGAGAATAACAGACTTTCATCACATAGAGCTGGTTAGACTACAAATAAACTCTAGATGGTACTTTGGCCACATATTCACACCAGTAAAATGCCCATATGACCCAGTAATTCCATGTCTGAGAATCAAATCTCCAGACTAACTTAAAGTTCAGTTATCTCTACAACAGCTTTTTTTTTTTAACATCCTAACAATGTGGAAATAATCTAGATGACTGCCAGTAATAAATTGGTTAAGTAAGTTACAAGGGAAAAAGTAAATACTAAGATGTTATTTAAATTGTTTTAACATTACAACCTAAGTGATTAATTTCAGAAAACATAACAAGTATAGACAGTATCGATAGAGAGTCTGTCTAATGTTTTTCAAATTGTGGATTGCCACCATTTGTGAGTCATGAAATCAACTTAGGTGGTTGAAATCAACTTCGTAGGAAATATTGGGGGCATTATGCCAAGTAAGGGTAAGTATTATTTATTTAAACCTATTTCCAACATATAAATATGCTTATCTTTCTATGGGTTGTGGTTAAATACATATTAGATATATTTATATATATTTACACATATTATATATTAGATATTTTTTAAGAAAAACTGTTTTACATGTTGAGATTACAGAACTTTGACCATTTCTTAATATTACAAATTCCCTAATATGTTATTTTCTACTAGTAAGAAAGTTCACTAATTTTTAATACTTAACCATGAAGGAATTTGGACTAAAGGAAACTTATGTTCAAATAATACATAGCGAAACAGTCGTACAGAAGATTGCATAGCTCCTAAGCACTCTGCCAAGTAAAGAAATTACACAAGAAAACAAATTTCCCAGAAAGTAATGTGATTTTCATCTTTACAGTTTTGTTTTTTCTGTTTTCCATTCGTTTCTTTTCTTTCAGTGAACAAATTCTTTTTAGAATTAGGACCAAAAAAAAAAAAAAAAAGCATAGAGAACTGGACCGCACTCTACCTGATAAATACTCTTTGGATTGCTAACTTTAGGAATGATCTGAGGTTCTTTGTTACAACTTTCTTCATCAGAGGAAATGCCGGAGGCGTAGTCTAATGTAGCTCGATTAACAGCACAGCTGACCTGTTGGGAAAGCTCCCATTCCTCCCATCTGCCTTTAAAAGAAGCAATTGTAAATGGATGATTTTTCTCACCGTACCTAAGTAGGAAAAGAAAATTTAAGTATTAAGCATTCAAAATTCCACAAGTTTTTTTTTTAATCTCTAGCCTTTTCTACAGACTGCTCAACCAATCTGCAAAAAGTTATTTTAAGAAACAAATTGAAATGGCTTGAAGGCAAAGCAAACAAAGACATTGTGACCTTCAGCTTCCACAGAGCGTGGTCAGTGTGGGTATTCTGTAAAGGCTAGCTTGGTGAATTTCTCAGGCAAACATAAAAACTAGTCCCTTTTGATTCAACTAATGGACTGAATTTCAATTCCTCTCCCCTCTTGATGCTACCCGTAATACTTTGACCTTACAATCTACAGGTTGGCAGTAAGGTGCAGTGATTGAAGTCAGATTTCAAAAACAGTAAAACCTTAGTTTGCCAGCATAATTCGTTCTGGAAACATGCTTGTAATCCAAAGCACTCGTACAGCAACGTGAATTTCAAAACCCATTGGCTCAGTTGTGATCATGTGACATTTGGCCTCATGTACTACTCGTATTGCAAGACATCGCTCGTTTATCAGATTAAAATTTATTGGGAATGTTTGCTCGTCTTGCTGAACACTCGCAGAACAAGTTACTTGCAATCCAAGGTCTGACTGCACTGTGTAAAGTCTTTGTGCTTCCCCCGGAAGTCTGTGCTAATGAAGTCTGCATCTGAAACCTTAGCCAGCCAGTGCCCTCACCGCTGATGCAGCGCTGTAGTGGATCATCTCTCACAAAGGTGCACAGAACTGACTATAACCCAAGATTCCAGGGATCCCAGAGCTTACCACCTGCAATGGGATTACTTACCTACAGCACACTTCAAAGGGATCTACCCATATGGTCATCTCCTTTGGAAGTCCCAGGTGAGAGAAATCCACATTACTTTCAGCACAAGCCCTTTCTAGAATGGGATCTTTGTCCTGACTATTATTTATCCTGATACACCTTTAAAAAGGAAGGAAAGGGAAACAAAGACGTGGTGACAGGTGCCTTAGTAGAGAATCATGTGATGGGCCAACTGCTCCAATGCATCAGCTCCCGCCTCACCCACTGACCCCCACACTGTCCCTCCACAGTTTTCTGAATAGAACCATCAACAGTAGCTGCTCACTATGTGGGCTACGTCACTAAATCACACAATTAGTTTTGCCAAATGTCATCTGCAGATCTTTCGTGGCAAACACAAGTTTGAGACTGTTTAATCCACCTCACAGAAGGGGGTTTGCACTATAGTTTTTTCACGGTATTTAAACTGTATAGTTTTCCACTCTGCACTGCCACCTGCTGCATCTCTTCCAAACCCAGAAAGCTTCTGTTACTCAGAGCCTGCCAATGGTCATTACTTCCCTTGGTCAGCATAGACGCCAGCTCTCACCTGAAGGCTTGCCCTTTAGAAGGGCAGTCAGTGTGCCAGTGACTTCTGTAGGTTTCAAACATGATTGTCATCAGCTTTTCTGCAAAGTCTTCTATTTGCTGTTTGCTCAGTTGATCATGTTTTTTCACCAATCTTGTGACAAAGAAGACGGCTGTTGCAATTTCATCTCTCATGATTCAAGAGAGGGGAGGAGGTCTGCAACCGTTCGAAGGAAGCGAGAATCAATTAACTAGAAACTAGGTCACACTTACAATCAACATGTAATTGCCATTTGGAAGTTTTATATACCTTAAACTTAGAAATCATTTGCCGGTCCTTTGTGAACTAAATAAGCGTGTCACTGGTATCAATTACCAAAACAGCCATGAATACCAACTCCTCACTTAGCCAGGTTTTAATATTTTAAAAAAAAAACACCTCTCTTTAAAACTTTAATATACTTAAGAAACAAATGAAACACCAGTATATAACTTAAGTTAAAAAAAAAAGTCCTGATACAGGACAGTAAATTACACCCAAGCACTGCTTTTTAAAAACATATTTACAAAGAGTGAAACATTTCAGGTTATAATAGTTCTAAATGTGGCTCTCAGGTTACATGCTTTAAGTAAAAGTTAAGGTTAATCAAACATACATTATACTTGCCAGGAAAAGTGCTTTAGGCCCAACAACAACAAAGTGGGCCAGAGTTAGAAGACATTCTCCCCCACACCTGTTTTGTTAGTTTTAGGCTGAAGTTTATATAAGCCTGGGTCGCAAGCCTAACGGCTGTTTTACCTTACACAAGTGCTTTCCTTTAGGGTAATTAGATAGCTTCTTCCAAGTCCCCCTCAGTTTGCTCCCTGGTATGTGTGGAGTGAGTTTTTTAAAATGGTCATAGATTTTCCACCTCTATTTGTCTCTTCTATTTTGCTATTAAAATCTTATCTCTTATGACACACATTGAGAATCGAGCCTTCCCCTTCCATATCCTAACATCCTGCATTCCAATAATTTTGTCTCTAACTTTAACTGTCAACATATTAATGAATTTTGTCTTGGAACTTTTCTCAAAAGTAAGACAATTTTCTCTGAACAATCATTATGTTGACTGTGCTCATTAAAAAAAATTTTTTTTAATGTTTTATTTATTTCTGAGAGAGAGAGAGAGAGACAGCATGAGCAGAGGAGGGTCAGAGAGAGAGGGAGACACATAATCTGAAGCAGGCTCCAGGCTCTGAGCTAGCTGTCAGCACAGAGCCCGACATGGGACTCGAACCCACAAACCTTGAGGTCATGACCTGAGCCGAAGTCAGAGGCTTAATCGGCTGAGCCATTCAGGTGCCCCTGTGCTCATTTTTTTACTAAAATGTTGATTTGTAAAATAAGTGGAAGAGATCTTGGAGTTTAGCCATTCTCCCTCATTCTCAAAGGACAGTTCACTGACCACCTCATTTGGATCCACGAGGCTGCTTGTTAAAAATGCAGATTTGTGGACTGTTTCCCAGATCTCCTGAATTGATACTTCTATAGGTGAGCTCTGAGAATAAGTAGTTCACAAACTCTTTCAGGTGATTCTTATACCCACTAAAATTTAAGGACCACTGCAACCTGACTTAGAAGTCTTTAAACCCACAGTAGGTGGTCATTCAGGCTCTTCATCAGTAACAAGGATTTCATTCTCTTACAAGGAAACCCTTTTCATTTCTAAAACCTGCAAATACCACACAGTGCCTCCTCCCTTTGAGGACCCAATTTCTCCTAAGGGAAGCCTTCGCTCCCTTTGGAACCATAGACTGGATCTAACCCTCCACCACATGAAGGCACTTCAAACACTAGCTATGCGATCTCTCTGGAATCTTCTCTTTGGCAGAGCTATCCTCAACTTTTTAACAGTTCTTCCTATAGACACGTTACTCAGACACTTCACGCTCAGCACTCACCTGTGGATGAGTGAGTTTCAGGCATGTCAGTGGTGCTTGTTTAAAGTGCGGAGCCCGGAATGACGCACAATGGCCCAGGTAAGCTCTGCCATCACAGGTTACAGTGGGACCATCTGCTGCCTTACTATGAATACTGTATTTCTAGAATGCAGCCTCAGGTGGCATTCACCTTATTGGCAGCGAGATCCCACCACTGCCTCACATTGAACTTCAAAGTAGTCTTTTTCACTAATGCTGTTTTTTTGCTTTTTGTTTTTTTTTTTTTGTTTGTTTTTTGTTTTTACATCTTTCCCTTCCTGCATAGCATAATGTTTAAGAATAAGGGCTTTGGAGTTAGACCTGGGTGTGAGTTGCAACTTACGACTCACTGTCTGGGTAACCTGAGGAACGTGCTTACCTCCTGAACTTTCAGTTTTTGATCTACGAAATGAAAGGATAAGAGTGACGCCCCCCCCACCCCCCACCCTGAGGTTAACAAGGTTGTTAATACATGAAAGCACCTTGTCCAGGGCCTGCCTAGCAGTTGTTACAGGAAGGCAAACCAGTCAAGAAATTAGGGGCGCCTAGGTGCTCACTGAGTTAAGTGTCTGACTTTGGCTCAGGTTCATGGGTTAGAGCCCTGCTGGGGGCTCTCTGCTGTAGCACAGAGCCCACTTTAGACCTCTGTCTTCTCTCTCTCTCCCTCTCAAAAATAAACATTAGGGGCACCTGGGTGGCTCAGTCAGTTGAGTGTTCGACTTCGCCTCAAGTCATAATCTCACGGTTCATGAGTTCAAGCCCAGCATCAGGCTTTGCACTGACAGCTCAGAGCCTGGAGCCTGCTTTGGTTTCTGTGTCTCCTCTCTCCGCCCCTCCCCTGCTCCTGCTCTCTCAAAAATAAATAAGTGTTAAAAAATAAAATAAACATAAAAAAAGAAATCAACTATAACATCAAGCATGATCTGATTGAATTCCAGTCCTTCTTTAGCTAGAAATTTAGGGAAGTTTCTTGATCTCTCTCACCTTCAAACTCTCATCTGTGAAAAAGGGGTAAAAAGTGTACCTAAGGCTTTGGAATGAGGCTTCCAGATCTGGAACACTTTATAGATTGTTATGAGAATTAAGTATAAAAGGCCTTGAAGAGCACCAAGTTCTCGGTATATGCTCTATAAATGGTAGATATTCCTACTGCTACTATTGCCTTATGAGGTTCTTGTCAAGATTAAAATATAAAATTACATGAAATATCAAGCAGAGGTGCCAGGCATATAGTGCTCAAAAAGTGGCAGTCTTTCTTACTAGTAAATAATAGGTTTATATTTTATTAGAAGTCTTTCCTGAGGCGCCTGGGTGGGTCAGTCAGTTGAGCATCCAACTTTGGCTCAGGTCATGATCTCGTGGTTCATGAGTTCGAGCCCCCACACGGGGCTCTGTGTTGACAGCTCAGAGCCTGGAGGTGCTTCTGATTCTGTGTCTCCCTCTCTGCCCCGCCCTTGCTCACTCTCTGTCTCTGTCTCTAAAAATTAAAGGTTAAAAATATAAAATAGGGGCACCTGTGTGGCTCAGTCGCTTGAGCGTCTGACTTCAGGTCAAGTCATAATCTCGTGATTCTTGGGTTCAAGCCCCGCATTGGGTTCTGTGCTGACAGCTCAAACCCTGGAGCCTGCTTCAGATTCTGTGTTTCCCTCTTTCTCTGGCCCTCCCCCACTCATGCTCTCTCTGTGTCTCTCAAAAATAAACAAACGATAAAAAATTTTGTAAAAAGTCTTTCCTCATGCTTTATGGATTAAATGACAACTGTGTATTTCAGTTTTACCCCTCATATTTCATTGTGTTAAATTTAGACCATCACTATAAGAAATCGAAATTATTTGTGACCCTAATTTTGTCATTCAATAAATTCTCTCATCATTTTGACTACCTGCTATTTGTAAATTTGACAAGAATATGTCCTGTTACAAGTAAAAAATTAACAAGCGAAACAGCATAAAGATCAAGCAGAGTGCTTTGACAAAATCCAAGGGACTCTAAAATGCATTGGAATATATTCTAGAGAGAGCTGGAAGGATATACATTTTTAAACGTCATTCTGTAGCCTGTTTACAGTAGTATTAGCATTACTCTTGAAATTTTATATAGAGAGAAAAAGAATAGAATACAGACCTATAAACATATACTCTAATGTTGTTATGAACTAAGATTTCCAGTGTAAGCAAAAAGGGATAAAAGTGTAAAATCAAAGAAATAAAGTAAAAATCCTATAATGTTACATTTGAAATGGTAATATTAATATAAACTTGAGAATATCCCCCCCCCCCAATTTGTATGTTAGCTTTGTCCTACCAAAAGATCTAGAATTAACAAACAATCCTAACAGTCATTTTGTGGTCTCTAAATACCATTTCTCACTAAAAACAAAACAAAACAGAAAAACCTAAGAGTGCTGTTTGATTCCAGTTCGAGTTCAGAAAATCTATTAGATGAGCCTAGAAAGTATTTTACCAGAAAGCAAGAAAGCTACACAAAGCTAGTGGGTCATGCCCACTAGCTACAAGAGCCCAACAGCCACAAGAGCTACATGAAGAGCTCCCCTCGGCCAAAGAGAAGCCTTCTTGAACACTGTAACAGATACCGAGGCCCTTCAACCAGGGCCCCTCTTCAGGGTCAACACCACCCTCCCCCCAACTGCCGGAGCTATCCGATGCCCATGGCTCATAGCTGCATCTCTCACTAGAACTTACTCTTGGAAACTACCTCCCAGAAAGGATATCCTCCCCTCCTCTGCAAGGGGTGACCCGCACCCATTGACGAGCTAATGTGGGGATACGAAAACCTGGCCCCCTTGCAATTCTGAAGAGCCGTCCCATCTCCAGAGCTCCCCATAAAATAGGCTGAGTCCTCAGCTGCAAGTGCGTCACTGGTCCGCCTCTGCCTCTGTCCATCCTTTCTCACTCCCTTGTGGGTGTATCTCTCAAGAGGACTCCCTAAGAAACCTTCTGCATGGAGCCCCCCCATCACAGAGTCTGTTTATAAGGAACCCAAACTGAGACAGTTTGTACCAGGGATGTTTTAAGCAAATAGACTCTAAAGTGGAATTTAGGGGGCACCTGGGTGGCTCAGTTGGTTAAGCATCTGACATTGGCTCAGGTCATGATCTCATGGCTCATGAGTTTGAGCCCCACGTTGGGCTCTGTGCTGACAGCTCAGGGTTATAGCCTGCTTCAGATTCTGTGTCTCCCTCTCTCTCTGCCCAACCCCCACCCCACTCACATTCTGTCTCTTTCTCTCTCAAAAATAAATATTTAAAAAAATTTAAAGTGGAATTTTGGAAATGAATTAATTATTGGCTGGACTAAAAACTTCATTGTTAGTGGTAATAAAGCTTTCACCAGTGATGAACTGAGATGAAATATAGATACTATTATTGGAAATACAGCTAGAACTGCACTGGCTAGTGTAATATCTTTGATCCTTAGGAGGTATGAGAAATGATAATATAAGGATTATGGAAATGATGGCTGAGCACCTGCAAGTAATGACATGATTCAATAAGTCTAGTTCAATTCAATTTGTTAAGCATTTAATTATCTACTATATGCTCAGAACATGTAAAAATAAAATTAAGTTGCGACTAGGACCTTAATGATCTTCCATTTTCACAGCATCTTATTGATTTCAGCTTCCCATGCATATTTCTTATTCCTCTTACTCAACTGCACTTTAGAATCACCTGAATATCTTTTAAAAATACTGATGTACTGATGCCCGACTCCTCCCACCCCCAGACATTCTGATTTAAGGAGGATGGAATACAGCCCGGACATCAGGACTTTTAAAAGCTTCCGCAAATGAGTCTAATCCGTAGCACAGGTGGAAGTGCATTGTGAGAGATCGCTCCTAGTTATTAAGGACGTTTCCCATTTATTTTATGTTCTTCACTGCTTCACGGTGCCTTAAGATTAACAAAGATCCTTTCCACAATTTCACATCATTTCTTCTCATCTTTTCTAGGCTTTGCTGAGATTTGCAAAGGTTGTATTTTCAAATTTATGTTAGAAGTGAAAAAATGGAAAATCAAGACAACTACTCATATTGCTGAAATGAAATTTATATTGGAACTGAAGGCAACACATGCGTTAGCATGCCCTCAGTTTTTTCCTTCTCAAAGAGTTAGTGTTTGCATTTATAATACTAAAGCGGTGCCAGGCGTTTAACAATTCTTTGATTATTTCACCTTCCCAGACGACATACTGTTAATACTGCATTTCGAGCTGGTGAAACACAGTAGCTGATGAGGCTTTGAACCCTCTCTAGCATTATTTTCTGAAACAGGCCCAGGCAGGCCTTGGATGTTATGAAAAGAACAGCAGAATAACAATGTACTTAGAGATCAGGAAAGAACAAATAGAAACTAAACATCATGCAAGACTTCCTTCAGTTACTTGTTTCTGATGATTTTAAATCATCTCCTATACATAATGGCAACTATACCTTTTATTATAATTAATATTCATGCCATGACTATTTATTGACTGTCTACTACATATTAGATGCTGCTAAGTGCCGTGGGGTTAAAAAAAGAATTCAACTTTCTTTTCCAGAGGCTTATAATCTAGAGAAGGAAGTCAGATATGTACACAAGTGACTATTTAGATGCAGAGTTTTGAGAAATGGGATACTCAAAAATCACTCCAAGTTTCCGGCATTAGTAACCAAGGCAATAATGTTATCATTGAAAGAACTGAGTTCAGCAGAAGCGCTGGTATGAAAAGAACAGTGGTTGGTTCAGGCTGAGTACTCTCTTTTCCATGGCAATGAAACACCCCGGTAGTAATGCTCATTGACAGGATATTAGAATTTAGCAGAAGGTTGAGACTGGGCCAGCCTAAACTAACCTCATATTTTTTTTTAATGTTTCTATATTTTTGAGAGAGAGAGTGAGCAGGGAAGGGGCAGAGAGAGAGAGGGAGACACAGAATCTGCAGCAGGCTCCAGGCCCTGAGCTGTCAGCACAGAACCTGACGTGGGGCTCGAACTCACGAACCGCGACATTTTGACCTGAGAGGAAGTTGGAGGCTTCACTGACTGAGCCACCCAGGTGCTCCTATGCCAACCTCATACTTAAGTAGAATAGAAAATGGATGTAGAGGGACGCCTGGGTGGCTCAGTGGGTTAAATGTCTCACTCTTGGCTTCGGCTCAGGTCATGATCTCACAGTTTGTGAGTTCAAGCCCCACGGTGGGTTTTGTGCTGACAGTGTGGAGCCTGCTTGGGACTCTCTCTCCTTCTCTCTCTCTCAAAATAAATAAATAAACAAACTTTAAATTTTTTTTTAAAAAGGAAATGGATGCAGAAATCTAAATACAAAAGATAAAAGTAAAACAGCTCTTCTACCGCTTTTATGTAATGTGTAAAATTTCCATTACGAAGGGCTCCTGGGTGGCTCAGTTGGTTAAGTGTCGGACTCTTGGTTTCAACTCAGGTCATGATCTAATGATTTCATGAGTTCAGGCCCCAACTAGGGCCCGAGGTTGGCAGCACAGAGCCTGCTTGGGATTCTCTGTCTCCTCTCTCTGCCCCTTCTCTACTCATGCTGTCTCTGTCTCTCTCAAAATAAATGAAGTTATTTAATTAATATATATATAATTAAACAAATTATAATAAATAAAAATAAAATTCCCATTCTGAGGCATTTAGTCCCTTGACTAGACGTTCTCTTTCAGGATTTCCTTCTGAAAATGTCAAATGAGTTATCCTTGGTACCACAAAAGAATCGTGTTCTGTCTGGAGATGTTTGGAAATAGAGGAGGGAGCCTGGGGAAAGCACTCTGTAAATGGGGCAAACATTAAGTTTTCTGGCCATGAGGTTTCGACTGAGGATGAAGAACAGAATGAAGGGGAAGTATCTCAAAGACCTATTTTACCATCTCATTAAGGCTGTAACAGAGAATCAAATGGTAGAAAACAGGAAAATGACTGAAATGACCTTGCACAAGTTAATTTTCCGAACTGCACTTCCTCATTTTAGCGTCAGGGACTTTCAGCTGGATTGCTAAGGTACCTTCAAGCCCAAGGTTCATTGATAATGGCAAACCTTGAAAATCTGAGTCTGCATTTGTCTTCTTGATCTTAGCTAAACTTCAATATAAGATGAAAATATTTATGCATTTAATAATTTAAAAATAGGCAAAATAATTTTAAAATGTCATCTACGTTGAACATTCACTGCATTTTTTGATGTGATAGCCAGTCTTATCATCGGACCTATTTGATTTCATTAGCTTCCCTTCCTTAAGTCGCAAATTATACCCATTTGCAAATGCACATCATTGCTAATGAGGAAAAGAATACAGATGTTTTAGCAGAAATCCCACTTCTGACAGAAAGGGTATTTTTGAAAATTTTGTTTATTCTTTATTTACTTTTGAGAGAAAGAGTGCGAGCAGGGGAGGAACACAGAGGAGATACAGAATCTGAAGCAGGGTCCAGGCTGTTAGCTCTGAGCACAGATCCTGACACAGGGCTCAAACCCACAGACCGTGAGTTCATGACCTGAGCAGAAGTCGGACGCCTAACCAACTGAGCCACCCAGGTGCCCCAGAAAGTGTATTTTTTTAAAAAACCTAAGTAAGTGGTGCCATTTTATAAAGCAGTGAATTATTCTACAATGAACTATTCAGTCCCATTATGTCCAAACCACATATTAAGGAAGTTACACTAATTGTTGAAATAAAATTGCATATGCCAAAATGTTACCTGATAAAATCCTACAGTTGTGCAATGTTCATTTGAATCTGAAAGAAATTAAGTTAAGAGCTGCCTAATCTACTAGTGAAACATTTACTGATAAACCAAATGCATCAAACTATACGATGCTTCTTTTTCATAAAGTTCCATGCAAGTTATTTACCACAAGTCGTTTTCCTACCTTATTTGTATTTCCTATGTGCATTATTAAGCAATCATAATGTAAGTGGTATTATACTAGAGGCCTATATATACGTGTATATATGTGTGTGTGTACGTGTGTGTGTGTGTGTGAGCATGCGCAAATTTCAGGATGTATGAAAATGTATATGCAGTACTCTGTACTAGTATAATAAATGTGTGTTATACATATACCAGCACTCTCTACTATTCTGATAAAATGCTGATTTCAAAAATGCAATTAGAGTACTGGAGAATAATACTCCCTTACTAATGGAAGATACTAATTATAGAGAATATATTAAGTGCAGAAGGAGTTACAGAAGGAAAAGATGAAGATGAGGCTCCAACGCTCCAAGGCAGATTTTAACCAGGAGGTAGGATTGGAGCTTGACATTTAAACAAGCTATAGATGAGCTACCAGGGGAAAGACAATGTGAACTTAACTAGATGCTTGAACTTGATGAAATCCTTGCAGTATACTCTATGGATGCAGAGGAAATGAATAACAAATCAGAGTTATGTAATTTTTTTTAGAATTATATAGTTTTTAAAAAATGAAGAATTTAAACCCCATCTAGAAAAAAGGCTTAACTGTCAAATGAAGAGAATAAAAATAAAAACAGGAATAAGTAGGCCTACAGTGATGCTTAAAAGAATGGCATCAAGTATTTTCATAGTTGTAAAGGAATTAATTAACAAGATAATCAATTTCCTGAAGCAGGAAATTTTGGCTTCTTAAAGTTATAGGACACATTCTGGAGCCCTTAAGAGCAGACTTTCTCCAACTGTGTGCCCAGGCTAGCTGTTGGCTGTACTGAAACTAAAATTACCTCTAGAAACCTTGAAAGATCTACCTGAGGCTTTTTGGAGAGGCCACGGAGGCTAACCAGTGGTGGGAAGCATCCGGGAAAGTTAATCTATTTCATAAGAGTCTAGACAAGTTCATGGCCCTTCACTGAGTCCATGAATAAAGCCCTGGGACAAATACTCCAGTAGAGCCAGTGCAGTCATTTGCTGCCTAGTGACCAAACCTTATGATGTGGTGATGCCCAGGCACCTGTGTCTCTTGAATTCACATGTGTATACGAACCTGTTTAAAACAGCGTGGCCTCTGTGAGAGTCCCGTCATGTGCTTCTCCTCGTGGGCTAACCCCTCTACAGAGTTACTTCCTCCTGCCAGCCCCTACAGAGGAGACGGGGATGCTCAAAGTTGGTCCCAAGCCTTCTGCTTTCCTCACTCTGTTTTCTTTTCCTTTTTTTTTTAACTTGACAGAGAGAGAGTAAGAGAGAGAGAGGGAGAGAGAGAGAGAGAGAGAGAGAGAAGGGGAGAGGGGCAGAGGGAGAGACAGAGAGAGAGAGAGTATCTTAAGCAGGCTCCACACTCAGCATGGAGCCTGATGAGGGACTCGTTCCTAGGACCCTGGGATCATGACCTGAGCCAAAATCAAGAGTCAGATGCTTAACTGACTGCACCACCCAAGCACCCCTACTCTGTTTTCTATTCAAGAAAAATCCCTGCTGCTACTGGCCGGCTCTGTCCTGGGTGGACCACAGCAGATGCTGGAGGGTCAGTGAAAAATAAGACGTCATACCTCTTGGGAGATCTCAATTATCCTCAGCACTGTAACTATTGCACCTTTAGGAATGACTAAATCTCTCCTTTCCAGAGTTGCAGCCCCAAATATCCACCTCTACGAATGTCCTTTCATCACCTAAACATGCCTGACCATAAATGCATCTTAATTAGCCTCTGACTAGTTTTGCCTCCCCACATCTTGGTTTGTCATTGGAAATCGGAGGTTCATCTTGATCTCTCTCCACTTTAACTAGTCACCAGGTCCTGTGCAGTTTCCTTCCCAAAGCCTCTCCCATTCATACCATATCTTCTACATCACTTCATGCCAAGGCCATTAAAATAATTGCCTAAATGGACTTTGAGTCTCCTCAGTCTCTCCTTCTTCTAATCTATGCCATTTTATTAATCCCGATAGAACAACACATCATAGAAGTCATAGCCGCCCCCGGCCCGGCCC